>NC_087309.1:6111914-6432192 GCF_015220805.1 Pogoniulus pusillus | reverse complement strand
GGGAGATTCAGAGTGGAGGTGAGGAGGAAGTTGTTGAGCATGAGAGTGGTGAGAGGCTGGAATGGGTTGCCCAGGGAGGTGTTTGAGGCCCCATGGCTGAAGGTGTTCAAGGCCAGGCTGGCTGAGGCTGTGGTCAGCCTGCTCTAGGGTAGGGTGTCCCTGGGCATGGCAGGCGGGTTGGAACTGGATGATGCTTGTGGTCCCTTCCAAGCCTTATTGATTCTATGATCATGCACTCATGTACATTTCCTTTTGCCTTTGTGCTGACCTAATCTCCTAACCAGCTTACTCATGCCACTCAAGCAAATTAAAAATCTTTACACTTGGCAGAGCAAATTAGAGCATGATCATGCCCATGTCATGCCCCAAATCACTATGTGACTTAGTTGTGGCAATTAATGAGGCAGTAATTATAAAATATGTAGTTAATTTTACTTCCAGAAAGCCCTGCCCACAACTACATATGAATTAGTTACATTTGGGTCCTAATTCAGTCAGGAAAATCTTCACAGGGATGCTTATGGGCAATTCATTCATTCAGAGAATCACAACACTGGAAAAATTTAGGCACAAAAATGGCTTTGCCTCACAAATAGGCAGCCTGGCGCCCTAGGGGCAGTCTGTGCTACTCACTACAGTGGAGTAGAAATTTCAAGGTAGACTCTGGCTCCTTTGTGGCAGTGTTGGAACTGCTCAGCCATTGAAAGGCTTCTAGATCTTCCCAGGGTGCTGGGAAAGAGGCAGATGATCTCTGACCTGATCCTGCTTCCTCTTGGCACAGAGGTTTGCTGAGGTGCAGGCAGAATCTCCTGCAGATGTACAGAGGGCACAATGTCAGTGGCACTTCTTGCCACATCATGAGGCACTTAAATGCCTTCTCCTGGGAAACTTGAGGCACTTGAGTTTCCAGGTAGTTCAAGACCAAAATATCAGGGCTGAAGCACAAGATTAAGCAGAACACATTGTCCAAGAGCAGTGAGGCAGAAGCAGCACAACTGCTTGCAGCTTAGCTCCATTTATATTACTTGCCTGTGTGCAAAGGCTTCTTTGGCCACAGAGATTCACCAATCAAAATGGCATTTGCCAAACTGACCATATCAGGTGAAGCCAGGGCTTGCTCACTCTTATCTGGGCAAGTACCTAAACACCTGTGGGTGCCTGTTTATCACTTTGGGAGGAGACATAATGGCCCAAGCCTTTGTTTTCCTCCTGCCCTTGCTTCCCCCATCAGCAGAAGGGTGGGGCAAACCAGGACATCTAATAGGCCTTTTAGCCTTCCAGGTCACTAGGCAACTAGTAATGAGAGAATCCTGTCTGAGCTTACACTTGTTTTTAGCAGCCATGTTTCCTTCCAGCTTTGTTTTCCTGTATGGTGGTATTCCTATCCTACTCTGCCTCTAGGAAGTAGACTTGCAGGTTTGTGTCACAAAACCTCAGCTCCCATGAAGACACAATGCAAGGTACATTCAGAAATACTAAATAAATGATGCTTTTGGAAGGTAGCAGTGCTTGCACATCAACTATCTTTGTTATAACAGGACAAGGAACACACTGACCTGATGTGTGGGACAGTATCACAGAAACTTCAGTCTGAGATACAGGAAAGCAAAGAGAGGGGAATGATCTGTCACAAGTTACACAGGGAGAAGGAGTAAGCTGATATTCCAACTGTAATTAAGAGGACCATTTTGCTACGAGTACTAATTGTCTAGCACTTCCTATAATCTTTACACACAGTTTTCCCACTGTTGCAGCAATACATCGTTGATCCAAGGAGGCAAGGATGAAGATTCATATATCACGTGGCGAACAGAGGGGTAAAGGCAGTGTGCATAAGCTACAGACTGTCAAGTCAAGAAAACAAAGTGGGTAAAGCCACTTTAAACAAATGGAAGACACCTCACAATTACAGGTTTTATTTCATGGAGAATTTTGAGACGCGTGCTGGAAGAGCAGAACAGCAGGGCACAGGCAATCTGGAAAGCATCAAAGACTCTCTCCTTCTGCAAGGCACCCCTTTAAGCAGAGGAGGAACACTGCTGGACATGATATGAATTACAGAACAAATGGGTAGAGATGAGAAAGGCTGAAGCCAGCCTTAGCCTGAGTGATTATGGGGTGCTACCAGAGTTTAAAATACTGTGGCAAGCAAGAGAAGCAAACAGCATAACAAAGATCCTGGATTTCAGAGCAGCAGTCTTAGCTGCTTCAGGAAATTGGTACCTGGTAGCCCACAGAAGAATTACCTTAAACAGCAGAAGACTCAGGAGAAATGGTTGAACTTTCTTGAAAGACAACCTCTCTAAAGTATAGGAACAGTGTACAAGGAAACAAGGAGGCAAGGCAGGGGCAAGTTTGGCTAAGTGCATAACTCCTACGTGAGCTCAAATTGAAAAAGTGCAGAGAGTGTAAGCAGGGGCAGACTCCCTGCAGGGAACAGAAGGGCTGCAGGGAACTGGGAAGGGCATAGCTTGGTTGGAGTTCCTAGAAGTGTCAGGATAGCTGCATGGGATGGGAAAAGCAATAGACAGATGTAAGTTGATATGACAGGACTCACTTGAGCACACAGAAGGCACAGGCCAAGATCACTGTAAGGCTGCCCTCTCTCATCTTTGACAGATCACACTGCCCAGAGAAGGTAAAAGTGACACCTCTCTTCAAAATGCAAATGCAGGACAGCCCAGGAAACAACAGGAACAGTGTGGCCAGTAGGACAAGGGAGGTTATTCTGCCCCTGTACTCAGCACTGGTCAGGCCACATCTTGAGTGCTGTGTCCAGTTCTGGGCTCCTCAATTCAAGAGAGATGTTGAGGTGCTGGAACATGTCCAGAGAAGGGCAACAAAGCTGGTGAGGGGCCTGGAGCACAGCTCTGTGAGGAGAGGCTGGGGGTGTTTAGCCTGCAGAAGAAGAGGCTCAGGGCAGACCTCATTGCTGTCTACAACTACCTGAACGGAGATTGCAGCCAGGTGGGGTTGGTCTCTTCTCCCAGGCAACAAGCAACAGAACAAGGGGACACAGTCTCAAGTTGTGCCAGGGGAGGTCTAGGCTGGATGTTAGGAGGAAGCTGTTGTCAGAGAGAGTGATTGGCATTGGAATGGGCTGCCCAGGGAGGTGGTGGAGTCACTGCCTCTGGAGGTGTTTAAGTAAAGCCTGGCTGAGGCACTTAGTGCCATGGTCTAGTTGACTAGATATGGCTGAGTGCTAGGTTGGACTGGATGATGTTGGAGGTCTCTTCCAACCTGGTTGATTGTATGGTTCTCTGATAAGTTTCACTCCCAGGGAAGACTACAGAGCAGGTCCTAGTGGAAACCATTTCCACCTTACAAATAGTAAAAAAGGTGACTAGGATCAGCTACCATGGATTTAGCAAGAAGAAACACTGACTGACTAACCTGATAGTTTTCTAGGTGCAATGACTGGCTTTGACACAACCAAAAATTTCCTTTTACTTCAGCAAGGTCTCCCTTAGTATGCCTGCAGTCTAACTGGGAAGACACCAACTAGGTAAGTGCACTATAAGGTATGTGAAAAATGGCCAGGATCATCACACCCAAAGGGTTGTGGCTGAAGGTTCAAATTCTAATTCATACCTGATTAGAATCCAATTCTGTTTAACATCTCTATCAGTGACACAGACATTGTGATAGGGAACACTCTCAGCAAGCTTTCAAGTGAAATCCAGTTGGAGGAAGAGGTTAATGCTGTGGGGAGGAAAGCAGTTAGTCAGAGAAACTTCTGCACAGCAGAGAAGCTGGATCACAGTAATCTTAAGAAGTTCAAAGGCAAGATGGACCCAGGACTGACAACCCTTTTCAGTAGCACAACTGGAGACCAACTGGGTAAACACAGTCCTGCAGAAAAACACTTGTTCACCTGGGCATAAGGGAAAAACAACTTCCCCACAAGAGCAGGCAAGCCCTGGAGAAGTCCAGCAGGCCTGAACACTGCGTCCCTGACTCTGAACATCTGCCTCAATAGCCTCCTCTAACTAGGAGTTAGCTCTTCTTTCAGCAGAGGATAGACCAGATGATTCCTGGAGCTCTTTTCCAATATAAATTATTCAGTGTCTGTTTATTTGCTGCTCTCTCGAGATAAGAAAGATTCATTTCTTGGCTCTCAACCTTAGAAGCAACTACCAAGAGACACTGAGAATGTCTGCCCTAGCAAATATCCAAACCCCAAAAGTAGCCAGTTTCAACCACCAAGATATTAAACTTTCATGAACTTAGATGCAGCCAAACATTATTCAGATATTCAGGAGTAAAATGTGCAGTATCAGTTAGACTGAGAGAAAACAGCTCTAGTAATTTTACTAGGGAGAACAGTCTCCTGTTTTCCTTACTGAATCCCTTTAACAGGGCAATCAGGAATACATAACCCAATGCAGCTCAGCTATGGACATATTTATGGCTTCCCTGGAGAGCTAAGCCCCTACTTAAAAAATAATTTGGCTCAGTGCTAAAAAAAATTCCTTGGGGAAAGTGTTTCAGTACGGAATCATTTCTTCAGTCCCATGGAGATTTACACAGAAGCACAGTGAAGCTACTATTTTTAGTGACTAAGCTTTAACTTACCATTCATAAAGTGGGAAAGCAGAGCTGAACTTCTCTTTGCCTTCCTCTTGCCTCACAGTCGGCTAACAACAGTCCTGTAAACAGCACCTAGAACTGAGGTACTAAACTGAATGATGTTGTTCAGCAAATTCCTGACGTAGCAATCACACCTTGAAGATCCACAAGTCACAGAACACCCACAAATAGATAGAAGAAAAGCCTCACTGTTTCTGGTATGCTTTACTCTCTTCTCCCTCTCCCATAGGTCTCAAGCTCCCCTGGTCTCCGTGCTAGAAGTTATCAAACAGCCCTCAGGTGTCATTAAAAGCTTTACCTTCTGTTGTCTTTCTATATTTAAGAGATGCAAGCCTTGAGGACTATTGCTGAAATGTCACATGCAGTGCAGCCTAACTATGTTGAAAACACCCTTGTCAGTGGGGGCTCCATGGCGCCTGACAGCTGATCACAATGTGTTTCTTGGATGTTGTGGAGAATTGCTAGAACAAATCCCACAACCTCTACCACACAGGATAACAATGAAGATTTTTTCATAGTGATATTTCATCTGTTCTCATTGTCTACACAGCAGCCCCAAGCAGTGTTACAGGCTGGGGACAGAGTGGCTGGAGAGCAGCCAGGCAGAAAGGGACCTGGGGGTACTGATAGATAGTAAGCTGAAGATGAGGCAGCAGTGTGCCCAGGTGGGCAGGAGAGCCAAAGGCATCCTGGCCTGCATCAGGAACAGTGTGGCCAGTAGGACAAGGGAGGTTATTCTTGCCCTGTACTCAGCACTGGTCAGGCCACACCTTGAGTGCTGTGTCCAGTTCTGGGCCCCTCAATTCAAGAAAGATGTTGAGGTGCTGGAGCATGTCCAGAGAAGGGCAACAAGGCTGGTGAGGGGCCTGGAACACAGCTCTCTGAGGAGAGGCTGAGGGAGCTGGGGGTGTGCAGCCTGCAGAGGAAGAGGCTCAGGGCAGACCTCATTGCTGTCTACAGCTACCTGAAGGGAGGTTGTAGCCAGGTGAGGTTGGTCTCTTCTGGCAGACAACCAGCAACAGAACAAGGGGACACAGTCTCAAGTTGTGCCAGGGGAGGTCTGGGCTGGATGTTAGGAGGAACTTGTTATCAGAGAGTGATTGGCATTGGAATGGGGTGCCCAGGGAGGTGGTGGAGTCACTGTGCCTGGAGGTGTTGAAGCAAAGCCTGGCTGAGGCACTTAGTGCCATGGTCGACTGGATTGGACAGGGCTGGTTGCTAGGTTGGACTGGATGATCTTGGAGGTCTCTTCCAATCTGTCTGATTCTATTCTATTTTACTCTTACTGTATTCCTGTATTCCTATTTTATTCTATTCCATTCTTTTGTCTGAAAAAACGAACTAAGCAAGGAAAAAGCCCTAGATTAATCTTTATCTAGTGGCATTGCAATTTCCAGCCCAGAAATGAACACTTGAGTTGGTGCACCAGAGTATCATGCTTCATATTGTTTTTTAAATGGCTGAGTGCTGTTCTCTCCATCAAACCCACAGAACATCTCAGGAAGTCAAAAGGTGCTACTAAGAGCAATGTAATTACCTTTAGCATTCAAACTGCTTGTGTGACACAAGTAATGTTTGATAAAAAGATTACCCAGGAGAGTTAAACAAAAACAACTGGGGAAAAAAATAAAACCAAACCAGATTACAGATCATGCAGTGACTCAGCTTCCTGACAGAACTGCCTTGCTCATTGCCTCCAGTGTTCATCTCCAGTTATGTGCCCCTGAAACCATCTGAAGGTCACAGAGCTTAGCCACACAAACACACTCAGCAGTCCATGACCCTAAGGCATTGGAACAGAGGCAGACACAATCTCAGATAGTGCAAAAATCCAGATCATGAAAAGGTCAGACTCAGAACATAATACATGTATGACCACTCTTGTATACATAAACACTCTATGTACACATTATGGTTTAATGTGTACAGACAATATTCTACTACCCAGGAGAAAAAAGTCTATCTAAGCCTATAAACTCTGTCAAAATCTTACACAAAGCAACTTGGTTGTCCAAGTACCACGCTGCTCTTTCTAAGTAAACCAGTTAAAAGATACAGAGGCAGTCACAAGCAAGTAAGAGTATAACTGGTGAAGAGGAACTAAGAAGCCTAAAACTGCCCCCAGGAAGAGATACCTGGAATCTTTCTCACTGCAAGCTCCAAAACCTTTTGTTTTGTATCTGTTTGGACCAAGAACCCTGCAGAGATGGAGCTGGCCACTTCTCAGGTGTCACTCACTCAAACCTTACGGCCACAATGAGTCAAACCACCCCTGTTAGCTAAAGGTGCAGGTACCTGACAAGGAAGCTCATCCAGAGTTTCATTCCTCATCCAACAGACACATGGGATTTCTGAACTGCCCACCAATCCGCTAAACTCTACAGGTAAGGTTGTCTGTAGCACCAGCAGAACTGTGTCTACATTTTTGTCTTTCTGAAGGCTTAGGAAACCTTCTCAATGGGAAGTCATAGCAGCAGGTGCTCTTCCCACAGTCCTAGACAGACAAATCAGGCTGTAACTTGGTCTTGAGTCTGGAAAATGGGACTGTTATTAAAGATAAAAAGTTGGCCTTTCCTTTATAAGAGAGGAATATATTTCAATATGTATGAATATTTGGGTTCGTGCTGGTTTGAGGCTAAGCGGAATACTTTCATGAAATAAATTAGATCATTGTTTTACTCAAGTGAATTGTCTGATCAGAAAGCAAGAAAAAAAAAACATTTTATAGGCATGAAATTTATAGGTGGTGATTTAGGTCATACATAACAGAAACCACATTCAATCAGCCCCTGTCAAGCAATGAAAACAGCAGAGCTGTTTCGCTTTCTGTATATAAAGCCCCAAAGCTCCTATTTGAAAACAGACATAAGCCAAAATCAAAACTTTTTTTATTATAAGCACATGAAACAAGCTTGAAATCTCTATGAAGTAATACGAACACAAATCACTCCACCTTTTAAAATCAAATTATTTTTTCCAGGTCATCTAGCACAAACAACTTGTATCCAGACAGTAAATTCTTCTGAAGTCAACAGTTTTAACTTGTTAAGTAAGCACTTTAATGCTTTGGAACTACAGGGACAAATTAACCTTGGCTTTCAATGGAAGATTAGCATTAAAGTACAAATCCAGAGCCTATTCTGAGCACATTTAACTGTTTGAATTATGTTAATTATGAGCACTGATGTCTGCAGCAAAGAGCCCCATTTTGCTTTAGCTACTTTCAGACGAACAGAATTCCAAATTGCTTTGGAGTTGCATTCACACCAGATAAATGGAAGTCGTCAAATACCAGGGAGCACAAACAGGCAGGCAGTGATAAAAGAGAAAATGTATGCTTTTCATGTTTGAGAAGGTAAGCAAAAAAAAAAAAAAAAAAAAAAAAAGATGGCAGAAGTGACAGCAAATGAAGCTGTTAAAGCAGTATTTGCTACGCTACTATTAACTCCGACTGAATTTAGATGCTGCAGATTGCCCATTCCCCAGTCTGGACACGTCCTCAGTGCATATCCTGCCACCTCCAACAAACTCTTCTCTTCCCCCACTTGTACCTCTTTCTACTTAGAAGTCCTCCATGATAACATTGGAACAAAAAAGGAAACATTTGCTTCCTTCCCTCTCGGTAGTCTCCATCACCCCCATCCTCCCCTCCTGCAGTAGTCAAAGGTGCATTTCCCCTTTGTCACTGTGTCCTGCACCAGCCATCAGAACTGCAGGTAACCATAACTTGGACCTCAGTCACATGCTTAAGGACTGTGCATCAGGAGTCTGCACAGTGTTGCCACACCAGGACCACTGCTGCAGGCTGTGACAGTTTAGTAGCTACCCACCCCACAACCATAATGAATTCGCCCAGACTAGACTCAGATGGCTGGCAGTTAATGAATGAAGCTTTATATTCACAGCTTAGCACAGTATACAAGCAGATATACAAGCAGTCCTCCAGTATACAAGCAGTCCTCCAGTCCTTAATAGATAGAGAGGGGAACATAGTGACAAAGGATGAGGAAAAGGCATAGGTGCTTAATACCTTCTTTGCCTCAATCTTCACTAGTGGGACAGGTTGTCTCCAGGACAGCTGGACTCATGAAGTGGTCGATGGAGTCAGGGAGCACTATAGTCCCCCTCTAATCCATGAGGAAGCAGTAAGGGATCTGCTGAGACATTTGGATTCTCACAAGTCCATGGGACTGGATGGGATCCACCCTAGGGTGATGAGAGAGCTGGCAGCTGAGCTGGCCAAGCCACTCTCCATCATTTATCAGCAAGTCCTGGCTCACTGGAGAGGTCCCTGGAGACTGGAAGCTGCCAATGTGATACCCATTCACAAGAAGGGTCGTAAGGAGGAGCCAGAAAACTACAGAGCTGTCAGCCTGACCTCAGTACCAGGCAAGGTGATGGAACAGGGCATCTTGAGTGCCATCACAAAGCACCTAAAGGAGGGCCAAGGGATCAGGCCCAGCCAGCATGGGTTTAGGAAGGGCAGGTCCTGTCTCACCAACCTGAGCTCCTTTTATGATCAGATTCCCTGCCTGGTGAATGTGGGCAAGGCTGTGGATGTAGTCTACCTGGACTTCAGCAAAGCCTTTGACACTGTCTGCCACAAGAACCTCCTGGCCAAGCTGGCAGCTCATGGTTTGGACAGATTCACTCTGTGCTGGATCAAGAACTGGCTGGATGGCAGAGCTCAGAGAGTGGTGGTGAATGGTGCCACATCCAGTTGGCAGCTGTCACTAGTGGTGTTCCTCAAGGATCAGTGCTGGGCCCAGTCCTGTTCAATATCTTTGTTGATGATCTGGATGAGGGGATTGAGTCCAGCATCAGTAAGTTTGCAGATGACACCAAGCTAGGAGCAGGTGTGGATCTGTTGGAAGGTAGGAGAGCCCTGCAGAGAGACCTGGACAGGCTGGATGGGTGGGCAGAGGCCAATGGGATGAGATTGAACAAGGCCAAGTGCAAGGTTATGCACTTTGGCCACAACAACCCCAAGCAGCACTACAGGCTGGGGACTGAGTGGCTGAGAGGAGCCAGGAGGAAAGGGACCTGGGGGTGCTGATAGATAGTAGGCTGAAGATGAGGCAGCAGTGTGCTCAGGTGGCCAAGAGAGCCAATGGCATCCTGGCCTGCACCAGGAACAGTGTGGCCAGTAGGACAAGGTGTGGTGGAGGGGCAGCAGCCCCAAAACTGAGGCCTTTCTATGCCTCTACATGCCTGGACATGTTTTTCTGCCAGGACCCATGGCAGTAAACAGGTTGTGTAACACACACATGCCCAGTCTGTGTACCCATGGTGTCCGCCCAGATAATCCCAGATTGGGAGGTCCAGGCATGTCTCTGCTGCCTATTGGGGTAAGGTTTGGCTTACTGCCAGCCTGATTGGTCACTTTAGATGTCCAATGAGCCATGAATCTCGGCCCAGAGCCTATAAAGAGGGGTGCAAAGGAGCACCATGTGGTCTGAGGTTCAGACTGTTCAGAAGTTCAGAGCATTCAGACTTAGAGGCTCAAGATCAGCTCTGATAGCAGCACCCTGCTGCCCTGACCTGCTTGCATGGCCTAGACACAGGATCAGGCCTCACTTGCAAGCATTACTGAGGCTCAGCCCTCTTGCATTGATCTCAAGGCACAGTTAAGCTCTCTGTGAACCCTTTGAGAAGCAGAGTGCCTGCACGCCTGCACTTCATACATATATGGGGAGCTGAGAGCCCCTGCCTAAGCCTAGAGCAGCTGCACACACTGGCTGCTATCCTGCATTTATCTATGGAGCTCAAGTCTCCCTGCAGCCCGGCAGACCCTGCTTGGCAGCTGCCCTGTAAGCCTGGAAAATTCTAGGCCCAGCAGACCCTTTCAGACTGTCTGCTGACCTACAAACACAGCCTGCTAGCTGTGAGGCCGTGTTAGAAGCTACACGGACAAATCCTCCTCCTGCACCTGGAAATCCTGCCAGCTGATCATCCCTGGACACACACAGCATCCAGAAGCCACAGCACCAAGGCAGAGACCACTTCACACCAGGAGAGAAGGTCAGAGAAATCCTGTTTATCCCAGAGACTGGGAACACTTATCATTGCCCTGCAAGCCGGGACAGATTCCAGCTTCACCAAGACCTGAATACTGGGCACACACTGTGACACAATCCCGGGAGGGTGATTAACAAGAACAACACATCTAAGCAAGCTTTAATTCCTTTGCAATATAAGTTACCTCTGTCTTAAGAGCAGACACAGTTTCAGCCCTTGCTGGGCAGACAGTATAGTTGTTAAGAGGCATTAAGCCTAAGGGAATCTTTCTCTCTGTCAGTAGTTGTTGACAATTTGATATTTCCATTTAATAATCCAATCCCTGTAAATATATCCCAAGCTGTTTTCATAACCTTGCACATACGAACTTGATTACACAGTGGTTGGGGATGGGGTGGTACAAATTTGTAAATATTAATTTTAATAAATAATTTTATAAAAAATTGATTTCTCACCTCCCTCTAACAGAGGAGGAATAAGAGAAACTCCTCCATGACACAAGGGAGGTTATTCTTCCCCTGTACTCAGCACTGGTCAGGCCACACCTTGAGTGCTGTGTCCAGTTCTGGGCCCCTCAATTCAAGAGAGATGTTGAGGTGCTGGAAGGTGTCCAGAGAAGGGCAACAAAGCTGGTGAGGGGCCTGGAACACAAACCCTATGAGGAGAGGCTGAGGGAGCTGCGGGTGTTTAGCCTGCAGAAGAGGAGGCTCAAGGCAGACCCCATTGCTGTCTACAACTACCTGAAGGGACACTGTAGCCAGGTGGGGGTGGCCTCTTCTCCCAGGCAACCACCAATAGAACAAGGGGACACAGTCTCAAATTGTGCCGGGGAAAATATAGGCTGGATGTTAGGGGGAAGCTGTCACCAGAGAGAGTGATTGGCATTGTAATGGGCTGCCCAGGGAGGTGGTGGAGGCACCGTCCCTGGAGGTTTTCAAGAAAAGATTGGATGAGGCACTCAGTGCCATGGTCTGGTTGATTGACTAGGGATGGGGGATTGGTTGGACTGGATGATGTTGGAGGTCTCTTCCAACCTGGTTGATGATGAAGAAAAGGCTGAGGTCCTGAATGCCTTCTTCACCTCAATTTTCAACAGTAAGGAGGGAGGAGTTCAGGGCAAGAGGCCTCTTGAACTGGGGGATGGGGTCGGGGAGCAGTGTGTTCCCCTGGAAATTCATGAAGAATTAGTTCAGGACCTGCTGAGCCACCTGGACACCCACAAGTCCATGGGACCAGATGGGATCCATCCCAGGGTGCTGAGAGAGCTGGCAGCTGAGCTGGCCAAGCTGCTCTCCATCATTTTCCAGCAGTCCTGGCTCACTGGAGAGGTCCCAGGAGACTGGAAACTGCCAACGTGGTCCCCATCCACAAGAAGGGTTGGATGGAGGAACCTGGGAACTACAGACCCGTCAGCCTGACCTCAGTGCCAGGGAAACTGATGGAGCAGGTTATCTTGGGGGTGATAAGAGCGCACCTGAGGGATGGCAAAGGGCTCAGGTCCAGCCAGCATGGGTTTAGGAAGGGCAGATCCTGCCTCTCCAACCTGATCTCCTTCTATGATCAGGTGAGCCGCTTGGTGGATGTGGGGAGGCCTGTGGATGTGGTCTATCTGGACTTCAGCAAGGCCTTTGACACTGTCCCCCACAGCAAACTGCTGGCTAAGCTGTCAGCCCATGGCTTGGATGGCAACACTCTGTGCTGGGTTAGGAACTGGCTGGAGGGCCGGACCCAGAGAGTGGTGGTGAATGGTGCCACATCCAGCTGGCAGCCGTCACTAGTGGTGTCCCTCAGGGATCAGTGCTGGGCCCCATCCTCTTTAACATCTTCATAGATGATCTGGATGAGGGCATGGAGCATCAGCAAGTTTGCAGATGACACCAAGCTGGGGACAGATGTGGCTGGGTTGGAGGGCAGAAGGGCTCTGCAGCGGGACCTTGACCGCCTGGACAGATGGGCAGAGGCCAATGGGATGGGGTTCAATAGCTCCAAGTGCAGGGTGCTGCACTTTGGCTACAACAACCCCATGGAGAGATACAGGCTGGGGTCAGAGTGGCTGGAGAGCAGCCAGACAGAGAGGGATCTGGGGGTGCTGATTGATACCCACCTGAACATGAGCCAGCAGTGTGCCCAGGTGGCCAAGAGAGCCAGTGGCATCCTGGCCTGCATCAGGAATGGTGTGGTCAGCAGGAGCAGGGAGGTTATTCTGCCCCTGTACTCTGCACTGGTTAGACCACACATTGAGTGCTGTGTTCAGTTCTGGGCCCCCCAGTTTAGGAGGGACATTGAGATGCTTGAGCGTGTCCAGAGAAGGGCGATGAGGCTGGGGAGAGGCCTTGAGCACAGCCCTACGAGGAGAGGCTGAGGGAGCTGGGATTGGTTAGCCTGGAGAAGAGGAGGCTCAGGGGTGACCTTATTGCTGTCTACAACTACCTGAGGGGTGGTTGTGGCCAGGGGGAGGTTGTTCTCTTCTCTCAGGTGGCCAGCATCAGAACAAGAGGACACAGCCTCAGGCTGTGCCAGGGGAGATTTAGGCTGGAGGTGAGGAGAAAGTTCTTCACTGAGAGAGTCATTGGACACTGGAATGGGCTGCCCGGGGAGGTGGTGGAGTCGCCGTCCCTGGAGCTGTTCAAGGCAAGACTGGACGTGGCGCTTGGTGCCATGGTCTAGCCTTGAGCTCTGTGGTAAAGTGTTGGACTTGATGATCTATGAGGTCTCTTCCAACCTTGATGATACTGTGATACTGTGATTCTATGTTTCTATGATTTACAATATATTTACAATATATATAGCTATATACAGAAATATCTAAGTTAAAGGTGTTACAGAAACACAACAGCCCTCCCAGAAACCAGAGTCCCTAGGAGGGGCTCCCAACCATCCTTCCACCTTCTTTCCATCCCTCTATCTTTTCCCAGAGTCTGCCTTATGTGCAAGGTGAGTTGGGAGGATCGGCAAGGGAAGGTTAGAAGCAGAATGATTAGTTAGGTTACACAGATAGAGCAGAGCAGAAAAAGCCCAGGGATAAAAACACAGGCACTCAACTCTGAGAGACAGAGACACTGTCTTATCTATGTTTGTGTCCTTGCTTTCACACATCTCAGCAAGCCTATGAGTGCAGCAGACATCATCACCATTTCCTTCCCACAGCCTATAATCTAATTTTTCTCATTGAAGTATTCCAACTGGCCTCAAACTAGCACGCAGGCAAAGGTGCATGTTCAAGAGACAATTGAAGAAACCAGAGTGGTGTGCTGCAATTTGCATGCAAACATTTTAACATGGTCTGCTTGTAAGGGTTAGCAGAACTACTTTGTATTGAAAATCACTTTAGTGTTGTATTTTGGCAAAGTCTACCAGACATGGTTTTTAATACCACTTCTGCCACAGATGCAGTCCTGCATTTCTCAGCGCAAACGTGTCAGCCAGAGTGTCTCAACCCACATTGAATATCAAAACATAACTGCAACATATGCACCACCTATGGGATCAAAGGACACATCCAAAAGATGCACATGACAAAGTAGAACGCATTCAGAACCAGCATAAAGCAAGTGCTTTTTGATTGGTATAATACAGAACAGAAAGTTTATCTTTCAGAGAATCACAGAACAGTTAAGTTCTGAAGAGACCTCTGGAAGGTCTGGATGTTAGGTTGGATGTTAGGAGGAAGTTCTTCACAGAGAGAGTGATTTGGCATTGGGATGGGCTGCCCAGGGAGGTGGTGGAGTCATCGTCCCTGGAGGTGTTCAAGAAAAGCCTGGATGAGGCACTTAGTGCCACAGTCTAATTCATTGGATGGGGCCAGGTGGTAGGTTGGACTGGATGATCTTGGAGGTCTCTTCCAACATGACTGATTCTATGATTCTATGATTCTAAGTCATCTGCTCCAATCTCACCTTTTCCTGAATCCAAACAGAAGCACATGAAAGACAGAAAAATATTTTCATGGATTACTATACATAATTTAAGACTGCTCAAAAAAGACCTGCCTGAACCAGTGTCTCAGCTAGGTAGAGAGAAGATCTGGTAGTCCATCATCAGTTTGGGTATAGTGTCCTCTATCTAGTTATCATCTTTCAGATCTGGAGTGACTATGTTTTTGTCCTCCCTACAAATAAAATTCTAATGCATGAGAAAAGATTTTAACTAGCTACTTAATGTCATTCCTCTGGCATCTCCTTACCACCTATGAAATGCTCCTGAGGACCATTTTGTGTTGTGCTTCAGAACATGGCTACAGTTTCCTCCAAGTAAAGCCAGTACCAGTAATCTCCATGGCTGTGACAAGCTGTGCTTGACTCAGGCAGAAGCTGTTACCATTTTAAGTTGTTTTCTAAAAGAGAGTTTGTGCGCTATGGCAGTGCCTGCACTGGAGATGTGTTTCTGGTCACCAGACTGAGCCAAGATCAGTACCTCATGTAAGCACTGCTTCTTTCCCATAAGGAAGTCCTACAATCAAACAGGTTGGAAGTTGGGGAATGATCTTTTTGGCTCTAAGGCCTAACACAAGTAGCAATTATCAAAGTACAAAAGGCAAACCTGGCTAGAAATCTGTTTAGGTTGCCCATTATTCAACTCATACTACCACGAGCACTGTACCCAAAAGCAGTCTTGTTCAGTCTCCTACAGCTCCCACTTGGAGATGCAAAGACCAGCTCTTCGAACAATACACCAGTCAGTTCCTCATTCCATATTCCCAGAGCTCCACTGAGGAGTAAAGTAATAAGAAAAACACATCCAGGTTGTAATGGTATGCGTACCTCTCCAAACTGAGTGAGTATGTTCACAACTATGGACATCATATGGCAAATCCTGCTAAGGAAAACTGTTAACAGAAAATTTACCCATGCTGCCCCTCCTGAGAGCAGATTTCCCCTCTCACGTATTAGTTACCTTACTGTCCTATAATTATTTGTGTAGGAGGAGGTGCCGTAATGCTTCCTGAGACACTGAGAACCATAGAAAGCCTCCTACCTCTTCCCAGTCAAACCACCTCCAGATACATTTCCTTGCAGACTTCATGCAGACAGCATACAGAAAACAGCACGGTGCTGTGGTATGTGAATCATGAGGGCTTTCCAAGAGACCAGAGTACTATGCTCTAAAAGCCTACTGTTAAGTGAATTATTACTTTCATCAAACACAGGTTTTTAAGTAAGTCGATCTTTACTCAGAGAAGTATAAGATTAACACCACAGGAAATCCCCAAAAGAGCTGCAAGATCAGGTCACAATGCAGAGCAGAGCACTCTAATTGTCACCTTTAATCAGCTCAGTGAACACTAAGCCCAATGCTGAGCCAGCAGCAGGGCAACCTCTGGGCAACAGCATCACTCACAACCTCTCCCCATCCCTTCAGCCCCTAGAGCCATACCTGGCTACTCTGATATGCACAAGTCAAGCCACCAGATTTCCTGCAGAGGCCTAAACTTGAAACAGTGTGGAGGGCATTTCACTTTATAAACACAGAAGCAGAAACAGTCATGTTGAGGACTGACTCAGCTCAAGTGCCTTCCCCACTATTTTTTCCCCAAAGGTGTGTTGGATATAGTAATATTAAATGCAGTGATTTTATAGAATTGTCTGACTGGTACAGCTACTGGAGTATTATACAGTGGAACATAAGCCATGGACAGGTGAGACTGCATGAGTTCAGAAGTACTGATCGAGGGTTGGAATGACCTTAGAGAATGGTATAACAAATATAAGCAAATATAAGGCTGGAGTCTGTGGTTTTCTCCTGTCATTGCCAAGACACAACGTATGTGTTGTTGAGAGAATATGAAGAATGTCTGTGCTAATCAGAGTGTAATCCTAACATAGTCCTAATGCAAGTGTATGTAACCAATTGGAGTCTAACATGATTTGTTATCCTGTTATTTAGCCTTCTGATAGAAAGTATATACGCCCATGCTTGGGGTCCAATAAATGGATTTGGATTTGGTGCTTGTATCAAGCTTTCTCCCTGTCTCTTCTGATACCCTGTGGTGGAGGGGCAGCAGCCCCAAAACTGAGGCCTCTCTATGCCTCTACATGCCTGGACATGTTTTTCTGCCAGGACCCAAGAGGCAGTAAGCAGGTTGTGTAACACACACACGCCCAGTCCGTGTACCCCTGGGGTCCGCCCAGGTAATCCCCTATTGGGAGGGTCCAGGCAAACAGCTACTGCCTACTAAGGTAAGCTTTGGCTTACTGCCAGCCTGATTGGTCACTTCAGATGGCCAAATGAGCCATGAATCTCAGCTCAGAATCTATAAAGAGGGGTGCAAAGGTGCACCACGTGTTCAGAGTGTTCAGAGCATTCAGAGGATCAAGCTCAGCTCTCTGATCCACATAGCAGCACAGACCTGCTTGCATGGCCTAGACACAGAGTCAGGCCCTTACTCACTCACTTGCAAACATTACTGAGGCTCAGCCCTCTTGCATTGATCTCAAGGCGCAGTTAAGCTCTCTGTGAACCCTTTGAGAAGCAGAGCGCCTGCACGCCTGCACTTCATACATATATGGGGAGCTGAGAGCCCCTGCCTAAGCCTAGAGCAGCTGCACACACTGGCTGCTATCCTGCATTTATCTATGGAGCTCAAGTCTCCCTGCAGCCCGGCACACTGCTTGCCCAGCATATACTGCTTACCAGCTGTCCTGTAAGCCTGGAAAGATCCAGAGCCAGCAGACCTTCAGACTGTCTGCAAACCTACAAACACAGCCTGCTAGCTGTGAGACACCCATGTCAGAAGCTGCATGGACAAATCCTCCTCCTGCACCTGGAAAACCTGCCAGCTGATCATCCCTGGACATGCACAGCATCCAGAAGAAGCAGCAGCACCAAGGCAGAGACCATTTCACCCCAGGAGAGAAGGTCAGAGAAATCCTGTTTACCCCAGAGACTGGGAACACTTATCATTGTCCTGCAGGCCGGGACAGATTCCAGCCTCACCAAGACCCAAATACTGGGCACACACTGTGACACAATCCTGGGAGGGTGATTAATGATTAATACTTAAGAGCAACACATCTAAGCAAGCTTTAATTCCTTTGTAATATAAGTTACCTCTGTCTTAAGAGCAGACACAGTTTCAGCCCTTGCTGGGCAGACAGTATGGTTGTTAAGAGGCATTAAGCATAAGGGAATTTTTCTCTCTGTCTATAGTTGTTGACAATTTGATATTTCCATTTAATAATCCAATCCCTGTAAATATATCCCAAGCTGTTTTCATAATCTTGCACAACAAACTTGATTACATAGTGGTTGGGGGTGGCACAAATTTGTAAATATAAATTTTAATAAATAATTTTATAAAAAAATAATACTGCCTCAAATTAATTTCTCACCTCCCCCTAACAGAGGAGGAATAGAGAAATCCCCTCCATGACATACCCATGGTATTGAAGCCTGTGGCAAAGGTGATCTAAACATCTTGGCTATAGCACATTAGAAAAGGTAGAAGAAGAAGACAGTAATATGGCCTGTGCATGTATCAAATGCAAAAAGACCACTGTTGGACTTCTGTGTGCTGCACTGAAACATTTAAAAGGTGTGCAAGCTTTCAAACTTAAAAAATGTGCTGTACAATAAGCCACTGAAAAGTTAACTTTTTTGGTCACTCAAGTGAAATGGGAAGAAGGAGAGGGGAGGGGAGGTGAAGTGAAGGGAAGGGGAGGGAAAAGGAAGGGGATGGGAAGTGGAGAGGAAGGGAAGTTCAGGGAAGTTCAGGGAAGTTCAGGGAAGGGGAGGGGAGGGGAGGGGAGGGAAGGGAAGGGAAGGGAAGGGAAGGGAAGGGGAAAGGGAAGGGAAGGGGAAAGGGAAGGGGAAAGGGAAGGGGAAAGGGGAGGGGAGGGGAGGGGAGGGGAGGGGAGGGGAGGGGAGGGGAGGGAAGGGAAGGGAAGGGAAGGGAAGGGAAGGGAAGGGAAGGGAAGGGAAGGGAAGGGAAGGGAAGGGAAGGGAAGGGAAGGGAAGGGAAGGGAAGGGAAGGGAAGGGAAGGGAAGGGAAGGGAAGGGAAGGGAAGGGAAGGGAAGGGAAGGGAAGGGAAGGGAAGGGAAGGGAAGGGAAGGGAAGGGAAGGGAAGGGAAGGGAAGGGAAGGGAAGGGAAGGGAAGGGAAGGGAAGGGAAGGGAAGGGAAGGGAAGGGAAGGGAAGGGAAGGGAAGGGAAGGGAAGGGAAGGGGAAAGGGAAGGGAAGGGGAAAGGGAAGGGGAAAGGGAAGGGAAGGGAAGGGGAAAGGGAAGGGAAGGGAAGGGAAGGGAAGGGAAGGGAAGGGAAGGGAAGGGAAGGGAAGGGAAGGGAAGGGAAGGGAAGGGAAGGGAAGGGAAGGGAAGGGAAGGGAAGGGAAGGGAAGGGAAGGGAAGGGAAGGGAAGGGAAGGGAAGGGAAGGGAAGGGAAGGGAAGGGAAGGGAAGGGAAGGGAAGGGGAAAGGGAAGGGGAAAGGGAAGGGAAGGGGAAAGGGAAGGGAAGGGGAAAGGGAAGGGAAGGGGAAAGGGAAGGGGAAAGGGAAGGGAAGGGGAAAGGGAAGGGAAGGGGAAAGGGAAGGGAAGGGGAAAGGGAAGGGAAGGGGAAAGGGAAGGGAAGGGGAAAGGGAAGGGAAGGGGAAAGGGAAGGGAAGGGGAAAGGGAAGGGGAGGGGAAAGGGAAGGGGAAAGGGAAGGGGAGGGGAAAGGGAAGGGAAGGGAAGGGGAAAGGGAAGGGAAGGGGAAAGGGAAGGGAAGGGGAAAGGGAAGGGAAGGGGAAAGGGAAGGGAAGGGGAAAGGGAAGGGAAGGGTAAAGGGAAGGGATGGAAGGGAAGTGCAGGGAAGGAAGGGAAGGGAAGCGCAGAGAAGGGAAGGGAAAAGGGAGAGGAGGGGAAAGGAGTGGAGGAAAGGGGAGGGAAGGAAAAGGAAGGGAGGGGAGGGGAAGGGAACAGGAGGGGATGGAAGGGAAGATCCTTCACTTATCAGGCTAAAACCAAGCAGGATTTATGGAAAAAGAAGTCCAACCAAAACCTACAAAAATGAGCAGATCAGCTCTTATTTCTGACACGGCATGAGTAACCACCAGTTTTTTAAAGAACTCTTTAAATCAGAATTTACCAAAAATACATCATTTCAGATAGACAAAAGTTACAACATCAGCAGCAGATGGGACATGACACTATGGCTTGCACAACACAAATAAAGCACTTATGATGTGCAGACTGCCATGGCCTTCTCCATTTATGAACTTCACTGGGCATATGAATTGAATAGACTGTATCTAATATATCAAGTTGTGCCAGGGTAGGTATAGGCTGGATATTAGGAAGAAGTTCTTCACAGAGAGAGTGATTGGCATTGGAATGGGCTGCCCAGGGAGGTGGTGGAGGCACTGTCCCTGGGGGTCTTCAAGAAAAGCCTGGATGAGGCACTTAGTGCCGTGGTCTAGTTGATTGGATAGGGCTGGGTGCTAGGTTGGACTGGATGATGTTGGAGGTCTCTTCCAACCTGGTTGATTCTATGATTCTATGATTCTAATTAACAAGCATCACACAGGACCTTGTATTTCGCGGACAATTATAATCTGAAGAAGAATTAGCTATCTAATCACTTGAAAATAAATCACTTTTGAGGCTGAGTCTGTCGCAAACATGGCACAAATTGTAATTGTTTCAAAGTTTTCTCTATTTTTTTTTTTTTGGAGGGGCATGCTGCAAATAAATCTATTTTGCTACTTCTCCCTTTTGAATCTCACTGCTGCATGTTCAGATGCATCAGAGACCTCTGTCCCGTCTGACATTTTAGTTAAATTCTAGTCTCAGAAGCATCCTATTAGCTGTTATTCCTTTTAATTCAGGGACTAATGTAGAAGAATGTGAATGTCTCAGGGAGGAAAAGTAGTAAGAGAGCTATCTGATTCTAGGCATAAAACTCACGTGCCAGGAATAGTTTCTGAGACCAACTAAGTCTAACTATGTCATCAGCATCCAAGCCATACTTCCTGCGGCAACCATCAGCACTTGAATTGTGAGCCAATAGCTTCGGGACTACGGAGAATCTGCGATGATCACTGGCAGCTCACCCACAGTGAGCCTTTAGATCATAATTCCTGTTCATAATTTGAATGCTGCTACAGACAGGGCAGCCTTGAAGGACAGCATGCAACTGAGAAGAGTTGTTAAAAAGAGAGCAGGCTGCTGATTTGTTCAGATCTCTTCCTCTCCATCCATACAGATAGCACTGCTTATGTACAGCCAAGCACAAGTAATTCAGGGTTCACACTGTAAAGGAAGATCAAATCAGACAACCTTTGCATCTCTTGTGTTTTTTCTTCATTTGATTTATTTTAACAGAAAGTGTCCTTTAATACTCTTAAGATCAGAAATTTCCCTTGAAATAATTGCTCCTGATTGCACAGATTTTGTGTCTTGCCACTTACTGCATCTTTTCAGCAACACAGAATGTCTTGGTTACTTGATTTTACACTTCCCCTACCTCTTGCTTCTCTCTCTGCTCTTCTTTAACCTACACTTTTTTTCTTTGCTAGACACTGTATAACCTTTCCTAACTCAAGCTGTACTGATGCAGGTACTAGCCTCGGTACAGACCTTATTTCATTGTACTCCTTCTTTTTTAAAAACAATCAAAAGCAAAACCAACCAAAACCTAATAGAACACCAGTGCACAGTTCTTGTGACCTTGCAGCTGACAGAATTTACCTGCATAGCATATACACGTTCTGCACATTTACCCATCATTTTATGGCCAAGAAAAACAAAACCATGAGGTATGTCTGAATAAAATGAGACTGCATGGAGAAAACAGTGGAAGAATGATTCCTTAAAATTGGTTTTGTATTCCTTTCAAGACGTGGCTAAGAGAAATCCACTGCCATCTGAAATGGGTCCCCATAAGAACTTCAAGAGACAACATTTTTCAATTGTTTGTATAAGCATCAAACTCTGCTGCAAGGACACCTGTGATGCAGAGAATAAGGACTCCTCTTGCACTGTAATGAGTGCACTGACAGTCAGTTTATCATCACTCCAGGATGAGCTGTCCTGGGGATGATACTGGTAGAGTTTTTTATTACCATGCAAGAAATCCAGGCTAGATACCTCTTCATTTTCTCAGTCACTGAGCTTGAAAAGTTGAGACAAATCTGAGCAATTCATCCAATCCTTTTGCAAGACAGCTGGGAAAGCAGGTGGGGGGAAAAACTTTTCTCTGAGTCAGTTCATATATAAAAGCTCTTAAAAGAGCACTTCGAGTAAATAAACTTAGCTGACTGACCATATCAAGGTTGAGACATAAGAAAAGGATGTAAAATACTGCAAAGAAAGGGAAGGAAGAGGAAAGTATGTAAGGTGCTATATTTGATCATTCTTCTCTCTCTCTACCTTTCCTAATCCTTTAGTTTTCTCAAATCTTCACATCAGACATTGGTCCACTTCTGTGCATTGCTTGGCACATTTAAAGGGCAAGCAGCAATAGAAAAAGGGGACACAGTCTCAAGTTGTGCCGGGGGAGGTCTAGGCTGGATGTTAGGAAGAAGTTCTTCCCAGAGAGAGTGATTGGCATTGGAATGGGCTGCCCAGCGAGGTGGTGGAGGCACCATCCCTGGAGGTCTTCAAGCAAAGCCAACCATGGTCTGGTTGACTGGCTAGGGCTGGGTGCTAGGTTGGAGTGGATGATCTTGGAGGTCTCTTCCAACCTGGCTGATTCTATGATTCTATGAAATAAAGTAACTCCCTTAGCCACTGTTCTGAATGGAAGACATGTCTCTGAGATGAGGTGCTTTAGAGTTAAGTCTCTCTCACATGTCTACTCAGCTATATGCAAAGGCACTTTCATGTTCAATTAGGGCCCTCAGATGTAAATGAAAAACATTAAGGCAGCTTTGACAAAAACACTTATTTCCCACATGTGCTAGTTTGAGACTAGCTGGAATATTTTGGTGAGAAGAATTAGATCTAGGCCCTGAAATGGAAACAATGGGGATGTCTGCTTCACTCATAGGCTTGTTGAGATGTATAAAAACAAGAACACAAAACACAGACAACACAGTTGCAATGGTTCTCTGTTGCAGCTGATGCCAGTATTTTTCTCTCTAACCTGTTTTTCTGTGTGACTAATTCTTCTGCTTCCTAACGCCTCTGGCTGATCCTCCAAACTCACCTTGCACATAAGGCAAAGTCTGGGATAAGATAGAGGGTTGAAAAAGAGGTGGAAGTTTGGTTGGGAGCCCCTCCTGGGGACTCTGGTTTCAGGGAGGGCTGTTGTGTTTTCTGTATCATAGAATCATAGAATCATAGAATCAACCAGGTTGGAAGAGACCTCCAAGATCATCCAGTCCAACCTAGCACCCAGCCCTATCCAATCAACTAGACCATGGCACTAAGAGCCTCATCCAGGCTTTGCTTCAACACCTCCAGGGATGGTGCCTCCACCACCTCCCTGGGCAGCCCATTCCAATGCCAATCACTCTCTCTGTGAAGAACTTCCTCCTAACATCCAGCCTATACTTCCCCCGGCACAACTTGAGACTGTGTCCCCTTGTTCTGTTGCTGGTTGCCTGGCAGAAGAGACCAACTCCTCCTGGCTACAGCCTCCCTTCAGGTAGTTGTACACAGCAACGAGGTCACCTCTGAGCCTCCTCTTCGGCAGGCTGCACACCCCCAACTCCCTCAGCCTCTCCTCATAGGGTTTGTGTTCCAGGCCTCTCACCAGCTTTGTCGCCCTTCTCTGGACACCTTCCAGCACCTCAACACCTCTCTTGAATTGAGGAGCACAGAACTGGACACAGCACTCAAGGTGTGGATCAATTTTAACTTACATATCTGTGCTAGTTTGAAGCAGGGTAGAACGTTTTGGTGAGAAGAACTAGATTACAGGCTGTGAAAGGAAAACAATGGTGATGTCTACTTCCCTCATAGGCTTGCTGAGATGTATAAGAATAAAAGTACAACATAGATAAAGGAGTCTTTTCTCACTTCTGCTGGGAAACTGGCTGAGCTGCATCTTAGTCTCTAACCTCACCCTCCATTTTTCTTTGGCTGATCCACTTTGCTTTCTAACCCCCTGGCTGAACCTCCATTCTTCTTTGGGACTGTGGTAAGACTGAGAGGGCTATGGGGAATGTGAAGGGGTGGTTGAGAGCCCCTCCTGTGGACTCAGGTTTCTGGGAGGGGAGTTGTGTTTCTGTATTACCTTTTCCCTTGTCTATTTCTGTCTATAACTGTATATACTGTAACTATCTGCTTGTACATTATGCTAGCTGTAAATATAAGCTTCATTCATATTTCCAGAGCTGGCTGAGTCTAGTCTGGGTGATTTCTAATGTGTGTGGGGGTGGGGAACAACCAAACCATCACAATATCTCTGTATACAGCTGTATATATTGTAAATATCTGCTTGAATATTGTGCTAAGCTGTAAACATAAAGCTTCATTTCTTAATTTCCATGTGGCTAAGTATCGTTTGGGTGATTTCATAAGAGTGGGGGGAACAACACCCAAACCATCATACCACAAAAGAAAAACAGCCTCAGAAGTCTGACCTTAAGGAAATCATCCCTTTTTGACATGGGCTACATCTCAGCAGAGGTTTAATAGCCCTTTAAAGAGAAGTCTGGGAGAACCTGCCATTCCTTTTTTCCCACAGGTATAAAGCCTGTCTTCAGAAGAAGGCCAAGTCCTAAAATATGAGCTTCAATAGCATCCTTTTCAAAGCTTTTATGTTTTTAACTCTGAACATCTCCCTATACACAGGACTGACATGTTTCATTTTGGACCTTGAAGGCCAAAAGATATGACAAAAGAACAGAAAACATGGCAAAAGACCAAAAGTTTAAGGAAAGGTCTTGGTCTCAACCAATAGGCAGCAAAGGGCCTAAAAAAAGCTGTGGGGGATTTTTAAGGCTCTCAGGGAGTCACAGGATTAGGGGGAATGGAGTGAAGCTGGAGATGGGTAGGTTCAGACTGGATGTGAGGGGGAAGTTGTTCAGCATGAGAGTGGTGAGAGCCTGGAATGGGTTGCCCAGGGAGGTGGTTAAGGTACCATCCGTGGAAGTGTTTAAGGCCAGGCTGGATGGGTCTGTGGCCATCCTGCTCTAGGGTAGGGTTTCCCTGCCCATGGCAGGGGGGTTGGAACTAGATGATCCTTGTTGTCCTTCCAACCCTGACTGATTCTGTGATTGATTCTAAATGGGACTCAGGTGGGCGCTATTTTAGCTAGTAACTAAATAAAAAAGCCCAACACCTTGCAGTACAGGCAACTATTGCAAGTGCTACTGTTGGAAGGGTCTTTGCCAAGATTGCAAGATATGTCTATGAGCCACATCCCGTGGTGCACATCCTTTCTGGACAAGGAACACCGAGAAATCAGTAATTTCATTTTACCAACATAACAGTCACAAACGACACACAGAGAAGAGAGGATTCAAGCTGTCAACACCTGCCTTTCTTCTGTTTCTCCTAAGCATCACTGAACAGGCAATATAAAGCCTCACAAGATTAATCAACCTGGAGTTCCATCAAACACATTGCACAGCAATCCAATTTCAGTCCAGTTCTTCTTGCATTATTTCTTGTTCACAGACCTCCTGCTTGATTCAATACAGCGATCAAATAAACCACTTGTATGGTCACTGTGTTGTAATACTGAGGACTATGAATTAAACAAGTTACAAAACAGCAGTATTCCATTTCCTAAATCCCCAATCTATAGTCCACATTAGATTCCCAGTTGGTATTTATCAGTGCAACTCTAATGACCCATTAGGCCAATTTAGACTGCTGCAGGTCTGGCTGTTAGTGTTTGCCATTTAGCATCAAGAAAACACAGGCAGTACTATTGATTAACTGAATGAACCACCAGTTGATCTGCACTTTGTCCAGGGTCAGGATACATCTGATTTACACTGAATGTGCTCATGTCCTTAAAAATAATAATTAGTCTAGCTGTTTCATACTAACATGGTGTGGTCAGCAGGAGCAGGGAGGTCATTCTGCCCCTGTACTCTGCACTGGTTAGACCACACCTTGAGTACTGTGTTCAGTTCTGGGCCCCCCAGTTTAGGAGGGACATTGAGATGCTTGAGTGTGTCCAGAGAAGGGCGATGAGGCTGGGGAGAGGCCTTGAGCACAGCCCTACGAGGAGAGGCTGAGGGAGCTGGGATTGGTTAGCCTGGAGAAGAGGAGGCTCAGGGGTGACCTTATTGCTGTCTACAACTACCTGAGAGGGGGTTGTAGCCAGGAGGAGGTTGCTCTCTTCTCTCAGGTGGCCAGCACCAGAACGAGAGGACACAGCCTCAGTCTGTGCTAAGGGAAATTTAGGCTTGAGGTGAGGAGAAAGTTCTTCACTGAGAGAGTCATTGGACACTGGAATGGGCTGCCTGGGGAGGTGGTGGAGTCGCCGTCCCTGGGGCAGTTCAAGGCAGGATTGGACATGGCACTTGGTGCCATGGTCTGGCCTTGAGCTCTGTGGTAAAGGGTTGGACTTGATGATCTGTGAGGTCTCTTCCAACCCTGATGATACTGTGATACTTTGATACCATGTCGATACAAAATTTCATAACAACTTCCCAACATCTAACTGGATGCTACTTTGATCCTCCCTCTAACTTATTTCAGCTGCTTTCATCCCTCTGCTTAAAAAAATAACTTAGTAAAAGTACTTTCAAATAATTACAGGCTTTCAGTCTTGAATTTGTCCCACAAAAACATTTTTTCTGAGCATCATGACAATGACTGTAGTCCACTCCAGACTTCATTTTGACTTTACTGTGACACTTTCTCAGGTTCTAAGTTACTGTTATCTACAACAACTGCACAGATGGTGACAGTTGATGACACTGCTGAAGCTGATGCCAACCTATGATTCTATGATTACTGTGCCCACCTCTGCACTCCTCAACTCAAGATAGATGCTGAGGTACTGGAATGTGTCCAGAGAAGGGCAATGAAGCTGGTGAGGGGCCTGGAGCACAGCCCTGTGAGGAGAGGCTGAGGGAGCTGGGGGTGTTTAGCCTGAAGGAGGCTCAGGGTAGACCTCATTGCTGTCTACAACTACCTGAAGGGAGGCTGTAGCCAGGTGGGGGTTGGTCTCTTCTGCCAGACAACCACCAACAGAACAAGAGGACAGTCTCAAGTTGTGCCAGGGGAGGTCTGGACTGGATGTTAGGAGGAAGTTGTTGGCAGAGAGAGTGGTTGGCATTGGAATGGGCTGCCCAGGGAGGTGGTGGAGTTGTCATCCCTGGAGGTGTTGAAGCAAAGCCTGGATGAGGCACTTAGTGCCATGGTCTAGATGACTGGACACGACTGGATGCTAGGTTGGACTGGCTGATCTTGGAGGTCTCTTCCAACCTGGTTGATTCTATGACACGGTGCAGTAACGATGCCAGCAGAAATTCTTTCATGCTTCCTTTGAATTCTCTGGTCACTTCTGTGTCATCTTTTTCTTCTGAGATTGCCCTTACTACTCAGGAAGGAATATCTACCTCAGCATGCCCTTCCCCTGCACTCTTTAGCTCTACACACCCTGAATTATTGTAAGACATTGGAGAGGACTTGCTCAAGACAACTTATTCATAATCCAGTTGTGAAAGGGTGTGTCTTGTGTGAAAGGAGATCCTTTGTTTTAAACCCATTAAGTAACTCTAAATGGAACTGACAGAAAGCACCTGGGATCAACAGTTCCACACCACAGCTAAATACAACTGGAGCTGTTCCACACTGCTATTACTGCCATTTTTCAGGAACACAGTGAAAGCTAAATCTTTATCAGACAATGTCTTTTTCTTTAACTCCCTGCCTTTATTCCCATTAGAGACATATATATTAATTTAGGAATTTTTCAAATCTTGAATAACTAAGATCTTCTTGTGGGGGGTGGGTGGAAATCATTTTAGGAACAGCTGTAGCTCCTACAAGCTATAAGAGTGGGGGGGAAAGAGGGAATGGGTGGGGAGTCCTCCTGGGGACTCTGATTATTTCTGGGAGGGGTGTTGTGTTTCTGTATCACTTTTAACTTGTATTTAACTGTATATATTTGTGTATATCTGCATGTATATTGTGCTAAGCTGTAAATATAAAGCTTCATTCTAATTTCCAGATTGGCTGAGTCTAGTCTGGGAGATTTTCACAAGAGTGGGGGGGGGGGCAGGTAACACCCAAACCATCAGACATATTTAACTCTGTTTAAAATATTTTTTTTTCACAAGCTAAACTTCTCTGATGCAGAACTGCTCTCCTGCTGGAACATCACTGAAGGCAACTGAGCATCTGGAGCCAAAGACAGTGTGATAGTAGTAGGTATGAGATAGGATTTCCCCCAAATTAATATAGTTTATTGATTTTGATATTCAGGACTCTTGCCTTCTTGCCCAGTATTTATAATAATTGGTTCTTTACACAGTCATGAAAAACATTACATAGATGGAAATAAAGGCTCTAGAACAACTAAGAAAAAAATAGCAATATACAAACATTAAACCATGAGAACTGGAAGAGAGGTTCTTGTTCTTGTGGTCGACTACACCACTTGTCCACTGGAGGGACTCAAGAAGCTCCTTTCTGCTAAGACAGAAGGCTTGGATTTAATTAGAGAATTTAGAGTTTCACTAATAGGCTTTTGAGTATCTACTCACAGACACTACCCAAATACTTGCAGGGAGTTCTGTCGACGTCTTCTTAGCCTTCTGCTCTTCCCAGGCATTAACAAGAGTGCCAGGAGAGAGGCAATCGCCTCTGATTCTGGTTCCTCATAGACTCCAGATTCAGCACAGAGGCTTGCAGAGAGGTGGGCAGAATGTCTTGCAGATGTGCAGATGGACACAATGTCACACTGGCTAAGCAAGACTATCACATGGCAGGCTTTATGCCTTCCCCTGGCAAACTCAGATAAGGCAGTTTCTGGGTATACAAACCCAAAGTATCAGGGCTCGTTATTATGCAGCATGCAGACTGTTGCAGAGCATGGCAGGATGCAACAGCAGAGAGCAATGAAGCAGATCACTGCCAGCAGCAGAGAGAAAGTTGTGTTTACCTGCTCATCAATTTTTATCAATGCATTCTAAGACTAATGGGTCTTTGGTCACAGATCATCCAATCAGAATGGCAGTTTGCCAAGTTTAACCATATCAGGTAAAGTCAGGGCTTGCTTTTTACCCTTTTAGGGCAGAACACAAACAAGTGTAAAAAAACGTGTGGGTACTCTGTTCACAAGTTAGAAGAGTCATCATGGTACCAGGCCCTTTGTCTTCCTTTCCTGTGGTTGCTTCCCCCATTAGCAGAAGGAAGGGGAGAAGAAAACATGTCTGGGCAAGCCAGCATGTGTATAGGCCTAATCTGGCCTATTCTGGCCTTCCACGACACTCTATCTCTTCGACACACAGCTGACCCAGAGAGGTGGCGTGAAGACAAACTCAGCATTTAGCTTTGGAGGGAATCTCTTCATAACTCAACTGTCATTTCTGCAAAATGGAGGATATTAATACACTTTATTATACAGTACTTTTGTAAAATACCATTAAAAGTCTTTTAGAAAGAAAAAAGGAAAACCACTATGTAGGAACGTCGAGACTTTGCTGAATGCTCAATTGAGGCAGAACCTGGTGCAAGCAGTCAGTGGCATAACGCTATTTTCGTTAATGCCTGTCATGGACAACATTGATACTGCACTGCAGCCCTCCACCCTGCAAACCTGCAAGACCAGCCAGGCCACACCTTGAGTACCGTGTCCAGTTCTGCACCCTTCAATTCAAGAGAGATGTTGAGATGCTGGAATGTGTCCAGAGAAGGGCAATAAAGCTGGTGAGAGACCTGGAACACAAACCCTATGAGGAGAGGCTGAGGGAGGTGAGGCTGTTTAGCCTGGAGAAGAGAAGGCTCAGGGGTGACCTCATTGCTGTCTACAACTGCCTGACAGAAGGTTGCAGCCAGGTGGGGGTTGATCTCTTCTGCCAGGCAACCAGCAACAAAACAAGGGGACACAGTCTCAAGTTGTGCCAGGGGAGGTCTAGGTTGAATGTTAGGAGGAAGTTGGTGGCAGAGAGAGTGACTGGCATTGGAATGGGCTGCTCAGGGAGGTGGTGGAGTCACCATCCCTGGAGGTGTTCAAGCAAAGGCTGGATAAGGCACTTAGTGTCATGGCTTGGTTGACTGGCTAGGGCTGGGTGCTAGGTTGGACTAGGTGATGTTGGGGGTCTCTTTCAACCTGGCTGATTCTACAATTCTGTGATTCTATGACATGGGCCACCAGGCAGTCCCTCAGCACTGCTGCTAGTTCAGTGAGCAAAATACAGCCACAACGGCATTTGGAAAGCCTCTATCATCCAAGTCACACAATGCTGCAGATGGTGCCACAAGAAGGACACCACCCTTCCTTCCTGCCCTGCTAGCATCATCACCAGTAGGACCGGTCCCATGTAAAACACAAGAGGCCTTTCTTGCAGCAGCATGGTTTTGTGCTGTGCTCACAGCCACAGAACGTTCGCCCCCACATCGAGTGAATGTGTTCAATATTATAAAAACAAATTATCAGAACAGATGCAAGGCAAATTATTTCTCACCTGTCGCAAACACTTAGTCCATAGTCTTCTGTTACTAGCAACAGCACTGACAAATAAACACAGAATAAACACCTCTCATCTGAGGGCATGTTTAGAAATCTTAACATGTTCATCAGAAACCCAGAGTTTCAGGAAGCTCTTAAACCTGTTCCCGCAACTGGCAATCAGCCATTTTGTACATTATGATACTGACATACTTTAATTAGCTTCAATTCACACATGGCAATCACTGTCTAGAGAATTTGTGATGTACTTGTTACAAAGCAGGTTTGCATCTTCATCAACATACAGCTGCTTTCATCTCACAGCGTTTGCTAACGCAACAAGGATGATCTCTTTTCGCGGTGTGAATTATGATACCCCTGTCTTCCAATTAAGTACCCTGGTTTTGTGAAAGTCATTTGCAAACTGATAGCTAAAAGTATTAAAATCTCTCTTCACTGAATAAAGAAAAGAAAAAAGGAAGAAATAATTTCCTTGGCTACAGGGACTAGTGTTCTGATTGCTTGCTTTTTAAACAGGTTTCAACAGGGCAGAGAGACTAATTTTCTTTGGTTCTTTGGAAAAACTCTTGGAACAGATAGGTCTCTGTCTTCCCATTTCCAAGCATTTTTGAAACTCTGACCCACAAGAGGCTACTTCTGGGAGTCAGTAACATGACTTCCAAGTGAGACAGACAGTGTCAAGCTGCATCAGGAGCAACTGAGGGAGCTGGGGATAGTTAGTTCGAAAAAGAGGAGGCTGAGGGGAGACCTCATTGCTGTCTACAGCTACCTGAAATTACATTGTGGAGAGAGTGGTGCTGGTCTCTTCTCACAGCAAAATAGAATCATGGAACCATAGAATCACAGAATGGTTTAGGTTGGAAGGGACCTCAAAGCTCATCCAGTTTCAACTCCCTGCCATAGGTAGGGACACTTCCCACTAGAACAGGTCACCCAAGGCCTCATCCAACCTGGCTTTGAACACCTTCAGGGAGGGAGCAGCCACAACCTCCCTAGGCAATGATGTCAGGGTCATCTTTACAAGTTCTTTATTACTCAGTTACATTTACGTTAAACATTCTTTTTCTTTACATATAAGCTTAGCTCTCAGCTTACAATCCATACCAAATCTGCACTGTGCACATATCTCTGTGCATGGGTGCTGGATCACAGTATTTGTTCCCATTAGTTAGGAAAAGATGCTTTAATGTGCTTATCTATTACACATGCAAAACTGCACAACTCTTTGAACAACATTCATCCCTCTCTTGTTCCAGAGGAGGCTTAAATCTGTATGCCAGGATTCTTTCGGATAGGAAAATGTCTTTTCCTTGCTGGATGAAATAGGGAAATGACAAGAGGGAATGGCCTCGAGCTGCAACTGAGTAGGTTTAGACTGGACATTAGGAAAAATGTTTCCACAGCAAGAGTGGTCAGGTGTGGGAGAATTCTCCTGCTAGCAGGACATGAGCTGGTAAACATGAGAACTTGTGTTGGGAAGTGCCCTTGAGCTACTGCTTGCTCAAGGAAGCTAAGCTGTAAACAGTGAGCAACCCACACACACCTGCAGGGGGCTGAGCCGGCCTGCCCCCTGGGGTGGACACCACAGGTTGCTTTGATACAGGGCAACCTATCTGTACCTTACACATCACTCTGAGCCAATCTGTACTGACCACTTGTGCCAGCCCAAGGCTGACTGTGCACACCTTCTCTGAGTACCATTTAAGCCATTGCACTGTCCTAATAAAGTGTACTGCGTAGCTAGCTGCTGAGTCGACCTGCCAGTACTCTGATCTCTCCTCCACCAGCTTCCCGCTGACCACAGTCAGGCACTGGAATGGGCTATCCAGGGAGCTGGTTGAGTCACCAATTCTAGATGTCTTTAAAAGTCATTTGGATGTGGCGCTTGGGGACATGATTTAGGGTATCACAGTATCACAGTATTATCAGGGTTGGAAGAGACCTCACAGATCATCAAGTCCAACTCTTTACCACAGAGCTCAAGGCTAGACCATGGCACCAAGTGCCACATCCAATCCTGCCTTGAACAGCTCCAGGGTCGGCGACTCCACCACCTCCCCAGGCAGCCCATTCCAGTGTCCAATGACTCTCTCAGTGAAGAACTTTCTCCTCACCTCCAGCCTAAATCTCCCCTGGCGCAGCCTGAGGCTGTGTCCTCTCGTTCTGGTGCTGGCCACCTGAGAGAAGAGAGCAACCTCCTCCTGGCCACAACCACCCCTCAGGTAGTTGTAGACAGCAATAAGGTCACCCCTGAGCCTCCTCTTCTCCAGGCTAACCAATCCCAGCTCCCTCAGCCTCTCCTCGTAGGGCTGTGCTCAAGGCCTCTCCCCAGCCTCGTCGCCCTTCTCTGGACACGCTCAAGCATCTCAATGTCCCTCCTAAACTGGGGGGCCCAGAACTGAACACAGTACTCAAGGTGTGGTCTAACCAGTGCAGAGTACAGGGGCAGAATGACCTCCCTGCTCCTGCTGACCACACCGTTCCTGATGCAGGCCAGGATGCCATCTAGACCTTGTAGAGGTGGGTTATCGGTTGGACTTGGTGATCCTGAGGGTCTTTTCCAACTTGAATGTTTCTGTGTGATTCTGTGAAGCCTACCAGTGCTTAACCACAACATAGGGTATCATTGCTACTGCAAAAGTAGGAGTACAAACTCAAAATAAAGATTTCTATGATTCACAATAGTGACATAGCTGTTGCCATTGAAGCTGAAGTCTTGTTACTTAACAGCTCTTCAACATCCACAGACGTTTTCTGAACTCTGGCCCAGGCAGGTTTCATGCAACCTAGTTGTCAAGTTCAAAGTTTTATGAGTTTTGCTATGTGAACTGAAATTTCCCCATAGTAGAGAGAATAAAAAAGCAAACCTGGTGCAACTGAACGAAATCTAAAGGAATAACCAGCACAAAACCTTGAGAAGGAAAGCTTTTTGTCAGAGCACAGGCTTGCAATACAATAACTTCTTTATTTGCTGCAGTACACTTCAACCATAGGCACTTCTCACTGCAGATGCTTATCTGTCCTAAATAAATAAATAAATAAAGCCAGATCTGCACTTGATCCCCAAGCAAAAGACAAATTCTGCCTTTTACCTTATTTCACTAACATGCCTCCCTCTGTGCAAAGGTACAAACCCACATGAAGGGCTGTTTCTCTTTGTCCACAAGTCAGCCTCCTTTGAAGAATGTGAGAAACAAGACCACTCAATTTTGCATACAGAAAGCCAGGCACGGATTGATTTCCACCAGGCAACCAACAACAAAGAGGCATGGCAAGAGCATTACACTTCAGTTAGTAAATAAAGTTTTCAAGGATGATGAGGCAAGTGTGAATGCAGGTGCCAGGCATGAATTGGTGTATTGATGTCGCATATAAATGGCCAGTAAGGAGAAACAGGAGGCATACAGCAACCAATCCATGCTGGAATCCACTCTCTGTCCAGTGCACAATCTATTCAGTGGCTGCGTACAAGCACACCCAAAAGCTTGCACATTCTGTGCAGAAAGAGCAGCTGCACTGGAGGCAGAATCTGCCCCTCAGTGTAGGAGGAAAATGAACATCAAGCAGAACAGCAAGCATAGAATCATAGAATCAACCAGGTTGGAAGAGACCTCCAAGATCATCCAGTCCAACCTAGCACCCAGCCCTAGCCAGTCAACTAAACCATGACAGAGTCATCCAGCTTTTGCTTCAACAGCTCCAGGGGCAGTGGCTCCACCATCTCCCTGGGCAGCCCATTCCAATGCCAATCACTCTCTCTGTGAAGAACTTCCTCCTAACATCCAGCCTAGACCTCCCCTGGCACAACTTGAGACTGTGTCCCTGTGCTACTTTGAAGCAAGCTGGGATGTTTTGGTAAAAGAACTAGATAATGGGCAGTGAAATGAAAACAATTGTGTCTCCTTCTCTCACACTGAGAACTCTGGGAAGAAGAAGTAAAACTTTCTCCATTTTGTCTTTCATTCTGCCTTTGCCTTCAGACCTGGTCACATCTCATTAACCTTGCTCCCACTAACCTTGCTCCCTAACCTCTTGCCTGCACCTCTCTTCTTTCTGAGAACTGGGGTAAGGTTGAGAGGGCAAGGGGAGGGGTTAGGGTGGTTTGAGAGCCCCTCCTGGGGACTCAGGTTTCTGGGAGGAGAGTTGTGCTTCTGTATTGTTTATCCTTTGTATATTTCTGTATATAACTGTATATACTGTGAATAGCTGCTTGTATATTTGCGGCTGTAAAATAAATTGCTTCATCTATATTCCCAGAGGCCGTCTGAGTTACCTGGGGCAATTTTAAAAGTGTGTGTGGGGGGGGTGGGTAAGAGCCCAAACCATCACAGTCCTCTTGTTCTGCTGCTGGTTGTCTGGTACCTTGAGTGCTGTGTCCAGTTCTGGGCTCCTCAATTCAAGAGAGATGTTGAGGTACTGGAGCATGTCCAGAGAAGGGCAACAAAGCTGGTGAAGGGCCTGGAACACAAACCCTATGAAGAGAGGCTGAGGGAGCTGGAGGGTGTGCAGCCTGGAGAAGAGGAGGCTCAGGGGTGACCTCATTGCTGTCTACCACTACCTGAAGGGAGGCTGTAGCTAGGTGGGGGTTGGTCTCTTCTGCCAGACAACCAGCAACAGAACAATAAGGGGACACAGTCTGAAGTTGTGCCAGGGGAGGTCTAGGCTGGATGTTAGGAGGAAGTTGTTGGCAGAGTGATTGGCATTGGAATGGGCTGCCCAAGGAGGTGGTGGAGGCACCGTCCCTTGAGGTCTTCAAGAAAAGCCTGGATGAGGCACTTAGTGCCATGGTCTGGTTGATTGGACCGGGCTGGGTGCTAGGTTGGACTGGATGATCTTGGAGGTCTCTTCCAACCTGGTTGATTCTATGATGATTCTATGATTCGTTTGAGTATCATAAAAGAAAGATCCTTAGAATAATTACTGATGTTAATTTGTACAGTACTTTGCAGAGCATGCAATTCTGATTGGCATTTTGGCTGGAAAAGGAACCTTAGTAATCTCTGTTTGCTGAATTAAACCAAAAATACAGGCAGTTTGATAAAAGTGATGTCACCCTATTTGAAACCAAGCCAAGGGAAAGAAATACTTCTGATGAATTCACTCCTGGCAATGCACAGTAATATCTAGACATAGAGACTTCAAGAATCTCAGTATGGGTGACACTGAGTGCTCAGCATTAACAATTAAAAATTGTGGGAAATCTCTACAAAATGATAGCATTAAAGCTGCCCCCAGCTGAGCAAGTGTTGTTTGAAGGAGCAGCAGTGCACCAGGCAATTCATTTGATCACTGGTCCAAGTTTAGCACCTCGGTCAGTCCACACTATTGTAGTTGCTTGAAATTAAGCTTCTCATCTAACTCAGAGAATCACAGAGCATTAAGGGTTGGAATGGATCTCCACAGATTACTGAGTACAACTGCCCTGATGAAGCAGGATGACCTAGGGCAGGCCAAACAGGAGCACATCTACATAGGTTTTGAAAGTCTCCAGAGAAGGAGACTCCACAACCTCTGCGGGCAGCCTGATCCAGAGCTCTGTCACCCTCACCATAAAGAAGTGCCTCCTCATGTTGAGGTGAAACCTCCTGTGTTCTAGTTTGTACTTGTTCCTTGTCCTGTCACTGGGCAGTACACACTGGCACTTTTGTCTTGATTCCCATCCCTCAGATATTTATAAACAGTGGTCACCTGAATTACTGAGGAGATTAGAGAGAGACACCTCTAGTGTGTACAAGCCTTGTCCAGATACAGGTGTCCAATGTAAACTGGGATAATTCACCAGTGGAGATGATTCTTTTTATATGCTCTTTCAAAGAGACAAGCAACTCACTTCAGGCAGATAAATTTAGGTGAGATGAATCCCAGCAGACATATACCCACTATTAATGAATGCATCTTGAAAAGGAATGAATCACACAGTCAAGCAGGTTGGAAGAAACCTCTGAGATCATCCAGTCCAACCTAGCACCCACCCTATCCAGTCACCCAGACCATGGCACTAAGTGCCTCAGCCAGGCTTTGCTTCAACACTTCCAAGGACAGTGACTCCACCACCTCCCTGGGCAGCCCATTCCAATGCCAATCACTCTCTCTGACAACAACTTCCTCCTAACATTCAACCTAGACCTCCCCTGGCACAACTTGAGACTGTGTCCCCTTGTTCTGTTGCTGGTTGCCTGGCAGAAGAGATCAACCTCACCTGGCTACAGCCTCCCTTCAGGTAGTTGTAGACAGCAATGAGGTCACCTCTGAGCCTCCTTTTCTCCAGGCTGTACACCCTCAGCTCCCTCAGCCTCTCCTTATAAGGCAAAATACTATCCCTGTGTTGCTAATGGGCAAGTTAAGGTCTCAGGAGGCTGAAAGCCATACCTCAAAAGAACGTAACATCTATCTGCATTGAATTTGGAGGTTTAAAGTCTAAATGATGCTGAGAACCCCTTCATGTCAGACAGAGAGCAGAAAGTCTTACTTCTCACCAAAGTAATGTCCAAGCAATTAGAGCTGCCCAGAAATGAGTCAGTTTCATGGGTGAGCAGCTTGGTGCCCAAATGGCATATAAACCCCATCTCAATACAGAAACTTGTGCATTTCACCATGAGAGTGGTGAGAGGCTGGAATGGGTTGCCCAGGGAGGTGGTTGAGGCCCCATCCCTGGAGGTGTTTAAGGCCAGGCTGGATGAGGCTGTGGCCAGCCCGCTCTAGGGTAGGGTGTACCTGCCCGTGGCAGGAGGGTTGGAACTAGATGATCCTTGTGGTCTCTTCCAACCCTGACTGATTCTATCATTCTATGAAACTGAAAGGATCCTTTCTCTAAGTCCCCAGTATGGACAAATCTATGAGTATGCACAAGAGAACATCAGCAAGACCTGAAGGTGCTCAGTTAAGTCCAGGTATCAGGGCACACAGTCCAGAAGGAGTACGGTTAAGGGATCTGAGATTAAATTAAGACAATGCATCCTCACAAAAGAAAACTACTGCACCAGAGATGAAAGATGTCCTTTATTTAAAGCAGAGCTAAATTAAATACAGAGAAAGCAGGCAGAGGAGAAGAGGGGGTGTTGCCCTCTACATCAATGACCAGATGGAGTCCAAGGAACTCCATCTGGAGAAGGATGAGGAACTGTCTGAGAGCTTACAGGTTGGAATTAAAGTGAAGCAGGGGAAGGTGATATTGTAGTGGGGCTCGGCTACTGGCCACCTGATCAGGAGAAACAAGTGAATGAGGTCCTCTGTAGACAGACAGGAATAGCTTCACATTCACAAGCCCTGATGCCCATGGAAGATTTCAACCACCACAACTCTTGTTAGAGGAGCAATACTACAAGGCATCAGTAGTCTAGGAGGTTCCTGGAATGCACTTCTCCAAGTGGCAAAGGAGCCAGAAACGAAGTGTGATATACTGGACCTTGATCTCAAGAATGATGAAGCAATGTGAAGCTCAAGGGCAATTTTGGCTGTAGTGATTATGAAACGGTTGAATTCATCATCCTCAGGACAAGGATGGTGCACAGCAAGCTCTCTGTCCCAGACTTCAGGAGACCAGATTCTGAATTTTTCCAGGACCTGCTTACAGTGGGACAAAGTCTGAGAAAAGTTAATTAGTATTCAAAGATCACCTTCTCTCAGCCCAAGAGCAATGCATCCTGACAAAGAGAAAGGTGGTCAAGAATTCCAGGAGGCCTGAATGGATGAACAGGGAGCTCCTGGGAAGTATCAGCTGCAGGGAAAAAATGGGTCCACAGAGGGTGCAGATAGTATTACTAGTTCCACACAAATTCACTGTCTCAAAGTAAGCTGGATTAAGCTATCTGATCCTAAGATATCTGAACCACTCAACCTCTCTAGATAGGTTTACAGTGAGGGGGATGAGACAATGAGACAGGTTACCTATGGAGGTTGTGGATATCTCACCCCTGGAAGTGTTTAAGACTAGGTTGGGTGAGGCTTTGAGCAACACGCTCCAGTGGGAGCTGTCCCTGCTGTAGTGGTTTAAGGCTTAGCTTACTTTTTGTGTCTAACTGTAAACAATGAATAGAAGCCTTCCAGAGATGCTGAATTAAAAAAAGGTAAATAATTAGCTACCAGATACAGAAAGAATAACAAAAATAAATCTATATCACAGAGTCATAAAATCAACCGGGTTAGAAGAGACCTCCAAGATCATCCAGTCCAACCTAGCATCCAGCCCTAGCCAGTCAACCAGACCATGGCACTAAGTGCCTCATCCAGGCTTTGCTTCAACACCTCCAGGCACAGTGACTCCACCACCTCCCTGGGCAGCCCATTCCAATGCCAATCACTCTCTCTGACAACAGCTTCCTCCTAACATCCAGCCTAGACCTCCCCTGGCACCACTTGAGACTGTGTCCCCTTCTTCTGTTGCTGGTTGTCTGGCAGAAGAGGCCAACCCCCACCTGGCTACAGCCTCCCTTCAGGTAGTTGTAGACAGCAATGAGGTCACCCCTGAGCCTCCTCTTCTCCAGGCTGCACACCCCCAGCTCCCTCAGCCTCTCCTCACAGGGTTTGTGTTCCAGGCCCCTCACCAGCTTTGTTGCCCTTCTCTGGACACCTTCCAGCACCTCAACATCTCTCTTGAATTGAGGGGCCCAGAATTGGACACAGTACTCAAGGTGTGGCCTGACCAGTGCTGAGTACAGGGGCAGAATAACCTCCCTTGTCCTACTGGCCACACTGTTCCTGATGCAGGCCAGGATGCCATTGGTTCTCTTGGCCACCTGGGCACACTGCTACCTCATCTTCAGCTACTATCTACCAGCACTCCCAGGTCCCTTTCTTCCTGGCTGCTCTCCAGCCACTCTGTCTCCCGCCTGTAGTGCTGCTTGGGGCTGTTGTGGCCAAATTGCAGAACCCTGCACTTGGCCTTGTTCAATCTCATCCCATTGGCCTCTGCCCACCCATCCAGCCTGTCCAGGTCCCTCTGCAGGGCTCTCCTACCTTCCAACAGCTCCACACCTGCTCCTAGCTTGGCGTCATCTGCAAATTTACTGATGCTGGATTCAGTCCCCTTGCCTGGATGAGGCACTTAGTGTTATGGTCTGGTTTATTGGACAGGGCTAGATGCTAGGTTTGACTGGATGATCTTGGAGTTCTCTTCCAACCTGCTTGGTTCTGTGATTCCGTGACCCCCAGGTCCTTTTCCCTAGGTCTGCTCTCAGTCATTCACCACCCAGCCTAGAGTTGTGCTTGGGATTAGCCTGGCAAAGTCCTCACTGAAGATGCAAGTTAGATAAATGTCTACAATCACATGTTACTGACAGTCTGTTCCACTGCAAGGATCTAACCATCTGCAGATAAAAAGAAATGCACAAAGTAGAGACAAAAATCGAAAGAGGGAAGCTGAAGGCAACACTAAGGTAGTAACTACCAACATAAAAAAGGTCAGAGTTCATCAACTACTTGTTAAGCACTTCATGTTCTTACATCCATTTTAGGATAAAATTAAAATGAGACTTTCATTCTGAAAGTGTATTTCTCTCAGACAGAGATAGAAGAAACAAGAGGTGTAAGAGAAAACACAGTGGTGCTGTGGGAAGTGCTGACTCACGTTCAGGAGAAGGGGCCATCACTACAGGAACACGGCCAAGAACCAATCCTCCACAGCTCCCAGCACTCACCATTTGGCAAGATGGGCTCTGAAAGCAAGGGTGAGCAGTCTGTGTTTGACTTGACAGATAGGGAGGTGAGGACAGGGAGACAATGAAGGATGCCTGCAACACCCATAGGGAGGTGCACTGTTCTCCTTCTCTGCTCTCACCAGGTGGTGTACAGTGGAAGATGTGTTGCCATAAAGAGCCCAGAAAGACCTACCACAAACCCTACCTGAGCTCTCTCTCTGACCTACAGAGCCCCAACTTTCACATCTTCCTTAGGAAGAGAGCCTGAGGGAGCTGGGGCTTTTTATCTTGGAGAGGAGGAGACTAAGGGGTGACCTTAGTGCCAGGCACCCAGCAATAGAACAAGGGGACACAGTCTCAAGTTGTGCCGAGGGAGGTCTAGGCTGGATGTTAGGAGGAAGTTGTTGTCAGAGAGAGTGATTGGCATTGGAATGGGCTGCCCAGGGAGGTGGTGGAGTCACCATCCCTAGAGGTGTTTAAGTAAAGCCTGGATGAGGCACTTAGTGCCATGGTCAAGTTGATTGGACAGGGCTGGGCAATAGGTTGGACTGGATGATGCTGGAGGTCTCTTCCAACCTGGTTGATTCTATGATTCTATGACCTCATTCATGTTTATAAATGTGTTAGGGTGGGTGCCAGGAGGATGGAGCCAGGCTTTGCTCAGTGATGCCCAATGACAGGACAAAGGGCAATGGGTGGAAGTTGAGGCTTAGAAGGTTCCATGTGAACCTGAAGAAGATTTTTTTCCCTGCGAGGGTGACAGAACACTGGAACTGGCTGCCCAGGGAGGCTGTGAAGGCTCCCTCTCTGGAGATAGTCAAGAACCATCTGAATGCATTCCAGTGTGATCTGCAGGGCGGCTGGACCAGATGATCTTTTGAGGTCCTTTCCAGTCCCTGACATTCTATGATTCTATGATACAGGACATCCTATAGGGAAAACCATCATATCTCCACACAATATTTTGTGTTGGACAAACCAAAATTACACAAGCCATGTTCAGATCCCTCTCCCCACAACACCAGAACTGTGCCCAGATGGTCAACCCTTGGATGTCCAAGGGAAAAGTATCTTCTGGGATGAACTCAGCACAACCCAGGCTAGTCTCCATGTAACACCCAGCCACGTTTCACAGAATGAGCTACGCAGACTGTGTTTATTCTTAGATGGCAGTAGCATTAATGTCAGGTTGTATTTTTGTACATGAAGTCTGCTGCTTGCATTTCAGGCCTGGAGAAAGGTTTCTGTATATAAAGGTTTACCCAACATTTTCCAATTATAGCTGCCAGTCTTCAGAAGACACCAGTTTTTTTTTCCTATATGCCTGTGACTGATGCAGCTGTAAGGAAAACTACCAACAGCCTATGATCTACTTTTTCTAACCAAAACATTCTACCCTGCTTCAAACTAGCACAATCACAATATTGGAAGATACTGATTTTGGAGTATGAATGGAGATTGCCCAAAATGAAGAAAAATGAAGGCACATTACTGTTTATTACTCAGCTTTACACACTATACCCACAAGACTTATACCCCAAGACTTCAATGTGTTACTCATTTTTAACTACCATGTACAGCTAGGTAGAGAATTTCAAACACTGAGAAATCACCTCCTTCACTCAGTTACTCAGCTGCACAGGAAATAACTGAAAAAAGAAACGTGCTCCAACACACTAAATAGCCATTCCTGAAACAAAACCAAATACTACACAGCACACCCCAGGAGGCTGGCAAAATAATCTGCACACAGACAAAACAAGAAAAAAAATGTTATGGGTTGGAGGGGACCTCCAGAGATGACTCAGTTCTACCCCCCACCTTGCCAAAGAAGGACCACCTGGGGCAGGCCACACAGGAATGCATTCACACAGGTTTCAAAACTCTCCAGAAAAAGAGACTCCACAACCTCTCAGGGCAGCCTGTTCCCCTCTCAAGACTCCACAGATCCAGCTTTCTCAGTCTTATTTCACAGCAGAGATGTTTGACTTCCACCATCACAGAATCACAGAATCATAGAATCATAGAATCAACCAGGTTGGAAGAGACCTCCAAGATCATCCAGTCCAACCTAGCACCCAGCCCTATCCAATCAACCAGACCATGGCACTGAGTGCCTCATCCAGGCTTTGCTTGAAGACCTCCAGGGACGGTGACTCCACCACCTCCCTGGGCAGCCCATTCCAATGCCAATCACTCCCTCTGTGAAGAACTTCTTCCTAACATCCAGCCTATACCTACCCTGGCACAACTTGAGACTGTGTCCCCTTGTTCTATTGCTGGTTGCCTGGGAGAAGAGGCCACCCCCCACCTGGCTACAATGCCCCTTCAGGTAGTTGTAGACAGTAATAAGATCACCCCTGAACCTCCTGTTCTCCAGGCTAAACAGGCCCAGCTCCCTCAACCTCTCCTCATAGGATTTGTGCTCCAGGCCCCTCACCAGCTTCGTTGCCCTTCTTTGGACATGTTCCAGCACCTCAACATCTCTCTTGAATTGAGGAGCCCAGAACTGGACACAGCACTCAAGGTGTGGCCTGACCAGTGCTGAGTACAGGGGCAGAATAACCTCCCTTGTCCTGCTGGCCACACTGTTCCTGATGCAGGCCAGGATGCCATTGGCTCTCTTGGCCACCTGGGCACACTGCTGCCTCATCTTCAGCCTACTATCTACCAGTACCCCCAGGTCCCTTTCCTCCTGGCTGCTCTCCAGCCACTCTGTCCCCAGCCTGTAGAGCTGCTTGGGGTTGTTGTGGCCAAAGTGCAGAACCCTGCTCTTGGCCTTGTTCAATCTCATCCCATTGGCCTCTGCCCACTCATCCAGCCTGTCCAGGTCCCTCTGCAGGGCTCTCCTACCTTCCAACAGCTCCACACCTGCTCCTAGCTTGGTGTCATCTGCAAACTTACTGATACTGGACTCAATCCCCTCATCCAGATCATCAATAAAGATATTGAACAGGACTGGGCCCAGCACTGATCCTTGGGGAACACCACTAGTGACTGGCTGCCAACTGGATGTGGCACCAAGTTGGAAGAGACCTCTAAGATCATCCAGTCCAACCTGGCACCCAGCCCTAGACAGTCAACTAGACCATGGCACTAAGGGCCTCATGCAGTCTCACTGCTCTCTGTTAGACTCTCTCCAGCAGGTCCCTGTCTTTCTTGCATGGGAGGAGCCCAAAACTGGACACAGTATTCCAGGTATGGTCTCATCAGGGCAGAGTAGAGGGGCAGGAGAACCTCCCTAGCCCTGCTGGCCAGACTTTTCCTGATGCAGCCCAGGATGCCACTGACTTTCTTGGCCACAAGGGCACATAGCTGGCCCACAGACAATCTGCTGCCTACCAGGACTCCAAGGTCTTTCTCTGTGGAGGTGCTGTCTGTACTGGTGCCTGGCGCAATTCCTCCCCAGATGCAAGACTCTGAACTCATCTGTACAGCACTTCATGAGGTTCACCTGTGCCAGCCTGTCCAGATATTGCTGGATGGCAGCAGAGCCTTCCAGTGTGTCAGCCACACTCAGACACACACACCCCTCCCTCAGTTTCTGTCCTGGAGTCCTGTATACCTCTAAATTCCTCTCCTGCCATGGCTTGAATGGGAGGGGGAAAGCCACCTGGTTCCCCCCACCCCTCGCCTGCCCTGCAGGCATGAAAGGGGTGAGCAAAGGGGTCCTGCCCGCACGAGGAGTGCCCTGTGCAGTGCCCACGCTGGGATCTGGCTGGGATTGGCTGTGCCCTTTCGCGCCTAAGGTGTGGTAACTCTGCCCTTTGTCTAGAGAGGGTATAAATATTGGGGGGCTTCCTGCCTTTGGGGGTTCCTGCATTGGAGTTCATCCCTGCTTGGAGTTGGTTACTGCCTGAACCTTCGTGCCTGCCTGAGAGTTCTCCCCCTCCCTCGCTGCCTAAGCTGAATACAGATAGCTTCAAAGAACTGCTACAGCCATTGACACCCTTTGTAAACCTAACGACCCTTAATGGTCCACCTGCAGCTGCTGAAAGGGAACGAGAGAGAGACAGACCCAGGACCAAGTCAGCCTGACCGTGAGTTATTTAGGCTCAGCTTTATTATTAAGTGGGAAACGCTATTAATTAATAGCTGAAGCCTTTTCCAACTTCTGACTTCCAAAACAGTCAGATTATCGATGGCATCCCTGTAGATATTCTCAAGCAACTGAATCTGCTAATTAAACTAAATCAATCTTTGTATATATAGTTTTGGGGGCGGGTTTTGGGAAAATAAACAATTCTATTTTTGTATAAAAAATCCTGACTCGGCCACACATTAATTCCTGCCTCCACAACAGTCTCAAATCATCAGCGAACTTGCTGAGGGTGCACTCGATGCTCTCATCCAGGTCACTGAAGATAATGAACAAAACTGGAACCAGTACTGGTCCCTGGGGAAACACCACTGAACACAGGCTTCCAACTAGACTCTGCCGTGCTGGTGACAACACTTTAAGCTCTGTTGCTGAGCCAGTTTCCCATCCACCTCAGGGTACAGTCATCTCATCCACTTCTCTTGAGTTTACCCATGAGGATGTTATGGGAGATCACAGAATCATAGAATCAACCAGGTTGGAAGAGACTTCCAAGATCATCGAGTCCAACCTATCCCCCAGCCCTATCCAGTCAACTAGACCATGGCACTAAGTGCCTCATTCAATCTTTTCCTGACCTCAGGGAGGTCTAGGCTGGATGTTAGGAGGAAGTTGTTGGCAGAGAGAGTGATTGGCATTGGAATGGGCTGCCCAGGGAGGTGGTGGAGTTGCTGTCCCTGGAGCTGTTCAAGCAAAGCCTGGATGAGGCTCTTAGTGACATGGTCTGGTTGATTGGACAGGGCTGGGTGCTAATTTGGACTGGATGACCTTGGAAGTCTCTTCCTACCTGGTTGATTCTATGATTCTATAATTCAACGACACATTCAGCAACTCTGCCATCCCTGTGTCACCTCTCACCATGTCTTCCACCTCATTTAACAATGGACCCACTCTTTTCCTGCACTTCCTTTTTAATATTGATTCATTCAGTGAAATTCTTCCTGTTACCTTCCACTGTCCTGGCCAGGTTTATTTTCAAGAGAGCTATGGCGTTCTTTGCTGCACCTCTGTGCTTGTTTGAGGCTAATTTGAATATTGTAATGAGATAAATTAGATCATTGGTTGCACCTCTGTGCTTGTTTGAGGCTAATTTGAATATTTTAATGAGAGAAATTAGATCATTGGTTGCACCTCTGTGCTTGTATGAGGCTAACTGGAATATTTTAAAGAGAGAAATTAGATCACTGGTTGTGAAAATAAATTAATGATAAAGTCTGTATCACTCACTGGTTTACTGAAAAGGATAAAAAGCCAAAATGTAAACAATTTGTATGACCTTTTAACTCACAAGGTTTCACCACAAGGTTTCACCACAAACAACCCTTAATTTCCTTAAAGTGTTTTCCTATTGGCTGCTACTACATCAGAGCCACTCAGCCACCTCAGTGAGACTCTGGGCACACTAGTGCCTCCAGTATAATTCAGGGCAATGGGCTACAGATCTTCTCTAGTCCCCCCTTCCACCATCCCCGTGTGTCATCCCACGTCTTGTCATGTAAAACACTTCTAACACACCCCAAAATAGCACTTGTCTTCTTGGCCACAAGAGCACACTGCTGGCTCATAGTCAACCTGCCGTCCACTAGGACTCCCAAGTCCTTTCCCTGTCATTGCTCTCCAACAGGTCAGTCCAAAACCTGTCCTGATCCCTGGGGTTGTTCTTTCCCAAGTGCCAGACTCTACACCTGTCCTTGTTGAGTTGCATTCAGTTTCTCCCTGCCCAGCTCTCAGCCTGTCCAAGTCTGACTGAATGGCAGCACAGCCTGTTGGTGTGGCAGCCACTGCAGCCAGTTCGTGTCACCAGAAAACTTGCTGACAATGCACTCTGAGCCCTCATCCAGATTGTTGATGAATATGTTGAACAGTACTGAGCCCTGAGGGACTCCACTGGTCACAGGGCTCCAACTAGACTCCATCTGACTGACAACAACTCCCTGACTCCTTCCCTTCAACCAGTTCCCATCCACCTCACTCCCTGATCACCCAGACCACACTGCCTCAGTTTAGCCAGAAGGATGCTGTGGGAGGCAGTGTCAGATGTTAAATGCATTACTGCAGTTGAGATAATCCACATCCACTGCTCTACCATAACCTATCCACCTGGTGATTAGCTCTTTAGCATTGACACTAGCCCATGTTTTCAAAGCTGGCCTCCTGTGTATTATTTGCTTTCACGTACAGCACTGTGGCAAGCAGGACAAAGGAAGTTAACCTTCCCTTGTACACAATGCTGCTTGGCCACACCTTGAGTGCTGTGTCCAGTTCTGGGCTCCTCAATTCAAGAGAGATGTTGAGGTGCTGGAATGTGTCCAGAGAAGGGCAATGAAGCTGGTGAGGGGCCTGGAGCACAGCCCTGTGAGGAGAGGCTGAGGGAGCTGGATGTGTGCAGCCTGGAGAAGAGGAGGCTCAGGGGTGACCTCATTGCTGTCTACAATTACCTGAAGGGAGCTTGTAGCCAGGTGAGGTTGGTCACTTCTGCCAGGCAACCAGCAATAGAACAAGGGGACACAGTCTCAAGTTGTGCCAGGGCAGGTCTAGGCTGGATGTCAGGAGGAAGTTTTTGGCAGAGAGAGTGATTGGCATTGGAATGGGCTGCCCAGGGAGGTGGGGGAGTCTTCATCCCTGGAGGTGTTTAAGAGGAGGCTGGATGAGGCACTTAGTGCCAAGGTCTAACTGATTGGACAGGGCTGGGAGATAGGTTGGACTGGATGATCCTAGAGGTCTCTTCCAAGCTGGCTGATTCTATGATGCTATGATATCCATTAACTCTTGATCAGCAGGTAACCAACTTAGCTGCAAAAATTACTGATCAGGAGACAGAATGTGGCAATCCATGGCAGTAATTTACCTTTTTCTCTGCCAAGTAAATAACTGTTCATCTCAGAAGAGTCCAATATCTAAGGCTTCACCATTAAGATGAGAAAGACACCCCAGAAGACATAGTAATTATCTTGATATGCAGGTAAGACTTTCTCAAAAGCAAAGTCCCTTCCCTGTGAGCTACCTTCACAACTCATCCCTGCACAGAGAATCACAGAATCATAGAATCAACCAGGTTGGAAGAGACCTCCAAGATCATCCAGTCCAACCTAGCACCCAGCCCTAGCCAGTCAACTAGACCATGGCACTAAGTGCCTCAGCCAGGCTTTGCTTGAACACCTCCAGGGATGGTGCCTCCACCACCTAGCTGGGCAGCCCATTCCAATGCCAATCACTCTCTCTGACAACACCCAGCCTATACTTCCTCTGGCACAACTTGAGATTGTGTCCCCTTGTTTTCTTGCTGGTTGCCTGGCAGAAGAGGCCACTCCCCACCTGGCTACAATGTCCCTTCAGGTAGTTGTAGACAGCAATGAGGTCACCCCTGAGCCTCCTCTTCTCCAGGCTTAAACAACCCCAGTTCTCTCAGCCTCTCCTCATAGGGTTTGTGCTCCAGGCCCCTCATCAGCTTTGTTGCCCTTCTCTGGACACATTCCAGCACCTCAACATCTCTCTTGAATTGAGGGGCCCAGAACTGGACACAGCACTCAAGCTGTGGCCTGACCAGTGCTGAGTACAGGGGAAGAATAACCTCCCTTGTCCTGCTGGCCACACTGTTCCTGATCCAGACCAGGATGCCATTGGCTCTCTTGACCACCTGGGCACACTGCTGGCTCATCTTCAGCCTACAATCTCCCAGTACCCCCAGGTCCCTTTCTGCCTGGCTGCTCTCCAGCCACTCTGTCCTCAGCCAAAGAAGACAAGCAGGTCACAGCCACAAGATAAGAACTATATCTATAAATAAAAAGCATTACACGTAGGTAATGTGCTGACATCTTACCTACATGCTTCTTTCAACCTGATTAGGAATCAATTTTTCTCTTTTTTATTTAGTTGAAAGAAAGCCTAGTAGCTCAGCTCAATCTTGTGCTTTCTGTGGATTGCATTACCTGACTCAATTGCCAAACATAGTTTAGCATCTCTAAATATAGCCTCTCCATGTCTTTTTCTGCAGCCTCTCAGCGGACACAAATTTGGTTGTCTCTGTTCCCAAAACCAATTATGCTCGGTAGCACATCCCTTCCTATGCACTCGCCCTGCATCCCTCTCTGCCTCCTCCACCTTCTCCTAGCAGCAAAGGAACATGACAAGAGGAGAATGTAACAAACACCAGGTACATTTCAACTGAAGCCTGTTACAGCGTTTCCCCATACATCTATCAATTGCGTCCTAATGACCATTTGTGCATTTGCACTCAAACAGACAATAGTTTCTGTCACAAAAAGGAGTGCACCAAACGGACAGAAAACTACGTGGTCTCTTAAAATGGCTGCATCCCTGCTGCAAAAGGCTGCACATCTAACAGGCCTTGGTTTTGCAGAACACAATTATGCAAGGGTAAAACAGCGAAGTGAAAGGTCAGTCTGACCTTCACTTTGGCAAGTTTTAGACATTAAAGGCTAACATTCACAAAAGATCTCAGTTCCATCTCTAAGACCCCTTTCCAAGCACTCTTTTGTGTACAAAACCAATGTTTCTGCATAGGACTGTTCAGGTTATTGTAGACCAAGTCCAAGTGTTAAGGTGTCACTGCTAAGCCCACTAGAGTGGCACGAGTACAAGTGAGACTTAAAACGGTATTTTAACCAGCTTCAGAAATCAATGCAAACCTCTCAGATGACACCAGTTGAAGCTGCCAGATGCTGTACAGGATACTGTGTCTACACACTGCATTCCTCTCTGCCCACCCTGGGGTGATCTGTCTTGGACAGCAAGCTTCTGAGGACTGCCACTTGACAGACATCAGCAGAGGAGATGCTGCTCTCAGGTGCCATTCAACCCCAACATGTTCCTATCTTGAAAGAGAAATGATCTCATTAGTGATGCACTGTAACATTTCTCTGGACTAGGGTTCATCTTTTCATTATGGAGTTGGTAATTGGTTAATGAGGAGGAACTGCTGCTGTGAAGACTAAAGTGTAATGCAAGGACTCAGCTGGCATGAACTGCATTTCAAAACCTGAGTGCAGCCACGTATATCTGTTGTTTAAGGGTGCACTTTGCATCTCTGCCACACTGAAATGTCTGCATTCGATAGCACAAAGTTCATGCATCTCTTCCTTTGCAGCTCCTACCCAGTAATATGTACCTCCAAAGGAAATAAGGGATCAGTTCTCAAAGACAGCTGGAAATTTAATTCCACAAATACAGAGAAATTGGGAATAGAATGTTTTTAACTAGGTAATACTCATAAGCCAGTACATTGACAAAGACATATTGGAAACTGAAGGCTCCAAAACACATTTTTGTTCTAAAATAAATGCAGCACTATTTAATTACCTCACCAGTTTCTCTTCTGGCAAAAGCATCACCTAAGTAAATAAAATATTTCAGAGTAGAGCTGTGATTTCTTATCACTCTGGCTTTGGCCAGGTTGACAAATAAAACTAGCATAAACCTTAAAACCTGGGAGGCAAACTGTTATCTCATTGAAGTGCAGCACATTAACTTGGAGCCATCAGTTCTGCTGCATGCTGTGCTGTGAACAAATTAAATGTGAATTCAGAAGAGTTCTGGCTGGCTCTGTCAGACAAGCTTTATTATCATGCATCCACCAGCAACCATCTCCCTGGTTTTGCCCAAAAAAAAAAGACAACAGAACATTAAGGAGACAAGAGTTAAAGTGTCCAAGTTTATCTCGTCTGGCAGTAGAGTGGCTAAGCTCATAATGGTACTGGTAGAGAGTAGCTGAACATGAGCCAGCAGTGTGCCCAGGTGGCCAAGAGAGCCAATGGCATCCTGGCCTGGATCAGGAACAGTGTGGCCAGTAGGGCAAGGGAGGTTATTCTGCCTCTGTACTCAGCACTGGTCAGGCCACAGCTTGAGTGCTGTGTCCAGTTCTGGGCCCCTCAATTCAAGAGAGATGTTGAGGTCCTGGAAGGTGTCCAGAGAAGGGCAAAGAAGCTGGTGAGGGGCCTGGAGCACAGCCCTGTGAGGAGACACTGAGGGAGCTGGGGGTGTGCAGCCTGGAGGAGGCTCAGAGCAGACCTCATTGCTGTCTACAACTACCTGAAGGGAGGCTGTAGCCAGGTGGGGTTGGCCTCTTCTGCCAGGCAACCAGCAACAGAACAATAAGGGGACACAGTCTCAAGCTGTGCCAGGGCACTTATACCTATAAGCTAGGTGTTAGGAGGAAGTTGTTGTCAGAGAGAGTGATTGGCATTGGAATGGGCTGCCCAGGGAGGTGGTGGAGTTGCTGTCCCCAGAGATGTTGAAGCAAAGCCTGGATGAGGCACTTAGTGCCATGGTCTGGTTGATTGGCTAGAGCTGGGTGCTAGGTTGGCCTGGATGATCTTGGAGGTCTCTTCCGACCTGGTTGATTCTATGATTCAAGAGATGGTCTTGCATAAATACTTCAACGGCAAACAGACAAATGGAGAGAATCTTTTGATAACCCCTAGTGAAGTAGGTATTTTGATGATCTATCATTAGCTGCTTCTCTTTATGGACACAGCTCCTGAAATAGCTGTTGCATATGCAAACACTCTGTGCTCAAACAGACAATGCAATCTGAGCACCAACTATGTTAGATTTTGACTCAGCCAGACATGTACCACCACAGGAATCATGAATTAATATTTCTTTTCCATTCTACTCAAGAAGGGGAGTCAGCAGACCTGCATGTTTAAGTAAGGAGCTGCTGAGTAAAATCAAGTGGAAGATGAATGTCCACAGATGGTGGAAGGAGGGACTGGGCACCTGGGAGATGTGCATCTTATGATGGTTGCCAGAGGATGTAGGGAGGCCACTAGTAAGGCTAAGGCCTCCTTGGAATTCAGTCTTGCAAGGCAGGCCAAAGACAGAAGGGGTTTCTGCAGGCAGAACCAACACTAAAGGCAATACAGGCCCACTGCTGAATGGGATGGGTGCCTTGCTGACAGAGGATGCAGATAAGGCAGAGTCACTGAATGTCATCTTTGTCTCTGTCTATACAGAGGAGCACCATGCCCCTGAGTGTATGGAGGAAGACAAGGTTAAGGGGGAGGCTTTCTTGGTTGATGAGGAGTGTGCTAGGCAACAGTTAAGTTTCCTTCCATCAGTCCATGGGTACTGATGGGATGCATCCATGGGTGCTGATGGAGATGGTGCCAGATCAGTGTCAACCATCTTCATTAAGTCATGGTGGACAAGAGAGGTGCCTAGGGTCTGGAGGAGGGCAAACATCACTCCAATCTTCAAAAAGGGTAAGAAAGAAGACCCAGGTAACTCTAGACTGGTCAGCATCGCCTCCATCCCCGGAAAGGCAATGGAGCAGCTTATCCTCAGCACTGTGCTTAGCCATACCAAGGATAAGAAGGTCACTGGGAGCAGTCAGCATGACTTTACAAAGAGGCAGTCATGTTTGACCAACCTGGTAACCTTTTATGAGGACACAACTAGTTGGATAGATGATGGTAGAGCAGTGGATGTGCTTTACCTTGATTTCAGTAAAGCATCTGACACCGTCCCCCACAGCATCCTATGATTGTTATGATGCATTGCATGAGCTCTTGAAGACCTTATGGTTGGATTAGCTCATGGAAGTGACAACAGTCAAAGAATATGCAAAAGCAGAATTTGGGCCATTGGCATAACTATAAATAGACACACAAAACAATTTGCTTCAATCAAATCTAACACTTTTGCCTCTGGGAAAGCAAAATCCTGTAGCTCTGTGCTTATTTAAATGCACAGACACACAAACCATATAACATCAGAAAGTCTCCTGCACAAGCACATTGAATTTCTATTAGTTCAGACTGATGCAGAATTAAAAATTAACCTTTTATTCATCAATATTTCAAAGCTCTATTACGTTCCATTCAGGAAAGAACATCCTTAGCATGCATCCAGCAGCGTCCTACAGAACAATCACAGCAAAGCTGGGAAGAATGACAAGTATTTAAACTGAAAAAAAGTAGGAGGACATGGAGTTCACCTAAAGCCTCCAAAAGCTTCCAATTCTACATCTGTATTACACACTTGGAAAGGTTTTTCTCATCTCTAATGAATCCCAGAAAGCAAGGCTCCTGTGTCTATTTTCTTTGTTCTACACATGCAAAACTTTCACTTCAAAAGCAGCATCAGAATGAAACTCCTCCTTCAGTCCAACTGCTGATAGGGACAGTTAGAGAAAGCTTCCATTTCAGCTTGAAAATGTGGTTCTTTTTAGTTTCTGACCTAGCACATCTTCTTTAGGACATTTTCCCTAAAGAATCATAGAATCAACCAGGTTGGAAGAGACTGCTTTCTCAGCAGGAAGAAAGGGAGCTGGGGGTACTGGTAGAGAGTCTCAAGTTGGGCCAGGGGAGGTCTAGGCTGGATGTTAGGAGGAAGTTGTTGGCAGAGAGAGTGATTGGCACTGGAATGGGCTGCCCAGGGAGGTGGTGGAGGCACTGTCCCTGGACGTGTTCAAGCAAAGCCTGGCTGAGGCACTTAGTGCCATGATCTAGTTGACTGGCTAGGGCTAGGTGCTAGGTTGGACTGGATGATCTTGGAGGTCTCTTCCAACCTGGATGATTTTATGATTCTGTGATCTCTAAAGCACTTCAAATTCACCAGAAAAACACTGGAACAAACTGTGGCACCAGGTGAATGTGGGCAATCTGGCTGCATCTTCCTGCAAATTCCCATCTCACTGTAGTATCTCTCTGAATTGCTTTTAACCTTTATCACATGTCTCTTTTCTTAAGAAGAAAGATGAAATAGCTGTGTGTCTGTCCAGCAAAAGAAATTACTGATCCTTGACAATCACAACTCCTGGCAGAAGATGACTGTCTTGCTAATGATTCCTAATCACTGCATCAAATACTCAGCTGCTGTGAGTAGAAGGGGGGTTGGGAGTAAAAAGATACTGAAAATTGCAACTCATCAGTGGAAAACCTAAAACCTTTAAATAAAAGAAATGAAGAGGCAATGCAACAGAACAGGTCATTGGTATCAGAAGGAAACAGACAAGAACAGAAGATAAACCTGTGCAAGTGGACAGAAATAGAAACAGTCGTAATAACCTTGTCTAGAGTGCAGGAGATTTTCAGCAGAGCCAAGGATTTATGGGGGACGTTTCGCACTGAGGCATTTGTTTTGCTTCAGGTCAGCCTTGCTCTAGGATACAGGTGAAATACACCCGACCAAGGACAGCTTCTGTGTAAAGCAGCTGCTAATGGTCAGAGCCACAGAATCACACAGAACACTAGAGGTTGGAAGGCACCTCCAAACATCATAGAGTTTAACACACACACACACACACCCCCCCACCCCCCCACCCCCCCGCCAAGGCAGGATCCCTGAGGGTAGTTCACACAGGAATGCATCCAGCTGGGTTTGGAAAGACTCCAGAGAAGGAGACTCCACAACCTCTCTGGGCAGCCTGCTCCAGGGCTCTGTCACCCTCACTGCAAAGAAGTTTCTCCTCATGTTGAGCTGAAATCTCTGTTCCAGTTTGTAGCTGTTGCTCCTTGTCTCATTGTTGCTGAGCAGCAAAAAGATTGGCCTCAGGCACTTGACACCCACCCCTCAGATATTTGCACATATTGATCAGATGTCCTCTCAGCCTTCTCTTCTCCAGACCAAACAGTCCCAGGGCTCTCAGTCTCTCTCCACAGAAGAGATGCTCAAGTGCCCCAGTCATTTTCGTGGCTCTCTGATGGATTCTCTCCAGCAGGTCCCTGTGTCTTTTGAACTGGAGAGCCCAAAACTGGACACAGTATTCCAGGCGTGGTCTCAACAGGGCAGAGTAGAAGCAGAGAAGAACCTCCCTAGCCCTGCTGGCCACACTTTTCCTGATGCAGCCCAGGGGATGCCATTGGCTCTCTTGGCTACAAGGGCACATTGCTGGCCCATGCAGAACTTGCTGCCCACCAACATTCCAAGGTCTTTCTCCATGGAGCTGCTTTCCAGCAGGGCTGCCCCAACCTGTGCTGGTGCCTGTTGTTATTCCTCCCCAGGTGTAGGACCCTGCACTTGTCCTTATTGAACTTCATGTGCTTAGCCTTTGTCCAGCTCTCAGCCTGTCCAGCTCTGGTTGGATGGCAGCACAGCCTGAGGGCTGTCAGCCACCCCCACCCCCCAGTTTGTATCATCAGGAACTTGCTGAGGGTGCACTCAGTGCCCTCATCCAGGTTGTTGATAAAGATACTGAACAAATCTGGACCCAATGCTGATCCCTGGGGAACAGCACTGGCCACAGGCAGTGCCATTGATTACAATCCTCTGAACTTTGTTGTGGAGCAGTTTTTGATCCACAACACAGACCAACTACCATGGGCACATCTCCTGAGCTTTTATATCAGGAAATCACAATCAGTTCAGAGAGACTTCAGGACCTTAGGGCAGCTGCTAAAGGGATCAGGAGTGCAAGTTGTGTTCTCCTCTATCCCTCTAACATCAGCAATGGACAAGGGAACATGTAGGAAGAGCCAACAGCTCAATTCATGGCTCCAGGGCTGGTGTCATCAACAGGAGTTTGGATTCTACAGCCACGGCTCAGTTTACAAGGCACCAGAGCTACAAACAAGTAGCCTGAGGGAAAAAGGGATCCTGGGGCAGGAATTGTCAGGGCTCACTGATAGGGCTTTAAACTAGATTTGAAGGGGGAAGGGGTTAATATTCTCCTGCTGGCTGGTGACAAACAGTGGGGCAGCTCACTGGAGGCAGAGAGATGGAGAGACAATGAGGGCCCTTAACTTGCTGCCCTGAAGCAAGCCAGGGCTGACCCAGCAGGACAGTCTGAGGAAATCAAGGGGACTTGGCACAAGAGGAGGCCAGGGGCAGCTCAGCTGAAGTGCCTCTATGCAAATGCACAGAGCCTGGGCAACAAACAGGATGAGTTCATTGCTGCTGGGATGCCATGGCATAGTGGCCATTGCTGAAACTTGGTGGGAAGATTCCCATGACTGGAATGCAGGGATAGGTGGGTACAAGCTCTTCAGGAAGGATAGGCAGGGAAGGAGAGGAGGAGGCATTGCCTTCTATATCAGTGACCAGCTAGAATCAGTGGAGCTCCACCTGGGGTAGGATGCTGAGCTGGTTGAGAGGGTATGGGTTAAAATTAAAGGGGTTAAAATCAACGGGAAGACAAGGGAGGGTGATGTTTCTGTAGGGGTCTGCTACAGGCCACCTGACCAGCAGGACCAAACAGATAAGGCCCTTCACAAGCAAACAGAAGCAGCTTCCAGATCACAAGCCCTGGTCCTCATGGGGGATTTCAACCACCCTGACATCTGCTGGAGGGACAACACAGCAAGGCATCAGCATTCCAGTATGTTCCCAGATTGCATAGATGACAACTTCTTCTTCCAAGTGGTAGAGGAACCAACAAGGAAAGGTGCTATGCTGGACCTTGTTCTCCCCAACAGGAAAGGGCTGGTGACTGACGTGAGGCTCAGGGACAGCCTTGGCTGCAGTGACCATGAGGCAGTTGAATTTAAGATCCTCAGGGCAACCAGAAGGCAGTATTCCAAGCTTACAACCCTAGACCTTAGGTGTGCAGACTTTGATCACTGCAAGGGTCTGCTGGCCAAAGTACCATGGGATGAAGCTCTACAGGGAAGAGGGGCCCAGGACAGCTGGTCAGTGTTCAAGGATCACCTCCTCTGTGTGCAGGAGCAATGCATACCAACAAAGAGGCAAGCAGGGAAGAATGTCAGGAGGCCTGCCTGACTGAGGAAGGAGCTCCTGGACATGGTGTCACACAAAAAGAAACTCTACAAGGAGTGGGAGAAAGGACAGCTGGAATGGGGGTATATAAGGAAGCTGCCCCAGCAGCTGGAGATCTGGTTAGGAAAGCCAAGGCAGAGTTTGAATTGAATCTAGCCAGGGCAGTCAAAGGGAACACCAAGAATTTCTACAGGCATATTGATGGTAAAAGGAAGCCTAGGGAAGGTTGGGCCCCCTCAGACAGGGAACAGGTGAAATGGTCACAAGTGACATGGAAAAGGCTGAAGTTCTCAATGACTTCTTTACCTCGGTCTTCGCTGCAAAGGCCTCCAGACACACTCCTGCAGCCATTGAAGATAACGGCAGGGATTAGAAAGTGGACTAGTAGATGGATAAAGAACTGGCTTGATGGCCACACCCAAAGAGTGGCTGTCAATGGCTCCATGGCCAAGTGGAGACCAGTGACAAGTGGATTCCCTCAGGGATCAGGCCTGGGACCAGTCTTGCTCAGTATCTTTGTGGGTGCCATGGATAGAGGCACTGAGTGCAGCCTCAGCAAGTTTGCTGATGACACCAAGCTGTGTGGTGCAGCAGCCAGGCTGGAGGGCAAGGATCCATCCAGAGGGAGCTGGACAGGCTGCAGAGGTGGGCACAAGCCAAACTCAGGAGGTTCAACAAGAACAAGTCCTGCGGCTAGGACAAGGCAATCCCAAGTACAACTCCAGGCTGGGCAGTGAGTGGCTGGAGAGCAGCCCTGAGCAGAGGGACTTAGGGGTGCTGGTGGACCAGAAGCTCAACAGGAGCCAGAAGTGTGCACTTGCAGCCCAGAAAGCCAAACAGATACTGGGCTACATGAGAAGTGTGGCCAGCAGGGCGAGGGAGGTGATTCTACCCCTCTGCTCCACTCTGCTGAGACCCCACCTGGAGTACTGCATCCAGGTCTGGAGCCCTCATTACAAGAGGGATGTGGAGATGCTGGAGTGTGTCCAGAGAAGGACCACTGGGTTGATCAAAGGGCTGCAGCAGCTCTCCTATGAAGACAGACTTGAAAGAGTTGGGGCTGTTGAGTCTGGAGAAGAGGAGGCTCCCAGGTGACCTTCTTGTGGCCTTCCAGGATCTGAAGGGGGCCTACAAAAAAGCTGGGGAGGGACTTTTTAGGATATCAGGGAGTGACAGGACTGGGGGGAAGAGAGTGAAGCTGGAGACGGGTAGGTTCAGGCTGGACATGAGGAGGAAGTTGTTGAGCATGAGAGCGGTGAGAGGCTGGAATGGGTTGCCCAGGGAGGTGGTTGAGGCCCCATCCCTGGAGGTGTTTAAGGCCAGGCTGGATGAGGCTGTGGGCAGCCTGCTCTAGGGTAGGGTGTCCCTGCCCATGGCAGGGGTTGGAACTGGATGATCCTTGTGGTCCATTCCAACCCTGACTGATTCTGTGATTCTATGTTACGGAGACAGTATCAAAAGCCTTGCTGAAGCCGAGGCAGATGACATCCACAGCTCTGCCTTTGTCTAGCCATTTGGTCATAGATCATAGAAGGCTATCAGGTTGCTCAAGCAAGAAGAGCCCTGAAGAAGCCCAGTCTGTACTGATGTCCGCATACAAAGCTTTGCCAAAGGTGTGCTGGTGCTACTGAGAAGGCTTCAAGGCACAAAGATGGCACTTGACCTGTCCCATTCTTGGTTCCTGAGCTTAAGTGCAATGTTTCAAACACGCAAGACCAAAGCAGCAAGAGCTGCTGCAAGTGCCCCATAGTCAGCTGCAATGGGAAGGTGGGCTGCAGTGCTCACACACAGAGAGGTGTGCTTCCTCCCAACAACTTTTCCCAGACAAACCAGACAGGTCATGTGCAAGCACTGGGGAAAATAATTTGACACAACAAATACACTTTTTCTTTGTCAAACAGTATAGCAATCATCACTACAGAGCCTCTGAGCAGACACTGCTAGTGTATGTTCTCTGAGACTTCTCACAGCACGTCCTGTCAGAGCAGAACGAGTACTGCTGCTTCAACGCTTCCGTGCCACCCAGTGAAGCGTGCCCATGCTTTCATGCTTTCATAGAGAGAACAGAACTGCACAATCATAGTCACAGAATCAGTCATGGTTGCAAGGGACCACAAGGATCAGACAGTTCCAAACCCCCTGCTATGGCCAGGGACACCCTACCCTAGAGTAGGCTTCCCACAGCCTCATCCAACCTGGCCTCAAACACCTCCAGCCATGGGACCTCAACCACCTCCCTGGGCAACCCATTCCAGCCTCTCACCACTCTCCTGCTCAACAACTTCTTCCTCACCTCCACTCAGAATCTCCCCACCTCCAGGTTTGCTCCATTCCTGCTAGTCCTGTCACTCCCTGGTAGCCTAAAAAGTTCCTAAAAGAAGACAGTGGCCATGTTTACTGTCAAAAAAACCCTGTTCAGCTTTGAAGGGTTGCCTCCTCAGACATAAGGACATTCTAAATAAGTCTTTCTTTTCTATCATGTTTATCCATCACTTGATTTGTCCCATGTGTTTTGTGCAGCTTGCAAAATTAGTTCTAACATCATCCCTTTTGAACTTTCATCAGGGAACTGTCACCTGAATGAACACAGGAAAACATGTGTTCACATATAGGAACACAAACACACACATTGGAGTCAATGCAATGAATACTGCATATTCAAATTAATTTACCTACTAACCAAGTAATTACTGTCATAGAATCATAGACTCAACCAGGTTGGAAGAGACTCCCAAGATCATCCAGTCCAACCTAGCATCCAGCTCTAGCCAGTCAACCAGACCATGGCACTAAGTGCCTCATCCAGGCTTTGCTTCAATATCTCCAGGGACGGTGACTCCACCACCTCCCTGGGCAGCCCATTCCAATGCCAATCACTCTCTCTGACAACAACTTCCTCCTAACATCCAGCCTAGACCTTCCCCCGGCACAACTTGAGACTGTGTCCCCTTGTTCTGTTGCTGGTTGCCTGGCAGAAGAGACCAACCCCACCTGGCTACAGCCTCCCTTCAGGTAGTTGTAAACAGCAATGAGCTCTGCCCTGAGCCTCCTCTTCTCCAGGCTGCACACCCCCAGCTCCCTCAGCCTTTCCTCATAGGGTTTGTGTTCCAGGCCCCTCACCAGCTTTGTTGCCCTTCTCCAGACACGTTCCAGCACCTCAACATCTCTCTTGAATTGAGGAGTCCAGAACTGGACACAGCACTCAAGGTGTGGCCTGACCAGTGCTGAGTACAGGGGCAGAACAACCTCCATTGTTCTGCTGGCCACACGGTCCCTGATGCAGGCCAGGATGCCATTGGCTCTCTTGGCTACTGTCCTGGAGTCCTGTATACTCCTAAATTGCTCTCCCTCTATGGCTTGAATGGGAGAGGAAAAGCTGCCCGGTTCTCCCCCCCCCCCCCCCCCCCCCCCCCCCCGCCTTGCCCTGCAGGCGTGAAGGGGCTGAGCAAAGGCTTTTCCTGCACAAGGAGTGCCCTGTGCAGTGCCCGTGCTGGAATCGGACTGGGATTGGCTGTGCCCTTTTGCGCCTAAGGAAGTGGTAACTCTGCCCTTTGTCTAGAGAGAGTATAAATACTGGGGGCTTCCTGTCTTTGGGGGTTCCTGCATTGGAGTTCATCCCCGCTTGGAGTTCGTTACTGCCTGAACGTTGGTGCCTGCCTGAGAGTTCTCCCCCCCCTCTCACCTGGCCTGGATACAGAAAGAGCTTCAAAGGACTGCTTCATCCATTGACACCCTTTGTAAGCCTAACAAACTCTTAACGACCCTCCTGCAGCTGCTGAAAGGGAACAGCGGGACAAGCGGCACGACAAGTCAGCCTGATCGTGAGTTATTTCGGCTCAGCTTTTGTCGTGGAGGGGATTTCTCTATTCCTCCCCTATTAGAGGGAGGTGAGAAATTAATTTGAGGCGGTTTTGATTTTTTATGAAATTATTTATTAAAATTAATATTTACAAATTTACACCACCCCCAACCACTATGAAATTCAAGTTTGTTTGCAAAGTTATGAAAATAGCTTTGGGATGTATTTACAGGGATTGATCATTAAATGGAATTATCAAATTATTAACCATTACTGACAGAGAGAAAGATTCTTAGGCTTAATGCCTCTCAACAGCTCTAGTGTTTGCCCAGCGAGGGCTGAAACTATGTGTGCTCCTCAGATAGAGGTAACCTATATTACAAAGGAATTGAAGCTTACTTATGTGTGCTGTTCTTAAGTATTAATCATTAAATTACCCTTCTGGGAATCTGTCTCAGCATGTGCCCACTACTTGGGGTCTTGGTGAGCTGGAGCCTGTCCCAGCTTGCAAAGGATGATAAAGCTTTTCCCAGTCTCTGGGGTAAATTGAGTTTTCTCTAACCTTTTCTCCTGGGGTGATCTCTGCCTCGGAGCTGCTGCTTCTGGATGCCGTGTGTCCAGGGATGATCAGCTGGCAGGATTCCAGGTGCAGGAGAAGGATTTGGTCTGTGTAGCTCCTGACACGGTCTCACAGCTAACAGGCTGCATTTGCAGGTTTGGAGACTGTCTGAGGGTCTGCTGGCTCTGGGTCTTTCCAGAGTTACAGGATAGCTGGCAAGCAGTATTTATCATAGTATCATCATAGTATCATAGTATCATCAGGGTTGGAAGAGACCTGCTGCAGGAAGATTTAACTCCGCAGATGGATCAAGATAGCTCTAGGCTTTAGGCAGGGGGTCTCTCTGCTCCCCATATATGTATGGTGCAGGCATGAATTTGCTCTGCTTCTCAGAGGGCTTGCAGATAGCTTGGCTGTGCCTTGAGATCAATGCATGAGGTCTGAGCCTCTGTAATGCTTGCAAGTGAGCAAGGCCTGATCCTGTGTCTAGGCCAATGCAAGCGAGTCAGGACAGCAGGATGCTGCTGTGGATCAGAGCTGAGTCTAAATGCTCTAAGCTTCTGAACTGGTAAACAGTCTGGATCGTCTGATCGGACTGAACTGGACTGAACAGGACTGACCACCTGGTGCTGCTGGGCACCCCTCTTTAAAAGCTCTGGGGACGAGATTCGTGGCTCATTGGACATCTAAAATGACCAATCAGGTTGGCAGTAAGCCAAACCTTGCCCCAATAGGCAGTAGAGACATGCCTGGACCCTCCCAATAGGGGGCTACCTGCCTGGATCTCAGGGGTACAGGGGCTGGGCGTGTGTGTGTTATGCAACTTGTTTGCTGCCTCGTGGGTCCTGGCAGAAAAGCATGTCTGGGCATGTAGAGGCATAGAAAAGCCTCAGTTTTGGGGCTACTGCCCCTCCACCACAGCTTTATTATTAAGTGGGAAACGCTATTAATTAATAGCTAAAGTCTTTTCCAACTTCTGACTTCCAAAATAGTCAGATTATCGATGGCATCCCTGTAGATATTCTCGAGGCAACTGAATCTGGTAATTAAAACTAAATTAATTTCTGTATATATAGTTTTGGGGGCAGGTTTTTGGGAAAATAAAATAACTCTATTTTTGTATAAAAATTCCTGACTCGGCCACATTAATTCCCTGCCTCCACAACAGCTACATGGGCACACTGCTGCCTTATCTTTAGCTACTATCTACCAGTACCCCCAGGTCCCTTTCTTCCTGGCTGCTCTCCAGCCACTCTGTCCCCAGCCTGTAGTGCTGCTTGGGGTTGTTGTGGCCAAAGTGTAGAACTCTGCACTTAGCCAGATACAAGACTCATGAGAATTGCCCCTAAAGCTTCCCCCCAAGCAAACCAAACCCACCAGACCCTGGTGCTCATTTTCTCCCACCCCTCATCGTCTCAAGTTAGACCCAAGCAGGCCAGGTTCCCTGGGACCACAGACACTGAGACTTCCAACTAGTGAGTATTTGAACTCTCTTGATTCAAGTTGCTGGAGAATTTTACTAACTTTACCAGCGGCACTTTATGCCACAAGACTCTGACCAGGACATTTCCAAAACCTCTACCAAGTTGTTTAATTCGGCTGTAAATAGACATTCTGTCAAATAGTTTCACCAATCACAAAGAGTTTGTATGGGTTAGCTGTGCATAAGTTTGGGGAAAAACCTCTTTGTATATATTAATAAATTATTTAATAACCTCCAAATCAGCCTCAACTCTCACCCCAAACTAAGACTCAAACCCCTCTGTAACAGGATTTCAGAGCTTGTGTTGGGGGTGGGTTTTGGGAAAATAAACATATGTTCTCTTCACCTTTTACTGACCACATATGAAAAAGGTTCACTGCCTTTATGTGGCTTATAGTTTGGGTTTTTTTCATTATCTTGTAGCTCAGCTGTTCGTGTTTCCAGTCTTTGCACATATTCTGAGCACACAGATTCATAGATTCATAGAAGATTGGTGTAGTTAGGAAGGGGTATTCACCATGGTCTAGTTGACTGAATAGGGCAGGGTGATAGGTTGGACTGGATGATCATGGAGGTCTCTTCCAACCTGGTAGATTCTATGATTCTATCATTCTAAGATCATCTAGTTCCAGCCCCCCTTGCATAGGTGGAGACATCTCCCACTAGACCAAATTGCTCAAGACCTCATCCAGTCTGGCCCTGAACATCTCCAGGGAGGAAGCATCCACAGCCTCCCTGGGCAACCTGTTCCAGAGTCTCATCACCCCCACTGTAAACTTACCTACACAGGTTGAGCGGATTGCATAGCTTAGTTCAGTTTGCTTTGAAACAGTGAATTTGGCTGGGGCTAACAATACTGTCTGCATTTTGCAGCCTATTTATGAGTCAGATTCATCATTTTATTTCTCCTGTGACTAGTGGTGAGCGAACTCCCTCGGATTAGCGTCACGCACATAATTGCTACTCATAAGAAAAGTTGAGTGTTTGTGGAAGTTTACTGGGTCACTGCATTCAAAAAGCATTTTCAACTGATGACAACCCACATGTTTTTAACCTGCAGAACGAGGATCACAGCCACACTGTACTCAATTAATATGTTGACTTTTGTGTTTCATAGAATCATAGAATCAATCAAGTTGGAAGAGATCTCCAAGATCATCGAGTACAACCTATTCCTTTTGAAGATATGGGTAAGTTTTCAGAATCCAAGTCTTTATATAGCATCTTGAGAATGACAGACACTCTACATAAGAAACTCTGACACTGGAAGGATTACACCCTAGTAAGAAAAACTGAATATGTCTATGCTGAAAACAATGTGTTTTTTCATTACAACACCTTGCTCTGTCTACCCGAAGCTGCCCCAAGACAGTCTGTGTTTATGAATGCATTCAGAAATATTCACTATTGTGAAAGGCCTTCTTGTGGCCTTCCAGTATCTGAAGGGGGGCTCCAAAAAAGCTGGGGAGGGACTTTTTAGGCTCTCAGGGAGTCACAGGATTAGGGGAAATAGAGCAAAGCTGGAGGTGGGGAGATTTGGGCTGGATGTGAGGAGGAAGTTGTTGAGCATGAGAGTGGTGAGAGGCTGGAATGGGTTGCCCAAGGAGGCAGTTGAAGCCCCATTCCTGGAGGTGTTTAAGGCCAGGCTGGGTGAGGCTCTGGCCAGCCTGATCTAGGGTAGGGTGTCCCTGCCCATGGCAGCAGGGTTGGAACTAGATGATCCTTGTGGTCCCTTCCAATCTTGACTGATTCTGTGATTCTTCAGACCTTAACTGCACTGAAGAGAAGATACACATCTAAAACCTCACCCAGCCCTTACTCTTAGTTGTCAAAGAAAATTAAGTAACTAATTATGATACTAGAAAGTAATGGTTTTCTTAAAAAACACTGAAGATTAAAAATTCTATAATGTCAAAAGACAGGAGTAGTAAGGAAAGCAAAAGTCCTACAAGTCAATGGGATTGCACAATCTCCTGTGTAAGTCAAGTGAGTCTAATGGCTATGAAGGAAGAAATAAAGTGATAAAAAAAATCTTGTTATAATCATTGTTGCCATGATTAACTGTGACACAATTACTGCTCCTTGTTCAGTCTGTTCAATCCTTGCTGTATCAGCCCATATATTCTCTGGATGTTGTCTAAATGAGTATTTTCAGGTACTGCTGCCATTTTCTGGGTCCTAAAATCCAAACTTTTGCTCCCAAGAGATAAAAGCCACCTGAGTGCTTTGGGGCATGTAGAAGTAGCCCAGTCATTTAGTCATCCAGGTAAAATTCCTCCTGAAGCAGACAGCACAATTGCCTCTAGAGTGAGATATTCCTTCATAACCTTCTTGGTAGCAGCCTCCGCCTATTGAAGGATTATTATTATTATTATTATTATTATTATTATTAATTATTATTATTATTATTAAAGTGATAATGGTTTAGTTTCTGACAGAGATTTGAGAATCCTCTGCAAAGAAGTGATGCTACCACACTCTCAAGATCTTGCAGAGATAAGAGAAGAAGGATGCCCGAGTAGAAGTCAGTGATAAGTGGAGTCCCTCAGGGATCATTCTTGGGACCAGTCTTGTTCAGAATCTTTGTCAGTGTCATGGTGCCATGGACAGTGGCACTGAGTGCACTTTCAGCAGGTTTGCTGATGACACCAAGCACACCCTGGAGGGAAGGGATCCATCCAGAGACAGCACCTGGACAGGCTGGAGAGGTGAGGACAAGCCAAACTTATCATTTCAAGAAGACCAAGTGCAAGGTCTTGTAGCTGGGGCAAGGCAATCCCAAACACATATCCAGGCTGGGCAGTGAATGGCTGGAGAGCAGCCCTGAGCAGAGCGACTAGGGGATGCTGCTGGAGGAGAAGCTCAACAGGAGCCAGCAGTGTGCACTTGAAGCCCAGAAAGCCAAACAGAGCCTGGGCTGTATCAGGAGAAGTGTGGCCAGCAGAGCCAGGGAGGTGATATTCCCCCTCTATTCTGTTCTGCTGAGACCCCACCTGGAGTACTGCATCCAGGTCTGGAGCCCCCATGACAAGAGGGATGTGGAGATGCTGGAGCATGTCCAGAGAAGGGTCATGAGGATGCTCAGAGGCTGCAGCACCTCTCCTATGGGGCCAGACTGAAAGAGTTGGGGCTGTGCAGGCTGGAGAAGAGGAGGCTCCCAGGTGACCTTCTTGTCCCCTTCCAGGATCTGAAGAGGGCCTACAAAAAAGCTGGGGAGGGACTTTTTAGGCTATTAGGGAGTGACAAGATTAGGGGTAATGGATCAAGGCTGGAGGTGGGGAGATTCAGGCTGGACATGAGGAGGAAGTTGTTGAACATGAGTGGTGAGAGGCTGGAATGGGTTGCCCAAGGAGGTGGTTGAGGCCCCATCCCTGGAGGTGTTTAAGGCCAGGCTGGCTGAGGCTGTGGGCAGCCTGATCTAGGGTAGGGTGTCCATGCCCATATCAGGGGGGTTGGAACTGTCTGATCTTTGTGGTCTCTTCCAGCCCTGACTGATTCTGTGATTATTTTGTTAGACCTAAGCTAATAAGACAAGCTTCCCCTTTCATAAAATGCTTTCTGTTACTTAAATCACAGACAATCACAGAATCAACCAGGTTGGATAAGACCTCCAAGATCATCCAGTCCAATCCATCACTAAGCCCTGTCTAATCAACTAGACCATGGCACTAAGTGCCTCATCCAGGCTTTTTTACATTTCAATCTCTTTCCAATACTTTTAAACGTCTATACTTCTAGAAGAACAAGAACAAAAACCCAAACCAACCAACCAAGAAAATATCCAGCTTTAGTTCCTACTGTGACCTTAATCTATTCAACATTCATAGTTTTATTACAGAATGGTTTGGCACTTACCATTTTCAATCGTTTCTTAGCATAATATCACAGAATCATAGAATCAACCAGGTTGGAAGAGACCTCCAAGACCATCCAGTCCAACCTATCACTCAGCCTTATCCAATCATTTTTCATGTGTGACAGTCATCTATCAGTTGAAGCCCAGATGTGCCGTTGTTCAAGAATGACTGCAAGGTATTACTATATTAGATGAAACCAATCTTACATGTTCAGTTTACAGAATAGAACCACCCAAAGGAATCAATAGACAATTATCTACAGATTCACACCTAAATCATATTAGAACTTGACACTGACTGTTCAACAAAACCAGCCTACAACAGCCAGCTCTACACGAGATGTGTATTTAAAACACTGAAGGCAGAAAGCTCCTTGATTCTCAAGTATTTTCAGCACATCTTGGCTGTTTGCCAAGAGTTTCCATCCTACGAGTCCTCCTTGTGATACAAGCCCACACTCAGCAAAATACAACACAGAAAGGGAAACTTTCAACAAAAGATATGTTCATTTTTTAAAAACAGCTTTAAAATAGGAGCTTAATATGTGTAGGTTTGGTGGATTACAACATTTTATACAGGGGCATTCAGATCTCTGAAAATTAATCCACCACAAGAAGTGCCCTACTTGAAAAAATTACCCAGAGAGAAGTTAGAAAACCCTCAAAACATAGAAAAACTCACAGAATAAAAAGGTACTTTGACCTTAGAGGCTTTTGAATAGAATGAGCTGAATTTTTCATGGTCTTGAAAAAAAGTCATGCATCTCCACATCCAAAGATTTTTAAGATACACAAGTATTTCACTGCAGCAAAACCAAACTTTATGCCCTTTCTAGTGGCTGGAAACTTTACACAAAGGAAGTATCATAGAATCAATCAGGCTGGAAGAGACCTCCAACATCATCCAGTCCAACCTATCCCCCAGCCCTAGCCAGTCAACCAGACCATGGCACTAAGTGCCTCAGCCAGGCTTTTCTTGAACACCTCCAGGGACGGTGCCTCCATCACCTCCCTGGGCAGCCCATTCCAATGCCAATCACTCTCTCTGACAACAACTTCCTCCTAACATCCAGCCTAGACCTCCCCTGGCACAACTTGAGACTGTGTCCCTTTATTCTACTGCTGGTTGCCTGGGAGAAGAGACCAACTCCGACCTGGCTACAACCTCCCTTCGAGTAGTTGTAGGCAACAGTGAGGTCTTCCCTGAACCTCCTCTTCTCCAGGCTACACACTCCCAGCTCCCTCAGCCTCTCCTCACAGGGTTGTGTTCCAGGCCTCTCACCAGGTTCACCACCCTTCTCTAGACACCTTCCAGTATCTCAACATCTCTTTTGAATTGAGGAGCCCAGATAGCTCCTCAATAGAGCCAGTAGATCTGCTTGCCTCTGTTCTTGCTCTTCCCCACAGCTCTGCCCATGGTCGCTGCTGGATTGATGGGCAATGAGGGGACAGGTAGGGGTTGGTCTCCTCTCACAGACAACAACCAGCAATAGAAAAAAAGGACACAGTCCCAAGTTGTGCCAGGGGAAGTATATAGAGAGAGTGATTGGCATTGGAATGGGCTGCCCAGGGAGGTGGTGGAGATGCCATCCCTGGAGGTGTTCAAGCAAAGCCTGGATGAGGCACTTAGTGCCATGGTCTAGTTGACTGGCTAAGGCTGGGTGCTAGGTTGGAGTGGATGATCTTGGAGGTCTCTTCCACCCTGATTGATTCTATGATTCTATTTAGATATGGTCCCTTAAACAAAACATCTTGGTTTCAAATAAATCCTTACGCTTCAGTGTTTCTTGCCATTAATGAGTTAAACATTTTAATTGGCTCACGGCTTAGGTATAGAACTATGGAATACTTTGGGTTAGAAAAGACCTTTAAAGGTCATCTGCTAGTCTGAGTAAAACTTGTTATTTTTGAACAAGAAAATGTCTGTTTTTACATCCTAAATAAAGTTTTCCTTTTTCACAAGCTCTTGTCACCTGATGATGAAGAAAAGCAACTATTAATTTCCTTCTCCCAGTAATATGGAACGTACTCAAAAACCAACAATGGCAGTCTTAGGTGATTAGGCCACAACAGGTAATGGTTATTTCTGCTTGACTGCTGCACAGCACAGAAGAAATTGACTCAAGCCACATAATAATATAATTCAACACATTCTACAGTGATCCCCAAAACCTCATGCTGAGACAGAGTGCTGTTTTTTTCTCTGGAAAGAACTCTAATCTCAGGCTAACAGACTTCACTTCTTGATCTACCCATTGTGCCAGCAGCCTCACTGGTAGAAATGCACAGCTAATTCTGAGCTCAACACATAGGGAGTAAAATTGACATTTGTATTTCACTTCTTGACTACCCTCAGAGCATACTGTGATAGTTATGTTCCTACTGGAGAGTCATCTTGTAAAAACATTGCTCATATTCTTTAATCAGACTCAGAAACATTTTCATACTCTGCAGAAAGAGCCTGTTCCATCAAAAATATGACTCTCTCAGGACCTCTAACACCAACCCTCTTCATGGCATCAAATTATCTCCTCAGGATTTCATGAGTTCTAGTGTCAGAATAAAATGTGTCATTAAAAGCTCCAAAAGGGCAGCTCATGGAATAATTTATGGGACATAATCTTCGACCAACTCCTGAGGCTACTGAGACTAAAATGCACAGAAGCAGCAAAGACTTCATAAGCTGCTTCTCCAGACACCAGCAGCTTCCCATCTCCTTCCTTTAGCTCAGGTAAGCAACCCCTCACCATTTGCTTTTCCTGAGGCTTTTAAATCCTATTCCAGCATATACAGCAACACCTTGTTCTTAGGCAACTGGAGAACTGCATTTATGGAGCACAGCAGAGCTAGAAATACACTTTTATACAGAATAAGGCTACAACATACCCAAACCTCAAATACAGAATGTCTTTATAAGACATTTTTAGGGTAAAAAGACTTTATATATATATATATAAAGACTTTATAAGGTAAAAAGAAGACTGTAGTAAGTCTGAAAGGGCTGTTCAACCTGTATGAACAGAGTAACACTGTGATAACCATGAATGTTTTGACTTAGTTCTCTCTTCCCTCTGCAGGTTCAGCAACAGCTCAGAAAAATCAGCATCACTCTTTAAAGGACAAGAGGGTAATTTGGTATCATGCAAGCTTCCTGCTAGGCATTTCAGCATTTTAAATGCACACATTCAGAAACAGTGTAGGGTAAAACTAACAGAAACTCTTTTTAAGCTTCATGAAGGAGTCACTAGTTATTTTTTACATGCTACCAAACCACTGGTTTACCTTCATCAGAGGTATTTCTTCAACACAGGATACAACTACTACTCCAGAATCACACATGAAGAGTTCAGATTTTCAAGCTGCTTGCATCTTGTAGGGGTTCTTCCATGTGGTTGAGGCCAAAAAAATGCTGGCAGAGTAGCAACGACAGTGTGGGCAGTAGCAAAAATAACAGTTCAGCCTGCCTAGCTCAAGACTGATGGGAAGTGAGCTACAGGTAGTGTGCCTGTCAGAGAACTGCCCTGGCACAATGTTGGTTCGAGACAGTCAATCTCAAAAGTACCACAGGCTCACAGGATGTTAGGGGTTGGAAGGGACCTCCACAGACCATCAAGTCCAACTCCTCTACCAGAGCAGGACCACACAATCTAGCACAGATCACACAGGAATGCATCCAGACAGGGCTTGTAAGTCTCCAGGGAAGACTTCATAACCTCTCTGAGGAGCCTTTTCCAGTGCTCTGTGACTCTTACAGTAAAGAAGTTCCCCATAACAGACTGAGAGCTGGGCACAGAGGAACCAAATGAGGTTCAACAAGGACAAGTGCAGAGTCCTGCACCTGGGAAGGAATAATAAACTGCACCAGTACAGGCTGGGAGGTGAGCTGCTGGAGAGCAGCCCTGTGGAGAGGGACCTGGGGGTCCTGGTAGATAACAAGTTAACCATGGGACAGCAATGTACCCTTGTGGCCAAGAAGGCTAATGGGATCCTGGGGTGAATTAGGAAGAGTGTGTCCAGCAGATCAAGGGAGGTTCTCCTTCCCCTCTATTTTGCCCTGGTGAGACCTCATCTTGAATAATCTTGAATACTGTGTTCAGTTTTGGGCTCCCCAGTTTAAGAGGGACAGGGATCTGCTGGAGAGGGTCCAATGGAGAGCTGTGAGCATGATGAGGGGACTGGAGGGCATGGCTCATGAGGAGAGACTGAGGGACCTGGGGCTTTTTAAACTGGAAAAGAGAAGACTGAGAGAGGATTTATTACATGTTCATAAACACCTGGTCAGGAGAGGGGGGACAGGCTCTGCTCACTTGCTCCCTGGGATAGGACAAGGAGCAATGGGTATAATTTGCAGCTGTACTTTTGTGGTGGAGTGGCAGCAGCCCCAAAACTGAAGCTTACCTATGCCTCTACATGCCCAGACATGCTTTTCTGCCATGACCCATGAGGCAGCAAACAAGTTTCATAACACACACACGCCCAGCCCGTGTGCCCCTGGGGTCCGGGCAGGTAATCTCCTATTGGGAGGTCCAGGCATGTCTCTACTGCCTATTGGGGTAAGGTTTGGCTTACTGCCAACCTGATTGGTCACTTTAGATGTCCAACGAGCCACGAATCTCGGCCCAGAGTCCATAAAGAGGGGTGCACAGCAGCACCAGGTGGGCAGTCCGTTCAGACGGTCCAGAGGTTCAAACCATTCATAAGCTTAGAGCATTTAGACTCAGCTCTGATCCACAGCAGCATCCTGCTGTCCTGACCTGCTTGCATGGCCCAGACACAGGATCAGGCCTTACTCACTTGCAAGCATTACAGAGGCTCAGACCTCATGCATTGGTCTCAAGGCGCAGCCAAGCTATCTGCAAGCCCTCTGAGAAGCAGAGCACCTTCATGCCTGCACCATACATATATGGGGAGCCGAGAGACCCCTGCCTAAAGCCTAGAGCTATCTTGATTCATCTGCGGAGCTCGTCTCCCTGCAGCACAACATAGACCCTGCTTGCCTGGCATAAATACTGCTTGCCAGCTATTCTGTAACTCTGGAAAGACCCAGAGCCAGCAGACCCTCAGGCAGTCTGCTAACCTGCAAACACAGCTTGCTAGCTGTGAGACCGTGTCAGGAGCTACACGGAAAAAATCCTTCTCCTGCACCTGGAATCCTGCCAGCTGACCACCCCTGGACACATGGCTTTCAGAGGAAGAAGAAGCAGCATCGAGGCAGAGATCACCCCAGGAGAGAAGGTTAGAGAAAACTCTATTTAACCTAGAGACTGGGAACACCTTATCAATTTCTCTGCAAGCCAGGACAGACTCCAGCTGCAAAGACCCCAAGTAGTGGGCACATGCTGAGACAGATTCCCGGGAGGGTGATTCATAATTAATACATAAGAGCAACACGTAAGCAAGCTTTGATACCTTTGTAATATAAGTTATCTCTATCTAAAGAGCAGACACAGTTTCAGTCCTTGCTGGGCAGACACTAGAGTTGTTAAGAGGCATTAAGCCCAAGAAATCTTTCTCTCTGTCTATAATTGTTCATAATTTGATATTTTCATTTAATAATCAATCCCTGTAAATATATCCCAAGCTGTTTTCATAAACTTGCAATACGAACCTTGATTTCATAGTGGTTGGGGGTGGTAAAAATTTGTAAATATTATTTTTTAATAAATTATTTTATAAAAATCAAAACCGCCTCAAATTAATGTCTCACCTCCCCCTAACAGGGGAGGAACAGAGAAATCCCCTCCACGACAACCTTGGAAAGTAATACTGTATTTATATTAATTAAATATATTAGTTATTTCCTTAGATCCTCACTGCTTTAGATTTTCTTCTAAGACAACATGTTTTGATTCCAGCAAAGTATCAAGGTGTGAACTGTCACAAGGATCACATCCAGGACTAGTAAGGGCTCAGCTACAGCTGTCATTCTCTAGTTGGTAAGATGCTTCTTAAGGTAGAAACAGGCCTACCAGTGGGCTTGTACATGTAAAAAAGCTTGTAGAAGAATTCAAAATGTGCTTCTTGATTAGAAGAGATTTGTGTATAACTATCAGGCTATGCTTCAGCTGGTTATGCTCTGCCACACACACAACCACATAGAAGGGAGCTCCATGGTCACAGCTCTTAGGTCTTTACCAGATGGAGCTACAGACATCACTGCAAAGAAGCACTTCATTTTGACAGAATTCAAGATGCCCTTCACAGACAAAAGCTCAGAAAGCAGGTCAAGTCATGCAAGAAAATTCACTCTTCCAGTGCATGTCCAGACTGTTCATATACCATGACAAAACCAAATTTACCAAGGCATTGGCAGCACCAGTTCTTATAAAGTAACAGTTCCATCTGTGAGTCCTGAGAAAGCTGGCAGAGGAATTTGCCAAGCCACTTTCCATCATATTTCAACAGTAGTATGGTAAAGTTCCTGCTGACTGGAAAAGAGGAAGCACAAACCTCATTCACAAAAAAGGAAAAAAGGAAGACCCAGTCAGTCTCATCACTGTGCCCAGCAAGATCATGGAGCAGATCCCTCTGGAAACACTGCTAAGGTGCATGAAAAATCAGGAGGTGATTCTGAGCAGCCACTGTGGCTTCACCAAAGGGCTTAAGGGTTGTTCGTCTTGGGGAAGAGAAGGCTCTGGGGAGACCTTACAGCAGCCTTCCAACATTTGAAATGGGATAGCTGGAGAGGGACTTCTGACAAAGGCATGTAGTGATAGAACAACAGGTTCAAAGTGGAAGAAGATAGATTAAGATTAGAGATTAGGAAAAATTTCTGACCCATAAGGCTGGTGAGGACTGGAACAGGTTGCCCAGAGGAATTGTTGAGACTCCAAATTTGGAAGTGTCCAAATCCAAGTTGGATGAGGTCTTGAGCAACTTGGTCTGGTCCAGTAGAGGTGTGCATGCCCATGGCAGAAGGGCTTGAAGTAGATGACTTTTAATGTCCCTTCCAAGCCAAACCACTCTGTGATTCTATGATTCCAGTAACCCACCCATAGTTTGCACTAACAGTAAGCTCTGAATTTACAGTATCCCTCCAATCCTGTCCCTAAGGAAGAACTATAAAAGCATCTTAATTGCAGCTCTCTAAACTGCTATTTTACCAGAAGGTGATCTCAATTCAAATTACTGAGGCATGGATGAACATTTTTCATCTCTTAAGAAGCTCCTACAAGCATTCCAGAGGTTTCCTCATGTGTAAGCCATCACTGGCATAGTGCCAACCTGCAGCAGAAAGTCCTGCCCAGCTAGTGACTGGTGCTTGGTGCAACCTATCTGACATTACCCACCTGCAGCACAACCTCTAAAGCTGATGGAGAAAAGTGAGATTTCGAGACAGCTATAGGTGAAGATGTCCCAAAACACAGCTTCAGAAAGACTGCATGAGTTTGTTCCTCCAGGAATCCTCAAGTCTTTACATGAGCTACTGTGATTTCTCGTTCCTACAATCAAGGCTGGTTGGAAGAATACGAGATTTCAACTCAGATTTCCTGACATAAGTGAAGGACTGGAAGATTGGGTTTCTCATGTCAGGAAAGGTACCCACCAAGTAACATGGTGACTTTGTTTTACTGTGAGGCTCTCCTCTAATCCACGTTTAAAGCAGCTCACAGGAATCATAACTCCTTTCTTTGATTCATGCAATAAATTGATCCACCACTGATACATTTTCCTGTTGCTGTCACCACTTACTGATTCCAACCCCACTTCCAGATTTTTACCCTGGTGCTTCACTACTCCTCACACTGATACACACTACCTCAAAGAGCATTGTCACATCACTTTCAGCTTCCACTTCTGCCTGTATTTCCAGTAATGATAAGTAACATACCTCATTTGTGGCCACACCACACAGCCATCTCTATGCTACACTTCATGCTTCTTATGAGCATGTGGCTGAAGCCTGCAGTGGTGATTTTAGGAGATCAGGTAGTGACAGGAGTAGGGGGAATGGAGCAAAGCTGGAGGTGGGGAGATTCAGAGTGGAGGTGAGGAGGAAGTTGAGCATGAGAGTGGTGAGAGCCTGGAATGGGTTGCCCAGGGAGGTGGTTGAGGCCAGGCTGGATGAGGCTGTGGCCAGCCTGAACTAGGGTAGAGTGTCAATGGTCATGGCAGGGGGGCTGGAACTAGATGATCCTTGTGGTTCCTTTCAACTCTGACTGATTCTATGATTCTGTTCTATGATTTCTCCCTAGCTGCCTCACTGACCAAGATTTCTTCCAACCACTGCCACCCCTCCAGGTCTCCTCCTGAACCACCAAGTTTTAAATTTCTCTTCTGAAAACACAACTGCATTGTGAATAATTCCCTATTCTGTGAAATTCCAAATGAAAATTGTTTCACTGTGTTGCAATATGGCCTTCCTCATGTGCTTATTTCAACAGTTATTACTCACATACTTCCACAATTAGCCTGTTCTCATTGAGATTATTAATGGAAAACAGGAAACAGAAGCCAAACATTGCAGCAATGAAGAAAGCTCCCCACCCAGAACCCATTCTGACCAACTCAGTGCTGTCTCCACCTGAAAGCTACTCACATTGATTGCATGCAGACACTACATCCAAGATTGTATTTCACGGGGAGGGTTCTTTTAGCAAATGTCATATACAATCTGACAACAACAAATAACAACACATTTTAACCTGTGGTTTTGCCAAAGTAATTTATCAGCTTATCCCCAAAATAAATTACTCGAAGCTAATTCTCTGAAGTCAGCATGAATTCACTGTCACAGGCAGCAGCAAGAAGCATGTAACAGCAGGTACAGGCATACTGGCAAACATCACTGTAGGTCTTCAGCAGCTCCATATCCTAATTCAACTAAGCATCATGCAGCTGCTCCCTCAGTCCTCCCTCCACCCTCCCCCAGTGGTATGGGGAGGTGAATCAGGGGAAAAAATGTAAGTAAAACTTGTGGGTTGAGTTTAAGAATTGAATTGAAATAAAACATAATAGTAGTAGTAGCAATGAAAAGGAAAGTAACAGGAAAAGGGAGAAATAAAACCCTAGAAAAACAAGTGATGCACAAAGCAATTGTTCACCAGCTGTCCTCAAGCAGAGATAATCTCCTCCCAACTATCTTTGTGCAGTTTATATACTAATCAGGTGTGCTAGCTTGAAGCAAGCTAGAATGTTTTGGTGAAAAGAACTAGATAATTGGCTATGAAAGGTAAACAATGGTTGTGCCTCCTTCTCTCACAGTCCCGCTGAGAGTTCTGGGAAGAAGGAAAACATTTGATAACATTCTTCATTTTGTCTTTCACTCTGCCTTTGTCTTCAGACCTAGCCACATCTCCTTAACCCCACTGCCACTAACCTTCCTTCTTAACCTCTTGGCTGCACCTCTCTTCTTCCTGGGAACTGGGGTAAGGTTGAGAGGGCAGGGGAAGGTGTTGGGGTGGTTTGAGAGCCCCTCCTGGGGACTCAGGTTTCTGGGAGGGGAGTTGTGCTTCTGTATTGTTTATCCTTTGTATATTTCTGTATATACTGTGAATAGCTGCTTGTATATTTGCTGCTGTAAAATAAATAGCTTCATTTATATTCCCGGAGCCATCTGAGTTAGCTGGGGCAAATTCAAAAGTGTGGGGGGGTGGGTAAGAGCCCAAACCATCACATCAGGATATTCTATAGCATAGAATATCTCTTTGGTTAGTTTGGGGCAGCTGTTCCAACTATGCTGCCTCCCAGCTTCTTGTATCACAGAATCATACAATCAACCAGGATGGAAAAGACCTCCAAGATCATCTACTCCAACCTAGCACCCAGCTCTATACAGTCAACTAGACCATAGCACTAAGTGCCTCATCCAGGCTTTTCTTCAATGCCTCCAGGGAAGGCAACTCCACCACCTCCCTGGGCAGCCCATTCCAATGCCAATCACTCTCTCTGCCAACAACTTCCTCCTAACATCCAGCCTAGAACTCCCCTGGCACAACTTGAGACTGTGTCCCCTTGTTCTGTTGCTGGTTGCTGGCAGAAGAGACCAACCCCCACCTGGCTACAACCTCCCTTCAGGTAGTTGTAGACAGAAATGAGGTCTGCCCTGAGCCTCCTCTTCTGCAGGCTGCACACCCCCAGCTCTCTCAGCCTCTCCTCACAGGGCTGTGCTCCAGGACCCTCACCAGCTTTGTTGCCCTTCTCTGGACACCTTCCAGCACCTCAACATCTCTCTTGAATTGAGGGGCCCAGAACTGGACACAGTACTCAAGGTGTGGCCTGCCTAGTGCTGAGTACAGGGGAAGAATAACCTCCCTTGTCCTACTGGCCACACTGTTCCTGATGCAGGCCAGGATGCCATTGGCTCTCTTGGCCACCTGGGCACACTGCTGCCTCATCTACCAGTACCCCCAGGTCCCTCTCTGCCTGGCTGCTCTCAGCCACTCAGTCCCCAGCCTGTAGTGCTGGTTGGGGTTGTTGTGGCCAAAGTGCAGAACCCTGCCCTTGGCCTTGTTTAATCTCATCCCATTGATCCCTGCCCACCCATTCAGCCTGTCCAGATCCCTCTGCAGGGTGCTTCTACCCTCCAACAGATCCACACCTGCTCCTAGCCTGGTGTCATCTGCAAACTTACTGATGCTGGATTCAATTCCCTGGTCCACACCATCAATAAAGATACTGAACAGGACTGTTCTCTAATTTATATTCAGATCATAAACAGAGACAATGGAATTTTCTTACAAGGCTGAATTGCAAACATTGGGATTTTTCATTTCTGAGAGACTTTTTCCTTTCATGTAGCTATTTAGTAGTGGTTCACTTAAAGACTGGAAGTAACATAATCTGGTACTCATCCTCCTGACAAATTACTTGCACTGGTTATTTTAGAGGGCAATATTCAAGCCCATCATTTAATCAGCAGTCCTTTCTTCAGTTGCTCAGAGACATTTTTTTCATGAAGGGCTAACCAAGGCAGGCTCAGCTCCACATTAGATAGCACACAAAGTAAAAATACATTACTGTTGTCATTTAGTGACATTTCATACAGATCTCCATTTACAAAATGATACAGGGTAGTGGAAAACCAGGAAAGCTCTGACTAATGTCAATTTTTTTCCTGGCTGTTGGTGAATTCAATTATTCAATAAACTGTCCCAAACAAAATATCACCCAAACTTAACTGTGAACTCAGTTCAATTGATGGAAAAAACTTACTCAGAGGTTGGACTGGATGATCTTGGAGGTTTCTTCCAACCTGGTTGATTCTATGATTTTATACTTCGGGTCCAATGTTTCCTTCTCTCCCTCTTGGATTTTTCTTGGTTTGTCTGTAGGTTTGTAGGAGCTTTGAAAACACCTTATTTTGCCAGCTAAATTTAAAGGTGTTCAACAACTATCATCTAAGACAGAGATAGATGATTGACAAGCCAAACTGGATTTACTTTTAAACATGGCTTCTGTGTTAGAAGAATAGTTCTCCACACTTCAGTTAGCTTTATATATAGACTGAGAGGAGATCTGACCAATGTGCACAAATATCTGAGGGTTGGGTGTCAGGTGCCTGGGGCCGATATTTTTTCAGTAGCAATAAGACAAGGAGCAACAGCTACAAACTGAAACACAGAAGATAAAACCTCAACATGAGGAGAAACTTCTTCAGAGTGAGGGTGACAGAGCCCTGGAGCAGGCTGCTCAGAGAAGTTTTGGAGTCTCCTTCCCTAGAGACTTTCCAAAACCACCTGTATGCATTCCTGTGCATCTACCCTAAGGGATACCGCCTTGGCCAAGGGTTGGACTGGATGATATCTGGAGGTCCCTTCCAAACTCTAAAGTTCTGTGATTCTCTAACAAAGTATTTCTGGTCTGTATCCCTCACTTGAAACAGAGTTGAAATGACACCCAAAGGAAAGTGTGACGTAAAAGAGCCTGAGTTTAGCTTTTTGGCTTCTGTATTTATAGAACAGCATGCTGCTGTAGACAATGGGAATTTCAAAGGGAAAGGCTTGACTTGGAAAGCTGCTTTCAGGCACTGAATTTGTTTATCTGCACTTCCGAGTATCATTCAGAAATACAAAAAACATCTATTGTTGAAACTTTAAAATCATAGCAGGAAAAAAAAAAACACTATCTCCTCTTTCTCTGATAAAATTCAGGCCAATTCATGGTCTAGAAAGGTGCTTTGAGGATTAAGAAACCTTATATCTCTTGGCACATCAGGGAAAGCAATGCCAAAGGAAGATAAAATCCAGTTCTGAAAATTACACTGGTGGTTTATTGTTGCCTGCAGACTTACTTGAGAAGCAGGCTGGGCTGGAAAGAGGCCACTACATATGTTAGTTCCTCTAGAGTAGCTGGCATAATTCATGGAATTCAGAAAGATGTGCTCTTCCTCCAGAGCAGAGAAATGTTGCTTTATATGGATTTCAAATAGCCAGAAACTACTAAACATTGAAAGAGTGAAAAGGATGTCCTTCGGCCATGCCCCTAGATCTCTACAACACTAGGTGAGATTCATATGCCCAAGGAGACCACAAACAAGATGGATAGCTTGGCTCAGCTAGGAAGGAGGCATTCAGGCTATACCTGTTGCCCCCAGTGCAGGCTCTGTTGCACTAAGCCAGCTCAGAAGTCATGGCCCAAACTTGTTTCAGTTCTCTTGTTCATCACATTCTCCTGTGACTGGCCCAGAGTTGGAAGCCTTCTTGTGCCCTCTTTCCACAGCTGAATGAACCACAGAATCTCCAGCAGCCAAGTGGAATAGGATAAGACCCTACTTCAGCCTCCTTTACAGAGCAAGGCATACATCTCTCCCTTGAAACCTGTTGGAAAAGCAGTCTGTCAGGGGTTATATAGCGTAAGAATACGGATGCAACCTTTTGGCTTAAGAAATCCACATGCCAGAAGAGTACAGGGGTATGTGTGGGGAGAAACACTGCTTTATGCTCACCTCGTCCTTAAGCCCTTTCACTGACACAGGCCAGAGAAGATGCCAGAGCCAGGGCATTAAATTAATCTCCCACATATGTAACCCTGCCTCAGTGTAATCCTCGTAGTTACTTGTATACCTATTGACAGGGCTCCTGTTGTGGAGGCCCATAGGCCCAAAAATAGGCTTATATATGCCTTGCCCTGCCTGGACATGTTTTTCTGCCCACACCAGAGGGAAACACATAAAGGGGTACAATACACCTGGTGCCATAAAGTCTGGCCTGCACAGGGCCCCTGATTGTGTAAGGTGCTTGTATAAGCCCACATGCCCAGCTCATGTTTACTAGGTGCTAGGCCCATGCTATCCCCATATTTGGGAGGTCCAGGCTTGTGCCTTTTGCCTATTATGGTACGTTTGGCTAACTGCCAAGCTGATTGGTCATTCTGGTGTCCAAAGGGCCATTCATCTCAGCCCACAATTGATAAACAGAGGCACACAGGTAAACAAAGTGCTCACTCGCTCTCATTATCCTGCTTAGACTCACCCACACTGCTTTTTGTTTATGCCTGCCTGCCTAACTGTTCACCCGCAGTGCATCTACTTTATTCTACGCAGACAGAGTCTCCCATGGGCTCCCAGCCAGCTGTGCACACCTGCACGCCACTGCGGTGAGTTACCAGCACCTGATCCTGTATTGCCTGCCTCTACGGAGCTCAGTCTCCCATACAGCCATGAACCCTATTGCACGCCTGCTGCCTTATCACTGCCTGGTAAGCTCCACTGCCACGAGTTATCAGGAGCAGACCCTGGACTGTCTGCACGCAATTGGCCTCTGTGGTCAGCATGACACTGTGCTGAGACTGCACGGCATTGTACTCCTTCTGCACCTGAGGTGCTGCCTAAGAATCCCTGGGCAGAGCGTCTGGAAGAAGCCAGGAGAATAAGGTTAGAGACTGCCCTTTGCCCTGAAGCCAGAAGGATCCCAGCCTCACTGTTCATAGGCAGAGCCCCTGAAGACTGGACACTTGTATAGGCTGTGACGTAGCCCCGGAGGGTGATTGATAATTAATAAGAATTTGTGAGTAAATGCTTTAGTGCCTCTGTAATTCTCTACTGCCTTCTGCCACAGAGCAGAAAAAGCTTCAGCCCACCTGCTGGGCAAGCAGCATATTGACCCCAAGCAGTATTTTCTGCGGGGAAATCTCCCTCTGTTTACAGTTTGAACGTCTGCTAGTTACAAACAAGTTATTGTTTGGTATTATTCCTAGAATATCTTTCATAACCAAAAAACATGTCCAGGCAGGGCAAGGCATGTTTAAGCCTATTTTTGGGCCTATGGGCCCTCCATGACAGCTCCTCTACTGAACTGAACTCACTTCCCCACAGCACAGATTACTTCTGGGTTTGGAAAGGATGCAGCCTCAAAGGAAGCTTTAAGAATTCTGTAAGACCAAAAGTATACTAACGAACAGCCAGGAATTGAAATCATAAGACAGCCCAGGCCAGCCAAACTTTCAGTCGCATGTTCTGATCCCTGCAGAGCCAGGACAAACACAGTGTCATAAACAGCAGACAGTTTCTCTGCAGTACTGCCACTGCATCATCCTGAGCACTCAGACAAGGCAATACCTGGTTTTATCAGTTCACAATAACACAATTTACAGCCAGATGAGACAATTCATTAAAACTGATCCCAGAAATCCCTCTTTTCTCCATATTCCATACTACAACTTCTAAAGGGATTCCTGCCTCTTGCATACTAGAAGCAGCAGCATTCATGTATGCATGAACTGTTACGTCCTTTCACAGTGTTCCTTGGCTTGTTTCCCCTGTAAGAAAGCTACATCCAAAAATTACTGAAGCTGGCTTGCTTTCTCCTTATTTATTGTCAATTTATGTTTCCCAAAACACTCACTAGGCACATGCACTAAATAACAATGTCTAATGGCATGAGTCCAGCTTCCTGCTGCAGCAAGACCCTGCACTACTAGATAAGCCTTGCAGCACAACCAGGTTAAAATGCATATGGTCCCCATTCTCATCCCAGCAAGGACTCTTCTGAGGCAAACTGTCAATTTTGCAAGAGAAGCAATACTTTGAAGATTAAAACTCATCAAAACCAAGTATCTCCATGCCACTGGAAAAACCTGCCCTCTGAAGATGGTGACAGACTGTATCAATTGGGGGATGAGTTGAAGCATTTGAAAACAAACAAATAACATTAAAGAAAAAATAAATACACCAGTCAAACCTGAAAATTCCAGACATGGATTCACACAGTTAAGTAGTCTACAGAGTTGTAAACTTAAGCGTGCAGTTTGGTGACCAAGAACATGCACTGCTGACTCCTGTGGTGTATTCTAAGTCCTATTACGCAAAGGCAGTAAGCAAAACTAATTCCAGTGTGCACCTGCTGTAAAGAGGTTGAGGGACTGTGCTAGTTTGAGCCTAGATAGAATGCTTTGGTGAGAAGAACTAGATTACAGGCTGTGAAAGGAAAACAAGGCTGATGTCTACTTCCCTCATTGGCTTGCTGAAATGTATAAGAATAAGAATCAAAACATAGATAAGGTACTTCTTGCTCCTGCTGCTGGGGAACTGGCTGAGCTGTATTTCTCCTTAGCCTCTCTCTGTCTTTTTTTTCTTTCCTAATCCACTTTGCTTCCTAACCCCCTGGCCAAACCTCCACTCTTCCTTGGGACTGGGGTAAGGTTGAGAGGGGTAGGGGGAAGGTGAAGGGGCAGTTGGGAGCCCCTCCTGGGGGCTCAGGTTTCTGGGAGGGCTGTTGTGTTTCTGTATTACCTTTTACCTTGTCTGTTTCTGTCTATAACTGTATATACTGTAAATACCTGCTTGTATATTGTGCTAGCTGTAAATATAAGCTTCATTCATTATTTCCAGAGCCGGCTGAGTCTGGTTTGGGTGATTTCTAAACTGTGGGGGGCAGAGAACACCCAAACCATCACAGTGATCCAAAGATGCAACCCCCTAAATGAACTTTCATTAGTGCAGTGAGAATATGGAGATGAACACAGACAAAACACAGCATCCACTAATCAATGTCCAAGGTCTCTGCCTTCAGGGGAGCTTCCAGACAGCACCCTCCTCCCACTTCCTGTGCATCATGGTCACGGGCAGAAGACAGACATGACTGTGGGAAGCAAACTTAATCCAATTTAAATATCACCATCAGCAGTTTGTCCATCAAATCAGAGTAGGATAAAGAGAAGTAGAGCCAGGTCTTAAAAACACAATCCCTCAACCCCTTCTCTCTTCCTAGGGTCATGTCTACTCCCAAATTTCCACCTCCTCCCCTTCATCACTGAGGGAGTCAGGAATGGGGGTTGAAGTCAGTCTGATCCATGTTTTTTCTGTCACTCCTTCCTCCTCAGAAGAGTAAAACCCTCATAGTCTCCCACTGTGTCCCTCCCACAGGAGGCAGTTTTCCAGAAACTTCTCCTACCAGCATAGATGTCTTCTGTGGGCTGTGATCTTCCCAGTGATGGACTGCTCCAGCACAGACTTCCTTCAGAGCCATGGGCTTCTTAGGGAGCAGCCACCTGCTCCTACACGGTGTCCTTCACAAGCTGCACAACAGGATTCCACCACACAATTGATCTCTTCGCGCTGCAGTGGAATTGCTGTTCAGTGCACTTCCCTGCATCCTTCACTAACTTCATAGAATCATAGAATCATAGAATCAACCAGGCTGGAAGAGACCTCCAAGATAATCCAGTCCAACCTAGCACCCAGCCTTAGCCAGTCAACTAGACCATGGATCCGAGTGCCTCACCCAGTCTCTTCTTGAAGACCTCTAGGGACGGTGCCTCCACCACCTCCCTGGGCAGCTTCAGTGTCCACATAGTTGTCTCTTTCATGTTCCACTCCTGTTTAGGACAGTCCTAAAGAAAATAACCTGTCCAATAGGTTTTTCCTCTCTTAACTGTGAGATTGCAGAGGCATTGATTGTCTTGTTCTTGACCAGAGGTGGGTCCCACTTGGATGTGAGAGAGCTTTGTGAAACTTCTTACTGGAGCCACTCCAGTAGCCTGCTCCATACCAAAACCCTTACACACAAAAACCCAACACACTGGGCCAACAATGTGCCCTTGTGGCCAACAGAGCCAATCGTACCCTGGGCTGCATCAGGAAAAGTGTGGCCAGCAGGGCTAGGGAGGTTCTTCTCCCCCTCTACTCTGCCCTGCTGAGACCACATCTGAATACTGTGTCCAGTTTTGGGCTCCTCAGTTCAAGAGAGACAGGGACCTGCTGGAAAGAGTCCAGCAGAGACTACACAAACTCTCTGGGCAGCCTGCTCCAGGGCTCTGTCACCCTCTCTCTGAAGAAGTTTCTCCTCATGTTGAGCTGAAACCTTCTCTGTTCCAGTTTGTAGCTGTTTCTCCTTATCTTACTGCTGCTGACCAGAGAGAAGAGATTTGCCCCAGACACTTGACGCCCACCCCTTAGATATTTGTATAGATATTTGATCAGATCTCCTCTCAGCTTTCTCCTCTCCAGACTAAATAGCCTCAGGGCTCTCAGTCTCTCTTTATAGGGGAGATGCTCAAGTTCCCAGGTCATCCTTTTAGCTCTCTGCTGGACTCTCTCCAGGAGGTCCCTATTTCTCTTGAATTGGGGAGCTCAAAACTGGACACAGTATTGCAGGTGTGGTCTCACCAGGGCAGAGCAGAGGGAAGATGTATAAATATATCATTTGGCTTTGAACATGTAGAGTAGCTTGAAGCATGCTGTTTTGAAGAATGATAGTTTTAATAAAAGGATTTAGAAAAACAACAAACTAATACATTTTGAGAACCTAAGCCAATAGTCTGATTGCAGTTCGTAGAATTTTCCTTTGCCCTTCTCCCACTGAAGTCCTGGTTTAGACCCCTTTTGTACTTGAAAACCAAGCTGCACAGGTGTCAAAGTACAAATACATGTCAAATGTCTTTAAACATTTGTATGTACATATACATATACATATATATATATAAACATACAAATGTATATGTAGAATCACAGAATCAGTCAGAGTTGGAAGGGACCACAAGGATCATCTAGTTCCAGTCCCCCTGCCATGGCCAGGGATACCCTACCCTAGATCAGGCTGCCCACAGCCTCATCCAGCCTGGCCTTAAACACCTCCAGGGATGGGGTCTCAACCATCTCCCTGGGCAACCCATTTTATATATATATATATATATATATATATATATATATATATATATATATATATATATATATATATTTAACCCATTATATATATTTAATCCATTATATATATGTAACCCATATGTATATTTAAAATCTTCTATCAAAACACAAGCACACTGTGACTGATAACACAACAATGAAAAGTATGCCATAGATCATAGAACCCATCTATCTCAATGGGTTTTCCTGTGCAAAAGAACACTGAACCTACAGAATTTAAAGGCCAGGTTAGTTCAGTGCCATTTATCCTGTTTTTTAAAAACTCAAAAGCCAGGCTTATAATCCAATAAGCTTTGCAGACAGGTCTTTGCCTCCATAGAAGCACATCATACATCTACATTGTCTGAAACATCCTGACACACAGAGAGAAAAGTGAAGTCTGGAACCACAACTAACACAGTCTATTTTTCCTTCCTTTTCTTTCTCTTTTTCTAGCTATTCTATATGGGCAGAGTCCAATGGGATGGGGTTCAATAGCTCCAAGTGCAGGGTGCTGCACTTTGGCTACAACAACCCCATGCAGAGATACAGGCTGGGGTCAGAGTGGCTGGAGAGCAGCCAGACAGAGAGGGATCTGGGGGTGCTGATTGATGCCTGCCTGAACATGAGCCAGCAGTGTGCCCAGGTGGCCAAGAGAGCCAGTGGCATCCTGGCCTGCATCAGGAATGGTGTGGTCAGCAGGAGCAGGGAGGTCATTCTGCCCCTGTACTCTGCACTCGTTAGACCACACCTTGAGTACTGTGTTCAGTTCTGGGCCCCCCAGTTTAGGAAGGACGTTGAGATGCTTGAGTGTGTCCAGAGAAGGGCGACGAGGCTGGGGAGAGGCCTTGAGCACAGCCCTACAAGGAGAGGCTGAGGGAGCTGGGATTGGTTAGCCTGGAGAAGAGGAGGCTCAGGGGAGACCTTATTGTTGTCTACAACTACCTGAGGGGTGGTTGTGGCCAGGGGGAGGTTGCTCTCTTCTCTCAGGTGGCCAGCACCAGAACGAGAGGACACAGCCTCAGGCTGTGCCAGGGGAGATTTAGGCTGGAGGTGAGGAGAAAGTTCTTCACTGAGAGAGTCATTGGACACTGGAATGGGCTGCCCGGGGAGGTGGTGGAGTCGCCGTCCCTGGGGCTGTTCAAGGCAGGATTGGACGTGGCACTTGGTGCTATGGTCTGGCCTTGAGCTCTGTGGTAAAGGGTTGGACTTGATGATCTATGAGGTCTCTTCCAATCCTAATAATAATACTGTAATACTGTAATACTATTCTGAAATACCTTTTTTTGTAGTTGAAACACTAAGATGAAGTATTTATGCATGAGGTATGCAAGATGAGATGAAGGAAAGATTAAACTTTATTTAATATGAACAGTGATGCTTTAAAGGTGGCAAATCATATGAGAAACATTCTAATCATAGAATGTCAGAGGCTGGAAGGCACCTCAAAACAGCTGGTCCTGCCCCTCTGCCAGAGCAGAATGACCTAGAGCAAATCACACTGGAATACATCCCGATGGTTCTTGAATATCTCCAGAGAGGGAGACTCTGCAACCTCCCTGGGCAGCCTGTTCCAGTGCTCTGCCCCTCACAGTGAAAAAAATCTTCCTCGGGTTTACATGGAACCTCTTATGCCTCAACTTCCACCCATTGCCCCTTGTCCTGTCACTAGGCATCACCAAGAAGAAGATGGCTGTATCCTCCTGGCACTCACCCCTTACATATTAATAAACACTGATGAGGTCACCCCTTAGTTTCCTCCTCTCCAAGCAGCACAGCCCCAGCTCCTTCAGGCTCTCCTCATAAGGAAGATGTTCAACTTCCTCAGTCATTTTTCTGGCTCTCAGATGGACTCTCTCAAGCAGCTCCTGTCCTTCTTAAGCTGAGGAGCCCAGAACTGGACACAATACTCCAGATGAGGCCTCACCAGGGCAGAATAGAGAGACAGGAGAACTTCTCTCAACCTACTTACCACAGCCCTTCTAATACACCCCAGAATGATGCCATTCTTGTAGCCATCCTGGCCACAAGAGCACATTGCTGGCTCATGGCCATCCTTCCATCCACCAGAACTCCCAAGTCCTTCTTCCCTTCACTGCTTTCTAGCAGGTCAATTCCCAATCTACACTGATATATGGGATTGTTTTTTTCCCAGGTAATGTTCCCAGCTAATTATTTGTTTTTAATTAGACCATAGTGAAAACTTCAAGATAGCTTAAAAATAGGCTGAAAAAAAGACAAACTCTGTACTTCCAAACAGAGTAAATACTGATTTCATTTCACCTCAGGAAACATGATATTTAAGTGGCTATTAACTTCTGCCACAGTAGGAATATCTCTCAGTGAAGATGCTCTTTAGATACTTGGACTTGAGCTGATAGAAAACTGAGAACTCTCAGCTTCCAAGAGAGCTGGCAGCACTCAGCAACTTTTAACATTGAGTCTCCATCTACCAGGCATTAACCTAAGAGGGAAGAAAGATCTTCAGCTTGCCTCAAGTAATTTAGACATAGGACAACTTAAGGAGGGGTTACTAATAGTATAAAAACCTGCCATTTATTTTTTGTTGTTGTTTAGCTGTTCTTCCATGTAGTCCATGGTAGGAAAAAAAAAATATTTCAGAACTTTAGATTAACCAATCACTTCACAGCACAAATTATTTCCTTGCTACTTATGTCCAATAAGGAAACAAAACCCTTCTGGGCTACTCAATTCAAGAGAGATGTTGAGGTAGTGGAGTGTGTCCAGAGAAGAGCAACAAAGCTGGTGAGGGGCCTGGAGAACAGCCCTGTAAGGGAGAGGCTGAGGGAGCTGGGGGTGTGCAGCCTGCAGCAGAGGAGGCTCAGGGCAGACCTCATTGCTGTCTACAACTACCTGAAGGGAGGCTGTAGCCAGGTAGGTGTTGTTCTCTTCTGCCAGGCAACCAGCAATAGAACAAGGGGACACAATCTCAAGTTGTGCCAGAGGAAGTATAGGCTGGATGTTAGGAGGAAGTTCTTCACAGAGAGAGTGATTGGCATTGGAATGGGCTGCCCAGGGAGGTGGTGGAGGCACCGTCCCTGGAGGTGTTCAAGAAAGCCTGGATGAGGCACTTAGTGCCATGGTTTAGTTGACTGGCTAGGGCTGGGTGCTAGGTTGGACTGGATGATCTTGGAGGTCTCTTCCAACCTGGTCAATTCTATGATTCTAAAAACATGAAATACAACTTCACATAGTCTAGTTGTGCAAAACATGCAGCACTGGTACAGGTTTCTGTCAAAAGCATAAATATATTAAAATAAAATACACAATGATAAAATCATTTAGGTTGGGAAAAAAAACAGACCTTTAATAGCACTGAGTCCAATCATTAATCTTACACTGCCAAGCCTACCAGTATCTCTAAGCACCACATGAATGTGTCTTTTAAATACCTCCAGGGACGGTGACTCAACCACTTCCCAAGGCAGCCTGCTCCAATTCCTGACAACCCTTTTGGTGATTTTTTTCTAGATATCCAATCTAAACCTCTCTTGGAGCATCTTCAGGCTGTTTCCTCTCATCTTATCACTTGTTACTTGTGAGAAGAGACCACCACCTAACTGTCTACAACCTCCTCTCAGGAAGCTATGAAGCAATAAAGGTCTCCCCTCAGCTTCCTCTTCTCAGGGCTAAACAACAGCAGTTTCCTCAGCTGCTGCTCAGACTTGTGCTCTAAGATTCTTTACCAGTTTTATTACCCTTCTTTTGGACATGCTTCAGCAGCTCAGTATCCTTCAAGTAGTGAGGGGCCCAAAACTAAACAGTATTCTAGGTGCAGCATCACCAGTGCTGAATACAGGGGGTTGACCACTTTCCTAGTCCTGCTGGCCAAACTATTTCTGATACAAACCAGGATACTGCTGGTCTTCTTGGCCACCTAGGCACACTGCTGACTCATATTCAGCCATCTGTCCACTGATAATCCCAGATCCTTTTTCACTGGGCAGCCTTCCAGCCACTCTTATAGAATCATAAAACATTTTGTTTGGAAAAGACCTTTAAGGTTATCTACTCCAACCATTATTTAACTCTACCAAATCTGGTGCTCAGCCCTTCAGCATCACATATATGCATTTTTTAAACATCTTCAGGGATGGCAATTCAACTACCTCCTCGGGAAGCATATTCCAGTGTTTGATAACCCCTTCAATGAAGAACTTTATTCTAACATCCAATACAAATCCTTCCTCAGGTCAACACTCCCATCCATCTGTCATCTGCAGACTTGCTGAGAGTGCACTCAATCCACTGACATGGATCATTGATAAAGATATGAAACAAAATTGGGCCCCACACCAAACCCTGAGGAACACCACATGTGGCCAGCCATCAACTGGATTTCATAGAATATAGAATCAGCCAGATTGGAAGAGACCTCCAAGATCATCCAGCCCTAGCCAGTCAACTAGACCATGGCACTAAGTGCCTCATCCAGGCTTTTCTTCAACACCTCCAGGGACGGTGACTCCACCACCTCCCTGGGCAGCACATTCCAATGCCAATCACTCTCTGTGAAAAATTTCTTCCTAATGCCTGAACCTGCCCTGGCACAGCTTAAGACTGTGTCCTCTTGTTCTGTCCCTGGGTGCCTGGCAGAAGAGACCAATCCCCACCTGGCTACAGCCTCCCTTCAGGTAGTTGTAGACAGCAATGAGCTCTGCCCTGAGCCTCCTCTTCTGCAGGCTGCACACCCCCAGCTCCCTCAGCCTCTCCTCACAGGGCTGTGCTCCAGGCCCTTCACCAGCCTTGATGCCCTTCTCTGGACACCTCCCAGCACCACAACATCTTTCTTAGATTGAAGGACCCAGAACTGGACACAGTACTCAAGGTGTGGCCTGACAAGTGCTGAGTCAAGGGGCAGAAGGACTTCCCTGGTCCTGCTGGCTACACTACTCCTGATCCAGGCCAGGATGCCATTGGCTCTTCTGTCCACCTGGGCACCCTCTTGGCTTATGTTCATTAGTGATTCCCACTTCTGGCAGGCTATGTGAGAAGGGAAAGAAATGTTCCACAGCAGTTGTTTACATTGATCTACCCCAGCATTTCCACTTTTCTGTACAGGTACTAGCTGATACCATACAGCTGCTCAAGATAATGTAAAAGATAGGATTAAATCAAGACATGCTGGGAGGGGAGGAGTGTTATCAAACCAACAAACAAACAAAAGAAAAAAGTCTTCAGATTTTTAACCAGATTTCTTCCACATTAGAGTCTTCATAGTGTCCTATGAGCTTTAGTCTAAGGACTGCATAAGAAGATCTGTCCATAAATTAGGCATCTATAACCTGTGCCTCCTTTGAAGAAAGGGTAAGATGGGCATGGATGCTCTTTTCCCTGGAAATGGTTGCCCTTTGAAGAGAAGAACTATTAAACACAAGTCTGTTTATTAAATCTCTGCTAAAAGCACAAAACAGTGGAAAAGTGTCAAAAATATATTAGCCATAAACACATAATGATTGAGAAAGACACACGGACTGGGGGGAGATGAGGTGTCTCTGCTGTCACACCTCAGGATCACAGGATGTTAGGGGTTGGAAGGGACCTCCAGAGATCATCAAGTCCAACGCCCCTGCCAGAGCAGGATCATACAATCTAGTTCAGGTCACACAGAAACAAATCCAGACAGGGTTGGAAAGTCTTCAGAGGAGACTCCACAACCTCTCTGGACAGCCTGCCCCAGTGCTCTGTCAGCCTTACAGCAAAGAAGTTCTCCCTCATGATGAGGTGGCACATCCTGTGCTGTAGTTTACACCCATTATTGCTTGTCTCAGCACAGAGTGCAACTAAGAAGAGTTTGTCCCCTCTCATTTGACCCCCAGCCCTCAGATGTTTATAAACATTGATTAGATCCCCTCTAAGTCTTCTCTTCCCCAGACCAACCAGCCTCAGGCCCCTCAGCCTCTCCTCACAGGGCAGTGCTCCAGCCTCTTCATCATCTTTCTAGCCCTCCCTTGGACTTTCTCCAGTAGATCTCTGTCCCTCCTGAATTGGGGAGCTCCAAACTGCATGCAATATTCCAGGTGAGGTCTCACTAGAGCAGAGTAGAGGGGGAGGAATGGAAAGGAAGGTGGAATTGTTGGAGGCCTAATCTTATACTGAGTGGGTATGAGGGCTCATTCCTTGCTTGCTATGAGCAAATGGCTTGTGGAACCACTAATGGAACAATGACTTGAGTACAACCTCAACCTCTGCATTCTAACTAATAGTAGATATGAGGTAAGAAGTATTACTCCAGTTTCCTATCTACAGTAAGGACAGGATTTTCAGTGCCAGAGTCTGCCTTCCTTGCTTCCTCTAAGAAGGGAGGTTTTTTGGGTGAGAGTCGCTGCATTGACCAGATCTCAGCTACACCTGAATTACTGCCCAGGAGATTTTAAGCCTATAATTATAAACACATTTCAAGGCTTTAGAGGTGTTTGCAGTTTAGTATATTTATCTCCATCAATCTTAAAGAATTAGTGCATGATGCACGTAAATAAACCACATTTGTGCATCTGACTGCTTCTTTTGAATGCAGCTGGACTGGTTGGAGCAGAAGGGCTGTTTTCTGCATCTGGTGTTGGGCCACAGTCATGGTATTAAAGATTAAATTGGCATATCTATTTAAGAGATAGGTCCAGCCACCCCCAGCTCCTCTAATCTCTATGGGCAGGCTAGAAGGCAAGTGGATTAATCTCTTAAATCTATCCCTCATTAAATACAACAATCCAGAAAGTGTTTCTTAAAGACACACAATCATTTTCAAATTAAGTAGCTAAAATGTTAATATCTCTGTGCCGAGCAGCAAGAGCAATTACATAGTCCTCTTAGGGGGCTGAAGTGCAGTGTACATACCTTCACCTACTTTGCACCTGCATTTTTAATTACTTGCACAGTTGAGTGTGTCCAAGCATATTCAGAGCAAGCATCCTTTGGTATGAAAAAGCATAGTGCAAGCTGCACAGTAGTAGGAACTATAGAAAGTTTCCAAGCCCAAGAAAAATACCAAGCACAAAGTTAAAAATCATTGGAAGGTAAAGGCAGTTTGGATACACAGAACAGCTGAGATGTTTTCAGCCAAGAGATGAAATGAAACAGAAACTCAGTGAGGTGAAAAGAGAGGGATAATTCTAGAAGGCAATAAAGCTGTTCCCTCTGCCACACCTGCCATGGTGGCACAATGTAAGACAAAGTCAGAGAAGAAGCCATCTCTACCAGAACTAAGACTCAGGAGACAGCATGGACAGAGATTGCAGGATTAAATAAACAGCTCCTGTTGGGAAACCAAGCAAGACCAGTTTCAAATTACTTCTTGTGGCAGAAGTAAGTGAAGGGCTTGGGCTGTTTGATTTTTAAGGCAGTGAGGAACTGAACAGCATCATTTTGTGCATAATATAATAACATGTCACAGCAAGGGAAATTAATGGTGAGTGCCACAGGAATCTAGCAGACAGAAATATTTCTGGAAAGGTTGGAAATGACACATTAGCATGTGCAGGACCAGTGAAAGGCCATTCTGTGGATAAAAAATAATGTTAGAAGGCCACCATCAATAAGGAAGAAAAGAATCATCGTATAGAAGTGACAAAGGTCAGTTACAAAGGTATTTGCTCATTTCCTGAGCAGAAAATGAAACATAAAGGTACTTATTTCAGACAGCAGAGCACTGAAATAAGAGTATAGGGTGCATCACATACTCTGTCTTGTGAGTAACTAGTAAGTAACCTGCAATGTAAGTTTACTTGCACCATTAGTTTACAGTTCTAGGTAGAGTTAATTCTGTACAGAATAGGACAGCAAGTGTTCAAGTCAATGGGACAGGATAGGATACACCCACAGCTGCTGAGGGAACTGGCAGATGGGGTTGCTAAACCTCTCTCCAATATATTCCAAAAGTCCTGGCAGCCTGGTGCAGTCCCCACTGACTGGAAAAGGGAAACAGAACTCCCATTTGCAAAAAGGGTATGAAGGAGGAGCCAGGGAACTCCAGGCCAGTCAGTTTCACCTGCACAGTGAGATCATGGAGCAGATCCTCCTGGAGGCACTACTGAGACAGAAGGATAGTGAAGAGGTGACTGGGTACAACCAGCATGGCTGCACCAAGGGCAAATCCTGCCTGACAAACCTGGTGGCCTTCTGCGAACAGGTACAACATTCATACACAAGGAGTGAGCAACTGATGCCATTTACCTGGACCTGAGCAAGGCCTTTGGCACTGTCCTGCACCACATCCTGGTCTCCAAGCTGGTGACACCTGGGTTTGATGGGTGGACCATGAGATGGATAAAGAACTGGCTTGATGGCTGCACCCAAAGAGTGGCTGTCAATGGCTCCTTGTCCAAGTGGAGGCCAGTGACAAGTGGAGTCCCTCAGGGATCAGTCCTGGAACCAGTCTTGTTCAACATCTTTGTGGGTGTCATGGACAGAGGCACTGAGTGCAGCCTCAGCAAATTTGCTGATGACACCAAGCTGTGTGGTGCAGCAGCCAGGCTGGAGGGCAGGGATCCATCCAGAGGGAGCTGGACAGGCTGCAGAGGTGGGCACAAGCCAACTTCATCAGGTTCAACAAGACCAAGTGCAAGGTCCTGGGGCAAGGCAATGCCAAGCACAAGAGTGTGCACTTGCAGCCCAGAAAGCCAAGCAGAGCCTGAGCTGCATCAGGAGAAGTGTGGCCAGCAGGGTGAGGGAGGTGATTCTCCCCCTCTGCTCCACTCTGCTGAGACTCCACCTGGAGGACTGCATCCAGGTCTGGAGCCCCCTTTAAAGGAAGGATGTGGACGTGCTGGAGCGTGTCCAGAGACGGGCCACGAGGATGCTCAGAGGGCTGCAGCAGCTCTGCTGTGAGCACAGACTGAAAGAGTTGGGGCTGTTCAGTCTGGAGAAGAGTAGGCTCCCAGGTGACCTTCTTGTGGCCTTCCAGGATCTGAAGGGGGCCTACAAAAAAGCTGGGGAGGGACTTTTCAGGATATCAGGGAGTGACAGGACTGAGGAGAATGGAGCAAAGCTGGAGATGGGTGGGTTCAGGCTGGACATGAGGAGGAAGTTGTTGAGCATGAGAGTGGTGAGAGGCTGGAATGGGTTGCCCAGGGAGGCCCCATGGCTGGAGGTGCTTAAGGCCAGGCTGGCTGAGGCTGTGGCCAGCCTGCTCTAGGGTAGGGTGTCCCTACCCATGACAGGGCAGTTGGAACTGGCTGATCCTTGTGGTCCCTTCCAACCCTGACCTATTCTATGATTCTAACCGAAGCAGAGATGGGCAGATAAGCATGAAATAGGTCCAAAAATTAACCTTCCCACAGACAATTCCTCTTCACTTGGCAAATATTCAATTCACTGGTTATTGAAGATCAAAGAGAGTCCTCATACCATTTAAAGAGTGAAAGTGTGGCGTATCAGTGTAAGCAACAAGGAAGTATTACTAGCCATTTTCGAGACGGAATAATTTCCCTGTGGGGCTGAGAAGTGTCTGCCCAGCAAGTAACGACTGGAACATTCGCGAGGTATTGAAACAGGAAACAGTAATTCAAATCATTTGAAACAGAGCTGTTACGTTACCTCTCCACTTAGAACACTCCAACTACGGCAGCACGCGTGCCTTTGTGATCTCTTTAATACGTCTTTGACACTAGGACACATTCTCCCCCTTTTTCGTAAACTATTACCCTAGGAGGTCTTGCTTTTGCTTTTCAAAGCCTGATGATACTGTGAAATACAAAATTCCAAGTCTCAGAGCCTCTTTCTGAAGACAGATACCATGAAACATTGCACCTGCAAACAGCTTCTTATTTAAAATGAGCCAACTTTGACTCTGCTGCATCTAATAATTGCGTTCTGGCTCACAGACTTTATAGGTCAAAATACAAACCCAAAATAAAATACGATCTGAGAAGCCAGTCAGGTCTTGTATATTCCTCTTAAGGAGCTAACTACATTAAGCAAACACAGCTGCCAAGCTGGTACACTGTGAAAATAATTTTCACTGAGAATTGTATTGCTCCCAGTGAAACCATTCAGTGACAAGGGCACATCACAAGGCCAATAGTTTCATCTGCTCAAAGAAAGCACTGAATTCTCCTATGAAGCAAAAGTCTGAAGAGTTATGACTCTCAAAATTCAGTATTCAAGGGTTATTTTTGGTCTTAAATTCATCCAGAACATTTTGTCTACACTATACGAAGGACAGAAACATCCGTAGCACGAATCAGGACTGCTCACATGGCAGATTGAAGCTATCAAGTATTATGGGGGAGCAATTAGTCACCTGGGGACGAAAATATTGTTTTCTACCAGAAATTATTCTTATGCATTTCTCATAGGTTTGGAGTATTAGCTCCAGGGAGTAAAGAAACGTGTATTACACGCTATTTGTACACAAACTTGGGCTCATAGAAGGCAAAATACATATTTATGGACTGCCAGCAGGAAAATAATTGACCAGTAAGTGGGTCAATTCAGAAGGAAATGCTGCCTACTGATGTCTAGTTAACTGTATTGCACATAGCACACTCCTCAACCCAGACGAAGGTGGTGACATTCACACAGCAAAACACATCGGTTCTCTGCACCTCACTTTCTAGCTGCAACTTGGAGCCACAAAGATTTCAGTTCTCTAAATGTACATTATCAATAAACAATACCTCTTTGGGTCGAAGAGGCACAGGCTTGGAGCAAAGCTACACTTTACCAGAAGACATCCACCCTAACAACAACAATAAAAGCAATTCTCCACGTTTTTCTTAGCCAGACTGCTGTGAGTTTAGCCAGGCAGATCTTTTAACATTAAGAGGCAGTTTGCAAACATGAGGAGACTGCAAATGCTAAGAACACTGGGCTATACACTAGGAATGTGTCATTTTGCTGTGCTAATTGTCATAGCAATAGAAGTCTAAATATGTGTGAAATTTTCTAGAAACTAAGAGATGATTTTCTTTTCAAATAGTAGGTACTGTTATTTGCTACTGGTATCCTTCAAGTGAGGAAAACCTGCCACTGCAATGCAACAGAGCACAACAAAGAAAAAAACATCACGGTATAACACTTCATCCTCATATTTGTAACAAACAGAGAGAGAAAAGTTTAGAATCATAGAATCAGTCAGGGTTGGAAGGAACCACAAAGATCATCTAGTTCCAGTCCCCCCCCCAACCCCAACCTGGACATGGGCAGGGACACCTTACCCTAGAGCAGGCTGCCCAGAGCCCCATCCAGCCTAGCCTTAAACACCTCCAGGGATGGGGCCTCAACCACCTCCCTGGGCAACCCATTCCAGCCTCTCACCACTCTCATGCTCAACAACTTCCTCCTCATGTCCAGCCTGAACCCACCCATCTCCAGCTTCACTCTGTTCCCTCTAGTTCTGTCACTCCCTGATATCCTAAACAGTCCCTCTCCAGCTTTTTTGTATCCCCCCTTCAGATACTGTTTCTAATTGACAATGCTGGCACAAGTTCTGTTACAGCCTTCTGCCTCACCTACTGGACTGAGTTGTCTTAGGAAAACAAAAGTACCTTGCTTGGACCACAGATAATGGAATTAGTAAATCTATTTACTGCAATACCAACAGAATCCACCACTGGGTGTGGAAGCATAAGTGGTGATAAACACTGTAAATCTGTGCCTGCGTAAGCTCCGCGACTGACCAGTTACACGAAAATTTCTGAAGTACACGTGATCCACCATGGTTTTAAACATAACACAAGCATCACACCCCTTCAAAAGCACTGTTAGCATGGCCTTTGTGCTTCCCTTCACAACACTTAAAAATACTACATGCACGTCTACGCCAAAACAGTGCTGTGTATCATCTCAGCTTCAAGCACTTCTTCTGAACGGCGGGCAATGTACCGCCGATTTTAGTAGAGCGACAACATTTCACCCTGCATGTAGCAAAACATCCTCTGTATCAGTGTGATACATTCATTTGGAAAACTCATTCTAGTATCACAGAATGCCAGATTGGGAGGGACCTCAAAGATCATATGGTCCAGGGACCTCAAAGATCATACGGTCCAGGGACCTCAAGGATCATACAGTCCAACTTTTCTAGGTGATGGTGTAGTTTAAATGAGATCACCCAGCACCCTGTGGAGCTGAGCTGTAAAACTGCCCAATGTAGAGGAATCCACTACTAAGTGCTAATTGTTTTCTTCAACATTAGCATGGGACAGATACTTTGACTCTGGAATCAAGCTTGCTGAATTAAGGATAACATCAGTATTCTTACTGAGCAAAGGAAATCCATAACCTGCTGGAACCAAAATCAAGATTGTACTGTGAGCTTCTCTTGGTAAGGGGGGGAAGAGAGAAAGAAAAAAGCAATGGAAACAAAATGCCACTTACAAAACAACAGTGGTGACTCTACAAATGCATTAGCAACTAAATCTTTGTTTCCAAAACAGTTACAAACTCACAAGTTAAAACTACAAAGCTTTGTCACAGCATGGTTATGAATCCTCTTCCTTCAACAGCAGTTTTGGAATTCCTCTTATTGACTACTTCAGTAATAGTTTTATGCCAGTAACTATTGCTCATGCTTAGCATCAATTTTGAGCTACAGTTGTATGGGAGGACGCTTCCAAATAAACATTATAAACATCTAAAAGGTGATTTCTTCTTAAAAGATGAAAACAGTCTTAGGTTTGCCTTTGCACAACTACTGTAATTACCACAGTGTATGCTGGATATAATAATAAATATACTATTAAAAGATAATGTTTGAACTGTACTGATAGGCACAGCTTGTGTACCAGGCTCCCTAACTGACAAAATCATATGAAATATATTGTCCCCCACCCCTTCCCATAAGGCTCCAGTTACCAAAGCTCCCATTTTAAAAGTAAAGACTGGCAAGGAAGCAAGGTCTCTGTCCATTTACAAGGATAGAAGGGCAAACTTCAAAGGTCTTACCAATAAATTGCTCAGATCATAGCAGTTTTGTTGCTAATTTTAAGGGGGAAAAAAAGACTGTGTGCATGGCTATTAAATGAAAAAAACTCCTCTGCAATGTAAGGGGTCTGTCTCTGCACCTGGAGGCTACAAAATTTGCCCACTGCTTAACGCTGTATGGGGATTAACCTGCATTTACAGTTCCCTGTAGGTTTCTGTGTGCTCGTTTGGTTTTGTTGAGGGTTTTCTTGTTCGGTTGTTTTAATGTAAACATGTTAACAAAGAGTGAAATTGGTGTAGTTTTTCAGAGCCAAAGCTCTGGAAAACGTTCACCGTGAAAATCAGTCATATATCCTTCACAAAGAAGCTCCGAAAAAGTAAGAGATCTTGGTCAGACTGATGCAGCAGTAACTGCCTCAAGGTGCTTCAGACAAGGGAGCCAGTTAAAGGTGATTGATACCAAAGGCAGCGCCTTGCATCTAGAAGTGAGTTTGATCGTGACTGCCTCAAAACCACAGAAAAAAAAAAAAAGTCTCCAAAATTATATGTTTAACTCTAAAGGCCCAAACAGACCAATTTCTCATCGTAGCCTGTATTTTACAAGAGCATCCCTCAGCTTGTCAGTTAAGGAAAAGTTAGTAACACCAAAAGCTTTTACAGCCCTAAAATAATTTGGCATAGCAGTTACAGAGGCTAGATTCCTGTGCCTCAGAGGGACAGTTTTATACACGATGTATTCAACTAATAGCAAAAAAAAAAAAAACCAAAAAAACAAAAAAAAACAAAAAAAAACCCAACCCCAACAGTGCAGCAAGTAAAATACTAAACAAAGCTAGTGTAAACTGCAAGAAACTAAGAGGCAGATGACTGTAAAACAGCACACCTCTGTTTAAACGAAGCTATAGAAAAACGCATCCTAGCACATAGCCGTTGAAACTACATTGTCTTAAAAGTATCTTTTCACTAGTGCTATAAAAATTGCTCTAACACAAGCAGCTGCTACAAAAACTCTCAAGAAGTGAACATTCTCATAAGAAGCTTAGGAGACATTATAGCGTCAGCATCTCTCAAATCTCATTCCCGTTAGACATCTCAAGAGCGGGTGGGATGCTGGTAAAGACGTCTTGCAACCCGAGGTGGTCGACCGAACCACGAGTCATTCGAAATTATTACTGGTTTAGCTTCTGACAGGTATTTTGCCTATGTCTGCAGTTACAACGAATACCTGAACCAAACGAAAAAAAGGCAGCGAGCGCAGAAGAGTGCACAGTTAGAGCACCATGATGTGCCGTTCCTCATCGTACTTAAATTAGCACCGAGACCGAATGTGCTCTGAAGGTGCCTGGAAATGCAGTCGCACTATGGTGCAGCCTGTCTGCATCGCTCCCCGGCTCCCCAGCAGCTCAGACTCCACCTCGAGACCCAAGTTTACGAGCTAACAGGCAATCCACGGCATGCTGGCCGTACGTGGGGTCCAGCGAAGCACTACAGGCACACGCAACTCTTCCACGCACACAACAGATCCAGCCTGCGCATTCTACCAACGCTGTCTCCTTTGAGTTCGTTACAGTTTGGGGCCACAAGAGCCTCCCGCGGGCAGCTCTCCGCGCATCTGCCCCGCTCGCTCACATGTGACGCAGCGCCCGGGAGCACGACGAGGTGCCCGGAGAGCCGGGGCAGCACAGCTCGGGGCTTGCCGCCTCCTCAGCAGCATGGAGAAGCGCTAAAAGCTCCGCTCTCCTCTCCGGCGCACCTCAGCCGGCGGGGAGTGCAGATGGGAGCACCTACCTGGGATGGCCAGATTGGTGAGCGGGGTACGGTGGATGCTGCTGGGCAAAGCTGCCATCCAGTCGGCGAACCGCACCTCGTTCTTCCCTTGCGACGAAGCCATACCGTCACCGCCGCTGCCTCCGCCGTGCCCCAGCCGCTCGCTCGCTCGCTCGCTCGCTCCCGCCGCTGCCGCTCGCTCCAGCCCGCCCGGCCCCGGCCCAGCACGGCCCGGCCCAGCCCCGCCCGCTTGTCACCGCCTCCCCACGCCCCGCCGAGCCCGGGTGCTGGCCTCGGCCGCCTTTCCCCGCCCCGCCAAGCTTAGGAGCTGCTCTCGGCCGCCTGGCTGGGGGTGCAGCGTTGGGTTCCATCAACCCTTCCCGGCGGCCGCCGGCGGAGTGTCCTCTCTCAGCGCCCTGTACTGGCGGGGCCGGACGGCATCACCACCGGCCCCGGGGTGGTGAAAGAGGGAGCAGGGTCACAGCTCAGGCCTCGAGCTGGAGGCTGATGTCCGCTGGGCCCTCGCACTCAGCAGGTGCCTTGCCCCCGGCCCGTTTGGCCAAGCCGCTGGCCAGCAGAGCCCAGCCAAGAGCTCGACCAGGGCCGGGGAGCCCCCGGGGTGGCGTGCAGGAGCACTGGCTGGGGTTTGTTCCCCTGCCTAGCCCCGACGCCTTGCCAGGCGTTCGGGTGTTAGTTTGTTGAATCCTTCTCAGCTGGGACACCTTGCAGCTGCCTGCAGAGCCAGGCTTGCCTGCCTCTGCTGCAGATTTCTCCTTTCGCAGGGGGTTACTCACATTTAAAAACAAACAAACAAGTAAATAAAATCAGATCATTACTTCAACACTCCTTGGAGACCTGTAATCTTTTGGCAATAGCTTCTTGCTGTCTTTTAAGGGTGATCCAAAGGACTACCTTTCATTAGGAAGAAGTTCTTCACAGAGAGAGTGATTTCCCATTGGAATGGGCTGCCCAGGGAGGTGGTGGAGGCACCGTCCCTGGGGGTCCTCAAGAAAAGCCTGGATGAGGCACTTAGTGCCATGGTCTGGTTGATTGGTTAGGGCTGGGTGCTAGGTTGGACTGGATGATCTTGGAGGTCTCTTCCAACCTGGTTGATTCTATGATTCTATGATTCCCATTCCAAACCTGCCTTTGGAGAAACATCTTAAACGTTTGCATTAGCAAAGTGTTAATGTTACTGACACCAGATCAATCAGTGAATGAATCTGCTAAAGCTCAGTGAGCCATCTTGAAGTGCTACCACAAGCATGATCTTTCAGCTTCAGAGTGTTTGTGTTTTTATCAAAGTTGTTGGTATGCATGAGATTTAACAAGGCCAAGTGCAGGGTTCTACACTTTGGCCACAACAACCCCAAGCAGCATTCTAGGCTGGGGACTGAGTGTCTGGAGATCAGCCAGGCACAGAGGGACCTGGAGGTGCTGGTAGACAGTAGCTGAAGATGAGCCAGCAGTGTGCCCAGGTGGCCAAGAGAGCCAATGGCATCCTGGCCTGGATCAGGAGCAGTGTGGCCAGTAGGACAAGGGAGGTTATTCTTGCCCTGTACTCAGCACTGGTCAGGCCACACCTTGAGTACTGTGTCCAGTTCTGGGCTCCTCAATTGAAGAGAGATGTTGAGGTGCTGGAATGTGTCCAGAGAAGGGCAACAAAGCTGGTGAGGGGCCTGGAGCACAAACCCTATGAGGAGACACTGAGGGAGTTGGGGATTGTTTAGCCTGGAGATGAGGAGGCTCAGAGGAGACCTCATTGCTGTCTACAATTAACTGAAGGGAGGCTGTAGCCAGGTGAGGTTGGTTTCTTCTCCCAGGCAACCAGCAACAGAACAAGGGGACACAGTCTCAAGCTGTGCCAGGAGAGGTCTAGGCTGGATGTTAGGAGGAAGTTCTTCACAGAGAGAGTGATTGGCATTGGAATGGGCTGCCCAGGGAGGTGGTGGAGGCACCGTCCCTGGAGGTGTTCAAGAAAAGCCTGGATGAGGCATTTAGTGCCATGATCTAGTTGACTGGATAAGACTGGGCTGGATGATCTTGTTTGGATAAGTTGGACTGGATGGATAGGTTGGACTGGATGATATTGGAAGTCTCTTCCAACCTGACTGTTTCTATGGTTTTACAATTCTATGTAGAAGCTTACCTGGTAGAGCTGTCAAAAGTAGTGCATGGAGAGAACCATGCCTGAGCAGATATCAATTATCAGTTCACTTTGAGTTTCTGAGAGGGTCAGCTGTGATCTAGTAGTCTGTGTTCTCACTCAACATCTTCTGTAACAGCCAGCTTTGAAAACAAAAATGCAAGGAACAATTGATAGCAAACCTCTTCTCTGTCGCAGGTTTCCAGAGCGATTTTGAAGAGAAGATCACTCTTGAGCCAAAACATAATGGAACAATTTCTTGGAAAGCAAGTGAATATCTCTGAGATACTTAAATGAAGGAATTTTTGCTGATTCACTTTTTGCAATAAAGTTTAGCTCTGAAGGTGGGATTTAACTGTGCAAATGTGAACAGATGGTTGATGTGGTACATGAAAAAGGGGGAGGAGTAAGTAGTTACTGAGACAGGTTTAAGTTTTTCAGTACTATGTCCTGTTATTAGGGTGTAAATTTGTCACTTCCAAAATCAATGGTGTTACTAAACATGAGGGAGAAAAAAAAATTAAATAAAAAGAAAAAAATATTAATCCACATTTAGGATGCAAAGGCATAAAACACACTAATGACCAAGCCATGGCAGGTGTTACTTTATAAAATCATAGAATAGGTCAGGGTTGGAAGGCACCACAAGGATCATCCAGTTCCAACTCCCCTGACATGGGTAGGGACACCCTACCCTAGAGCAGGCTGCACACAGCCTCATCCAGCCTGGCCTTAAACACCTCCAGGGACGGGGCCTCAACCACCTCCCTGAGCAACCCATTCCAGCCTCTCACCACTCTCATGCTCAACACCTTCCTCCTCACCTCCAGTCTGACTCTCCCCATCTCCAGCTTCACTCCATTCCCCCAAGTCCTGTTACTCCATCATAGCCTAAAAAGTCCCTCCCCAGCTTTCTTGTAGGCCCCTTTCAGATCCTGGAAGGCCACAAGAAGGTCATCTTTTCTCCAGACTGCACAGCCCCAAATCTTTCAGTCTGTCCTCACAGCAGAGCTGCTGCAGCCCTCCAAGCATCCCAGTGGCCCTCCTCTGGACACACTCCAGCATCTCCACATCCCTGTTCTAATGGGGACTCCAGACCTGGATGCAGTACTCAAAGTGGGGTCTCAGCAGAGCACAGCAGAGGGGGAAAATCCTCGCCCTTGGCCTGCTGGCCACACTTCTCCTGATACAGCCCAGACTCTGCTCGGCTTTCTGGGCTGCAAGTGCACACTGCTGGCTCCTGTTGAGCTCCTCATCTACCAGTACCCCCAGGTCCCTCTGGTCAGGGCTGCTCTCCAGCCAGTCCCTGCCCAGCCTGGAGTTGTGCTTTAGATCATCTTCAAAGGACAGGGAGAAATTATAGTAAAAAATATCACCAAGATTTCTAAAGAGCAGCCAAGTAAGGCATAATGAATGTTTTTATCCACATGATTGGACCAACTTAGTTTAAGTGACAAAGTTATTACTGGATTGCACCAGTTACCTGGAAAACTGCTGCCAATTTTTTATCCACTCTGCTAATGTGTTCTCTCTTCTCTGAGATAAAACTTCCAGAAAGCTTTTAGAAAGGCCAAAGATACTAATACTGTTGTGGTTCTCATGCAAGCAAGCTTTTTAAGCTGTGAGTCAAGCTCAGGTCAAAATAAAACAAATATGTACCAACTTTTTTCATTTTAAAATATCTTACTGTGTAAAATAATGCCTAAACTGTGTGATGTCCTATCAGGTCTGTCAGTAATACTTTCTGCTTTACTGGAGATCTGTAAATGTCCCTCTCTGGTTGGCCTTTGCTCTAATTAGAGCTTCTCTATCTTCTTTTTTATGCTCAAAGACAGGCTAGATTCTTCGTAGTCTGGATTTTCAAACCATGGATACTCTGCTTTGTGAAACTCACTCTTCTCCAACATACCTCATACTAATCATGTTTGGAGAGGTTCGTTTCTGTTTCTAGTGAGTGGTGACTGCCAAAATCACAGGCATAAAATCTGACATTAGGTCTCTCTGAAGTTGAGGGAACCCAAGTTTAAGTAATTTGGAGGGAAATGGGACAGGAGAGGAAGCTTTTATAGAGCACTCAAAGTACTCAAAGAACACTGTATGTGGAAGCTTTGTCTTAAGAGAAAAAAGTGGGGCTTTGGAGCTTTTCAGTGCTTTGAAACTTCAGCATTTGTCTGCTTATCTATTTGGGAAGAGTTTAATGAAAAACAGAGCCTGTAAATGAAAAACAGAGCATCTGTGCAAACTTTTGTTCTGATTTGAAAAGAGTGGAAAAAAACACAGAATCACTTTTTTTTTTCTTTTTTGGTCAAATTACTGAGATCTCCACACATAACAATTCTGGACTACCAAAGAAAGTGGATTCCAGGAATCAAATACATTAAAAGCTTAAGAGAGACCAGGTACAATGAAAAATGAAAGGCAGTGCCAAGACACTGGAAAGTATCATCTTTGCTTTCCTATTCACAGCTATGCTTAGCTAACTGGAGATGCCACAAAGAGAAGGAAAATTGAAATTGTATTATCTGTTCATCAGGTATTGTATTCTCGCCGGTCTGTAGCTGTAACAGCATGGATGAATAGTGACACCTCTGCTTCTATGGAACAGAAAAACAGAGTAATTTAACCAGTAGGAATGTAATTTCAACACTCACAATTAATTTCTTTGTTATAAAAAAAAAAAAAAGGCTTTCTGTTGTTTTTATTCTCTTAAAAATTAGCATCTTAATGGTAAATATTCGCTATTATGCTTTGTCATTGTAATAGTCAAATGCTTTGCCTTTTCATATGTCCTTGGCATCTATTTTAATTCTATGAATAACAAAGGAGTAACACGATCTTTTTCTCTAAATTACATAAAGTACACTCTGCACTGAAAGATAAAAGAAAAATGGCTTAATGGGGCATTGTATCTCTGTAATTTTCCCATTATATCTCATTTATTTACAGGCTACTCTAAACCTGTTAATTAATTCAGAATGAGCCTTTGAATGGAAGGATTACCACAGTTGAAATATTTGAAGGTTTTCAGTGGATTTTACTTGTGAAGTTTAGTTTCTTCCTCCTTCTTGATACTTGTTGCTATTAAAAGATTCTTTTCCAGAACAAACCCTGGCTGCCATCTCATGTTTGCAGCTTTGATAGCATCGAATGATGCCATCAGTAACATTTGGGCAGCAAAGCCCTTCCAGTTGTCTGCACTTGAGTTCACAATTATTTACTTGTTACCTGAGTATGCAGTGAATCCATATTATTCTCAGCTTCGTTGCTCTTCATGGCTAGCAGGTGTAAGCAGTCATTTTTATCTGCAAGACAAGCACATAGAACCCTAGAGTCAAAGTAAGTGGATTGACTGAATGAGAAGAGATAATTTTTTACATGACCATATGGGTGAACTGAAGATGAAGCAGGTATTTTTGTTGTCGTTCATTTGACCATATCACCTTGCATTCATTAGGCAATCTATTTAGCAGTATTCGTCCTGTAAACGTATTGTCAAAACAACTTACAGAAGCTCTGAGTAGACAGGAAAAAAACCCAACAACTTGTAGGGAGAAGGTAAATAGTATTTTCCTCTTTTCTCCTTTTCAACCAAATGGAAGTGTTGTTTATTCTTCACTCTAATTTGTTATTCTCTCCTAAGAAAATCTTTGCATCCTTGCTTGGGACCAGTACTGAATCAAAGAAGGAGATGTATTTGTTCTGGACAGCTGACTAGCATCAAGATGTCAACTTTATCCCTGCTCATTGTTACTGTGAACTGCAGAGACTGTGAACATGATGGGTTAATAAAGATATAATATATCTTTTTACTTGCATACTTTATAACCGAAGGAGAGTGTTGGGAAGGGGAAATTAATTGCTGCAAGATTATATTTTCCACAATTAATATTGTTTATTAATGTTGCTATCCAGAGCTCTCTGCCACCTCTGACCACTAATATTAATAGTATTTTGGTTCTTACACAGTCATGGAAACATTCTATGGATAATATCTACATCTAATGTAACCAGCAAAATATAGAAACATTAACTGAACTGGAAGAGACTGTTCCTGCAGTCAAATGCCGCTTGCGGCCAATATGCCGCTTGCCCAGTAGCTGGGCTCAAGCTCTTTCTACTCTATGACAGAAGGTGATAGAGAATTACAGAGAGGCACTGAGCATTTACTGACAGATTATTATTATTATTATTATTATTATTACCCTCACAGGGGCTGGCCACAATTCATACAGTGCCCAGATGCTTTCAGGGGACTCTGTCTTGTTGGACGTTGAGGCTTGAATCTTCCTGGTTTCTGCGGACAGGACACAGACAGTCTCTGACTTTGTTCTCCTGGCTTCTTCTGGACTATCTGTGTATATGTCCAGGAATTCTAGGCAGGACCTTCAGGTGCAGAGGCAGATGTGGTGCAGTCTCAGCACGGTGTCACGCTGGCCACACAGGACAATTGCGTGCAGACATCCAGGGTCTGCTCCTGGTAACTGGCGGCAGTGGAGTTCAGCAGGCAGCACTAAGGCAGTGTGCAAGAGCAGCAGGGCTGGGCACAGCAGATATAGCAGGCAAAGAGCAGGGAAGCAAAGCAGGGAAGCAAAAGCAGGTTGTTCACCTGCCTATCTTCTTTTATCAGTGTGGGCCGAGATTAATTGCCCTTTGGACACAGAATAGCCAATCAGGATGGCAGTTAGCCAAATCTTACCAGATTAGGCAAAGTCACAGGCTCACTTTTCCCTAATTTGGGAAAAGCACAGGCCTTGCACTAGGCAGGCACAAACTAACTGTGTGTATCTTACACCACAGGAACTTGGGCAGGCCAGACTCAGTGGCTCCAGGTACTTTTGTATCTGTTTCCTGTGCTTGCCTTTCTGATGGAGCAGAAAATCATGCCTAGGTGTCATGGAGGGGATTTCTCTATTCCTCCCCTGTTAGGGGGAGGTGAGAAATTAATTTGAGGTGGTTTTGATTTTTTATAAAATTATTTATTAAGATTAATATTTACAAATTTGTACCACCCCCAACCACTATGAAATCCAGGTCTGTTATGCAAGTTTATGAAAACAGCTGGGGATATATTTACAGGGATTGGTTATTAAATGGAAATATCAAATTATTAACAACTATAGACAGAGAGAAAGATTCCCTTAGGCTTAATGCCTCTTAACAATTCTAGTGTTTGCCCAGCAAGGGCTGAAACTGTGTGTGCTCTTCAGATAGAGATAACTTATATTACAAAGGAATTAAAGCTTGCTTAGATGTGTTGCTTTTGAATATTAATCATTAATCACCCTCCCGGGATTCTGTCTCAGTGTGTGCCTCAGTATTGGGGTCTTGGTGGAGCTGATATCTGTCCCGGCTTGCAGGGGTGATAAGGGTCCCCAGTCTCTGGGTAACATAATTTCTCTAACCTTCTCTCCTGGTGTGGCCTCCACCTCACAGCTGCTACTTCTGGAAGCTGTGTGTCCAGGGATGGTCAGCTGGCAAGATTCCCAGATGCAGGAGAAGGATCTGTCCATGTAGCTCCTGACACGGTCTCACAGCTAGCAGGCTGTGTTTGCAGGTTAGCAGACTGCCTGAGGGTCTGCTGGCTCTGGGTCTTTCCAGAGTTACAGAATAGCTGGCAAACAGTATTTATGCCAGGCAAGCAGGGTCTGTGCCGTGCTGCAGGGAGACGAGCTCCGTAGATAAATCAAGATAGCTCTAGGCTTAGGCAGGGGTCTCTCGGCTCCCCATATATGTATGAAGTGCAGGTGTGCATGCGCTCTGCTTCTCAAAGGGCTCGCAAATAGCTTGACTGTGCCTTGAGATCAATTCATGAGGTCTGAGCCTCTGTAATGCTTGCAAGTGAGGAAGGCCTGATCCTTTGTCTAGGCCATGCAAGCAGGTCAGGGCAGCAGGGTGCTGCTGGGGGTCAGAGATGAGTCTGAATGCTCTAAGCTTCTGAACGATTTGAACGGTCTGGACCGTCTGACCACATGGTGCTGCTGTGCACCCCTCTTTAAAGGCTCTGGGGACGAGATTCATGGCTCGTTGGACATCTAAAATGACCAATCAGGTTGGCAGTAAGCCAAACCTTGCCCCAATAGGCAGTAGAGACATGCCTGGACCTCCCAATAGGAGATTATCTGGGCGGATCCCCGGGGTACACAGCCTGGGCGTGTGGGTGTTACACAATCTGTTCACTGCCTCGTGGGTCCTGGCAGAAAAACATATCCAGGCATGTAGGGGCATAGAGAGGCCTCAGTTTTGGGGCTGCTGCCCCTCCACCACACTAGGGAAGGCAGGACATGTACAAGTTTATTTTGTGCCTATGAGGCCTACCACAACACAGAGGAATTGCAGTCATATACAAAAGGTGCAAGAGAGTATATGTGTCTTAACACAGATAAAAATCAAGTCCAAAATTTACTATTGACTATTGGAACGTGGCAGGGGGAATGATAATATTTGCAACTAGTGGATATCAGGTGGAAATGCATTTCACAGAATCACAGAATTTCTTAGGTTGGAAAAGACCTTCAAGCTCATTGAGTCCAATCATTAGTTTCACACTGACAAGTCTGTGACTAAACTAAATCCCTCAGCACAGCATCTAATCACTATGAATCACTATGGTTGGAGAGGACCACCAAGATCATCCAGTCCAACCTTCATCCCAGCATCCTTAATCACTAGACCATAGCCTCAATTTCAATTAACTATTCCTTTCTGAAGAGCGTTTCTCAATTTCATGGAGCAAAGGTTGTTTAAGATTGCTTTGTTTCTTTTTTACCTTTGTAATGCAGAGCCATGTTTGTGTCTCACCATTTACTTGCTTAAAAACACACTTTGTTAGCTAGTTAAAAACAAGAGAGTTTGATTTTTGTTGGCATTCCTGCAGGGACTCTGCTGGTATTATGGAGAGCAGCTGTGGCAGAACAGGAAAAGCCTAATTTTTGGCAAAGTACACAACTTTGGCACAAGCAATAGTGTGAGAGAGGTTGCTATTTATTTTTATCTGTTTTGCTTTCTTTAGATTGCATTTATTTTTATATTAATATAAATCTACTTTTATTCATGTATTAACAGTTGTATTATATACTTATATTATTTGTATATATATTTATTCATCTTGCATCATTATATATTATATATCTATATTCATAGAATCATGGAATCACAGAATCAACCAGGTTGGAAGAGACCTCAAAGTTCATCCAGTCCAACCTACCACCCAGCCCTAGCCAGTCAACTAGACCATGGCATTAAGTGCCTCTTCCAGGTTTTTCTTGAACACCCCCAGGGATGGTGACTCCACCACCTCCCTGGGCAGCCTATTCCAATTCCAATCACTCTCTCTGTTAAGAACTTCCTCCTAACATCCAGCCTGTATTATTTCTATTTATTAATTTTGCTTTGTTTTATATTATATATATGTTTTATTTCTATTTCTACTTATTCATTTTGCTTTGCTATGTATTATATATCTACTTTATTTCTATTTATCACACAGTATCACAGCATCACCAAGGTTGGAAGAGACCTCATAGATCACTAAGTCCAACCCTTTACCACAGAGCTCAAGACTAGACCGTGGCACCAAGTGCCATGTCCAATCCTGCCTTGAACAGCTCCAGGGATGGCGACTCCACCACCTCCCCGGGCAGCCCATTCCAGTGTCCAATGACTCTCTCAATGAAGAACTTTCTCCTCACCTCCAGCCTAAATTTCCCCTGGTGCAGCCTGAGGCTGTGTTCTCTCGTTCTGATGCTGGCCACCTGAGAGAAGAGAGCAACCTCCTCCTGGCCACAACCACCCCTCAGGTAGTTGTAGACAGCAATAAGGTCTCCCCTGAGCCTCCTCTTCTCCAGGCTAACCAATCCCAGCTCCCTCAGCCTCTTTCTATATACTATATATATGTTTTATATCTATTTCAATTTATTCATTTTGCTTTGCTATATAGTATATATATTTTATTTCTATTTCTATTAATTTTGCTTTGTTATATATTATATATCAATTTTATTTCTATTTCTATTTATTCATTTTGCTTTTTTTTTAATTTCTAAACAGACTTAACAATGCTTTAAAAAATTTCTGTGAAAACTTATAGGCATTCTTTTTGCAAACAAATATGTCTCCGTGATAGGAGCCTTGTATTTAGTTCAGTAAGAAGGGTTGATTCAAGCATTTGAATTTCAGGACATTCCCACAGTAGGGAGAATGTTTGTTATTTTAAAACGGAGCAGTGTGCCCAGGAGGCCAGGAGAGCCAATGGCATCCTGGCCCGGATCAGGAACAGTGTGGCCAGTAGGACAAGGGAGGTTATTCTGCCCCTGTGCTCAGCACTGGTCAGGCCACACCTTGAGTGCTGCGTCCAGTTCTGAGCTCCTCAATTCAAGAGAGATGTTAGGGTGCTGGAAGGTGTCCAGAGAAGGGCAACAAAGCTGGTGAGGGGCCTGGAACACAGCTCTGTGAGGAGAGGCTGAAAGAGCTGGGGGTGTGCAGCCCGGAGACAAGGAGGCTCAAGGCACACCTCCTTGCTGTCTACTACTACCTGAAGGGACATTGTAGCCAGGTGAGGGGTGGCCTGTTCTCCCAGGCAACCACCAATAGAACAAGGGGACACAATCTCAAGCTGTGCCAGGGAAAGTATAGGCTGGATATTAGGAGGAAGTTCTTCACAGAGGGAGAGATTGGCATTGGAATGGGCTGCCCAGGGAGGTGGTGGAGTCACCATCCCTGGAGGTGTTGAAGCAAAAGCTGGATGAGGCACTTAGTGCCATGGTCTGGTTGACTGGCTAGGGCTGGGTGGTAGGTTGGACTGGATGATCTTGGAGGTTTCTTCCAACCTGGTTGATTCTATACTATTCTATTCTAAAAGCTGAGTGAGGGATTGAGTGGTGAAGTTACCAGAGGCAATAGAAAAAACAAGCTCCAGCGGTGATCATAATCCACGTAGCCATCCAAACTGCTGTTGACATGGTCACAAAACTTTATCAAAATGAAAATAACTGCCTCTGGTTAAAAAATTAAGACAATTTGAAAGCCCCAAACAAAGATGAGCCAGCAGTGTGCCCAGGTGGCCAAGAGAGCCAATGGCATCCTGGCCTGCATCAGGAACAGTGTGGCCAGTAGGACAAGGGAGGTTATTCTGCCCCTGTACTCAGCACTGGTCAGGCCACACCTTGAGTACTGTGTCCAGTTCTGGGCTCCTCAATTCAAGAGAGATGTTGAGGTGCTGGAACATGTCCAGAGAAGGGCAACAAAGCTGGTGAGGGGCCTGAAGCACAAATCCTATGAGGAGAGGCTGAGGGAGCTGGGCCTGTTTCGCCTGGAGAAGAGGAGGCTCAGGGGTGATCTTATTACTGCCTACAACTACCTGAAGGGGCATTGTAGCCAGGTGGGGGGTGGCCTCTTCTCCCAGGTAACCAGCAATAAAACAAGGGGACACAGTCTCAAGTTGTGCCAGGAGAGGTATAGGCTGGATATTAGGAAGAAGTTCTTCACAGAGAGAGTGATTGGCATTGGAATGGGCTGCCCAGGGAGGTGGTGGAGGCACCGTCCCTGGAGGTCTTCAAGAAAAGCCTGGATGAGGCACTTAGTGCCATGGTCTGGTTGATTGGATAGGGCAGGGTGCTAGGTTGGACTGGATGATCTTGGAGGTCTCTTCCAACCTGGTTGATTCTATGAAATCTCTACTAATTTTAAACTTTTCTAGAAGGAAAAAAAAAAAAAAAAAAAAAAAAGGAAAAAGATGAAAAATAAAAAAATTCAAAGTAGCCTGATAGTCCCATAACATTACTTAGTTTTATCAGTAAGCAGCCCCTCGTTAATAGAAATTTTTGACTTACAATAGGAAGTTTAGTCAAAGATCTTCACTAAAAAGTAGTGTGATAATAGTTAACAAACTCCATGGCAATTCAGATTGTCTGGGTGAAGAGTTCTTACCTCTGGGGTTTCAGCTAGCATAGACAAATTAGGAATGATCCAGACAGGGTTAAAACCTGATAATAATGCAAGACAGAGGCAAGTCAAGGGGAAAAGGATACTTTTGCTGACAGTATTTATTATCACACAGTGTTAAGAAAAGACAAATCCATGCACAGAAGAATTAGTGAAGGAAGAACAAAATGGATGAGACAATCAGGCATGGATTTGACTTGCTGATTTTGCAGCAGACCACAAGAAACAGAAGATGCAACCATTTTGTGAGAGTATGTCAGCTGTTTAAGATGCAGTTCAGACCTTCCAGGCAGGGAAGAGAAAAATAATGTTTCTAAATAGGCAGTAAAGTACTTTTCAATTTGTTATAGTATGGTAAATTAAGTGCAATAAAAAGGGGCTCAGATTTTACAAGTGGTTCTTTACCATTAAGATGTTAAGGATGACATCTTGTAGTTGATCTTGGCTATGACTGAGCAGCACATATGCACTGTTTTCTTTGCTGAAAGCAAATGCATGTATAAAGGCAGCTTAAGCAGTTAATGTAAGCCTGTATGTGTGTGTGGTGTGTACGTTTGCGCCTGATGGAGAACAGTTCAAAATCACTGAAGGTAATGAAAATACTTCACTGAATTCGATGGTATTTGGATACCTTGAATGGAAAACTAACAGTTGGTGAACAGCTGATGCAACCACAGCTAATACCCACAGCCACTGGAATTGAAAGGTCTTTTCTGTTTTTACATAAAAAGGATGATGGATGACACAGAGGCTTTCCAACAGGAGCTGCAGAGAGCGATGGTCAGTCCCACTCTTGGCGATTGGAGTCATGTGTCATGAATGATACATTTCTGCGTCCTGGATGAGGTTTTCCCAACATGCTCTTGCTGATTGCATGGTAATGAAGCACTCCCAAAAGGTGTTGAAAATAGTCAGCAGGACTAATGAGATTTCAGCACGCTGAATCAGTATGCTAGCCACACTTCACAGGCTGCAGTCATTGTCTGCTGGGGGCATGAAAAGTAATGTTCCTTTTTAATTACACACCTTCCATGATTGCTGTGTGCAGTGAAATTGTTCCAGCCTGGCATTTGGAGGTCGGGTAGTACAAGAGGCAGGGCAGTGTCTCAGCACTAAAGAAAGGGGTGGTGAGTCTGGCTTCTCCAGAGGAAGGAGTAGAAAAAGGTCAGCAGGGAGAAATAAACATGAAAGCTAATTGTGGGAAATCAGCATTTCCATGGCATGCTCCGCTCCACCTTGTGATAACATAGAACCATAGAATCACAGAATCAGTCAGAGTTGGAAGGGACCACAAGGATCATCCAGTTCCAACCCCCCTGCCATGGGTGGGGACATCCTACCTTAGATCAGGCTGCCCACAGCCTCAGCCAGCCTGGCCTTAAACACCTCCAGCCATGGGGCCTCAACCACCTCCCTGGGCAACCCATTCCAGCCTCTCACCACTCTCATGCTCAACAAATTCCTCCTCACCTCCAGTCTGAATCTCCCCACCTCCAGCTTTGCTTCATTCCCCGGAGTCCTCTCACTCCCTGATAGCCTGAAAAGTCCCCCTCCCCTGCATTTTTTATGCCCCCTTTAGATCCAGGAAGGCCACAAGAAGGTCACCTGGGAGCCTCCTCTTCTCCAGACTGTGCAGCCCCAACACTTTCAGTCTGCCCTCATAGCAGAGCTGCTCCAGCCCTCTGAGCATCCCAGTGGCCCTTCTCTGGACACACTTCAGCATCTCCACATCCCTCTTGTAATGGGGGCTCCAGAACTGGATGCAGTGCTCCAGGTGGGGTCTGAGCAGTGTGCTGAGAATCACCTCCCTCCACCTGCTGGCCACACTTCTGATGCAGTCCAGGATCTGTGTGATGATTTGGGTGTTCCCTGCCCTCCCCACACTTTGGAAATCACCCGGGCTAGACTCAGCCAGCCCTGGAAATTGAATGAGGCTTATTATTTACAGCTTAGCACAATTTACAAGCAGATATTTACAGTAAGTACAGTTATAGACAGAAATAGACAACGTAAAAGGTGATACAGAAACCAGCAGCCCTCCCACAAACCTGAGTCCCCAGGAGGAGCTCCCAACTGCCCTTCCACCTTCTCCCACTCCTCAGTCTTACCCCAGACTTTGCCTTGTGCCCCAAGGAAGAATGGAGGGTCATCCAGGGGGGTCCACAGTATCACAGTATCACAGTATCATTAGGATTGGAAGAGACCTCACAGATCATCAAGTCCAACCCTTTACCACAGAACTCAAGGCTAGACCGTGGCACCAAGTGCCACGTCCAACCTTGCCTTGAAGTGCCCTAGAGACGGCGACTCCACCACCTCCCCGGGCAGCCCATTCCAGTGTCCAATGACTCTCTCAGTGAAGAACTTTCTCCTCACCTCCAGCCTAAATCTCCCCTGGCACAGCCTGAGGCTGTGTCCTCTCGTTCTGGCGCTGGCCACCTGAGAGAAGAGAGCAAACTCCTCCTGGCTACAGCCACCCCTCAGGTAGTTGTAGACAGCAATAAGGTCTCCCCTGAGCCTCCTCTTCTCCAGGCTAACCAATCCCAGCTCCCTCAGCCTCTCCTCGTAGGGCTGTGCTCAAGGCCTCTCCCCAGCCTCGTCACCCTTCTCTGGACACGCTCAAGCATCTCAATGTCCCTTTTAAACTGGGGAGCCCAGAACTGAACACAGTACTCAAGGTGAGGTCTAACCAGTGCAGAGTACAGGGGCAGAATGACCTCCTTGCTCCTGCTGACCACACCATTCCTGATGCAGGGCAGGATGCCACTGGCTCTCTTGGCCACCTGGGCACACTGCTGGCTCATGTTCAGGTGGGTATCAATCAGCACCCCCAGATCCCTCTCTGTCTGGCTGCTCTCCAGCCACTCCGATCCTAGCCTATATCTCTCCATGGGGTTGTTGTAGCCAAAGTGCAGCACCCTGCACTTGGAGCTATTGAACCCCATCCCATTGGACTCTGCCCATCTGTGCAGGTGGTCAAGGTCCCACTGCAGAGCCCTTCTGCCCTCCAACTCAGCCACATCTGCCCCCAGCTTAGTGTCATCTGCAAACTTGCTGATGACTGACTCCATGCCCTCATCCAGATCATCTATGAAGATGTTAAAGAGGATGGGGCCCAGCACAGATCCCTGAGGGACACCACTAGTGACTGGCCGCCAGCTGGATGAGGTCCATTCACCACCACTCTCTGGGTCCGGCCCTCCAGCCAGTTCCTAACCCAGCACAGAGTGTTGCTATCCAAGCCATGGGCTGACAGCTTAGCCAGCAGTTTGCTGTGGGGGACAGTGTCAAAGGCCTTGCTGAAGTCCAGATAGACCACATCCACAGGCCTCCCCACATCCACCAAGTGGGTCACCTGATCATAGAAGGAGATCAGTTTAGAAAGGCAGGGTCTGCCCTTCCTAAACCCATGCTGGCTGGACCTGAGCCCTTTGCCATCCCTCAGGTGTGCTCTTATCACCCCCAAGATAACCTGCTCCATCAGTTTCCCTGGCACTGAGGTCAGGCTGACAGGTCTGTAGTTCCCAGGTTCCTCCATCCGACCCTTCTTGTGGATGGGGACCACGTTGGCAGTTTCCAGTCTCCTGGGACCTCTCCGGTGAGCCAGGACTGCTGGAAAATGATGGAGAGCAGCTTGGCCAGCTCAGCTGCCAGCTCTCTCAGCACCCTGGGATGGATCCCATCTGGTCCCATGGACTTGTGGGTGTCCAGGTGGCTCAGCAGGTCCTGAACTAATTCCTCATGAATTTCCAGGGGAACACACTGCTCCCTGACCCCATCCCCCAGTTCAAGAGGCCACTTGCCTCCTCCTCCTTCCTTACTGTTGAAAACTGAGGCGAAGAAGGCATTCAGGACCTCAGCCTTTTCTACATCATCAGTTATAGTATTCCCCTCCTGGTCCAGTAAGCAGTGGAGGCTCTTCTTGCCCTTCCTTTTTGCATTGATAAATTTATAAAAGTGTTTTTTGTTATCTTTCATGGAAGTGGCAGCCTAAGTTCTATCTGGGCCTTAGCCTCTCTAATTTTTCTCCTGCATAATCTGGCTACCTCCTTAAACACGTCAGGAGAAGCCTTCCCCTCCTTCCAGAGGTGATGCACCCTCTTTTTTTCCCCCAATTCCTTCAGGAGCTGTTTACTCATCCAGGCTGGTCGCCTTCCCCGCCGGCTCATCTTTCGGCACATGGGAACTGCCAGCTCCTGTGCCTTCAAGAGCTCCTGTTTAAAGTAGGTCCAACCATCCTGGACCCCTTTGTTCCCAAGGACTGCTGCCCAGGGGACTTTGGAAATAAGTTTCCTAAGCAAATTGAGGTTTGCCCTCCGAAAGTCCATGGTGTAGGTTTTGTTAAGGTGTAGGTTAAGAAGCAAGTGGATTAATCAGAGAGATGGAGGGTAGGTTAGAGAGAAAAATGCAGCCCAGAGTTCAGGCAGAGCCCTGTCATCAAAACTGCCTTACTTATGTTTATACTCTTATTCTTATACATCCCAGCAAGCCTATGAGTGAAATAGACATCACCTTGTTTCTCTTTCACAGCCTGTGATCTAATTCTTCTCACCAAACTAGCACAATCTGCTTGGCTTTCTAGGCTGCAAGTGCACACTGCGGGCTCAGGTTGAGCTTCTCATCCACCACTACCCCCAAGTCCCTCTCCTCAGGGCTGCTCTCCAGCCACTCACTGCCCAGCCTGTAGTTGTGCTTGAGATTGCCCCGACCCAGATGCAGCACCCTGCACATGGTCTTGTTGAGCCTGATGAGGTTGGCTTGTGCCCACCTCTGCATCCTGTCCAGCTCCCTCTGGATGGATCCCTGCCCTCCAGCCTGGCTGCTGCACCTGAGGGCTGGTTGTGGCCAAGAGGAGGTTGCTCTCTTCTCTCAGGTGGCCAGCACCAGAACGAGAGGACACAGCCTCAAGCTGCGCCAGGGGAAATTTAGGCTGGAGGTGAGGAGAAAGTTCTTCCCTGAGAGAGTCATTGGACACTGGAATGGGCTGCCCAGGGAGGTGGTGGAGTCGCCGTCCCTGGAGCTGTTCAAGGCAGGATTGGACGTGGCACTTGGTGCCATGGTCTACCCTTGAGCTTTGTGGTAAAGGGTTGGACTTGATGATCTGTGAGGTCTCTTCCAATCCTAATAATACTTTGATACTGTGTGTGATACTACTACTCAAAGGTAGTCCTGTGCAACAGTATGAAACTTCTCATCTGAAACTAGGGTTATTTTCTCTTCCCTCACAAGAAAAGGAGGTGAGAAAGAGAATCAGAACAGGAAAAGTGCATAGTGAAAAAGAGAGGAAAAGAATCCTTCTAGGGCATGAAGAAAATTGATATTAAAAAGTTAGTGGTTTCAAGAGGTTAAACATCAACATCTAGGGCCTATCTCTTCCCCTGAACCTCCATCCTCTTAGACAATGAGATGGAAGAGCTGATCTCACCTTTCCTTCAGAGAACATCCATCCCTCTGCTCTCCAGCTCCACCTCATTTCTGTGGACTTGGCTCTGCTTCTCTCTTCTTGTAATTGCTTCCTTGTCCTTGACTTACTTGGCAGACTAAATTGTGCACCTAATTGCCTGGCAGCACTGTACTTAAATAAAAACCCAAACAAACATTTCAAAAGGCTGTAAATACTGCTATCTAGAGCTTGGAAATCAAGCACCAGCTTTCTGAAGGTGTTTGGCCCCAAGTGCTGTGCATTGCAACTTGCTAAGAGAGTGAAAAGTTGTTAAAAGCAATTTCATTAAATGCAGTGCAGCTCTGGATTATAGAGATAATTAAGTCTGCAAGTGTAAAGGTCCATATAAGCTTGAACAAATAAAAGATATGAGAAACTCATAATAAAAATACAACCCCCCCTAATATTAGAAGTCACTATTTTTGCAATATAAAGCCACATATTTTATACACTAGGCTGTAAAATATTTGCCAGATTCTCCTGGCAAGGACCAGAGATAAAAATGCTGTCAGGGACTTCTGCCCATGTACAAACTCAGAGGGCCAAAGGTTCAGTCTGTCTCTGTACAGATTTATGCCACTGCTCTTGAGCAGGTAGAAGAGCCTGCAAACCACCCTCCAACATGCTTCACGTGTGGCATGCTTCCAGCACCTCATGCAGATTGCATCTTTAATACAGTGCTTCTCACAGCTTAGCAGTATTTTAACTGTATTTTCTCATTTTAACTGTTTTACAGTATTTTTCACTGGATGCAGTAGCTTGGAAATCAGAGTAAGACCTCAATCCACTGAAGCACCTACACAGAGTAGTAGTCTAACAAAGAGAATTTCAGAACCTACTTTTTGGAATCAAGAGCTTAAATTCTGATTACGTTTTCCTGACCTCCACATTTCCCCAGGGGTCAAAACTGAGTCTAGCCTTGTTCAACATCTTCCTCAGTGACCTGGATGAAAGGATTGCATGTGCCTTCAGCAAGTCTGCTGTTGATACAAAGTGAAAGGAGTGGACGAAGGCTGTGCTGCTATCATTGAGACCTGAAGAGGCTGAAGAGTTGAGTAAAGGAGAACACAGTGCAGTTCAACAAGGGCAAGCATAGAGTCCTGTACCTGGGAAGAAATAACCCCTTGCACCACTACAGGTTAGGGGTCAACCTGATGGAAAACAGCTCTGCATAGAAGGACCTGGGGGTTCTGGTGGACAACAAGTGCACCATGAGCAAACAGTATGCTCCTGTGGCTAAGAAACCAACTGATACTCTGGAGTGCATTAAGAAGAGCATGGCAAGCAAAGCTGAGGAAAGTTTCCCTCCTCCTCCTCCTCTCCTCTACCCTAATGATGCCACATCTGGAGAGTAGTGTTCAGTTCTGGGCTCTCCAGTTCAAGAAGGACAGGAAACTACTGGGGAGGGTCCAAAAGAGAGCTACAAAGATGATGAGGGGCCTAGAGCATCTCTATTATGAGGAGAGGCTGAGAGACCTAGGGCTGTTTAGCCTGGAGGAGAGAAGACTGGGAGGGGATCTTCTCAAAGTTTGTCAGTATTTAAGGGGTAAGCAGCTGCATACATGGCTCTGTGGGTGGTGTCACTACCATAAATTTGGGTTCTTTGACAATGGTAGGATCTATACAGCACCAGGGTTGTTGATACCAAGCAGGAGACACCTTTCTCAAAGGGGAAAGAGGGTCTTTGTGGAGGAGATCATAGAATCATAGAATGTCAGGGGCTGCAAGGGACCTTGAAAGCTCATCCAGTCCAACTCGCCTGCCAGTGCAGGATCACCCATACCAAATCACACAGAAACACATCCAGGTAAGTTCTGAATATCTTCAGAGAGGGAGGGTCCACAACTCCCCATGGCAGCCTGATCCAGTGTTCTGTCACCCTCACAGTGAAAAAATTCATCCTCATGTTTAAATGAAGCTTCCTATGACTCAGTTTCCACCCATTGTCCCTTCTCCTGTCATTGGGCATCCATTGTGGGGTCATTGACAAGGCTTTAAATGGAATGTGAAGGGGGGAGAGGAATAATGTCATCAGGCTTCCATGTGGCAAGCTGTGGGAGGATACACCAGTGTGAGAGCAATGGGGGACTACTAAGTGCTCTCACCCTGCTGCCCAGATTCATACAGTCAAAGTCTTGCAGGGATGAGCCAGATCCCCTTCAGGTAATAGCTGCCAACAGGGAAACATCACGTGGTAATACACATGGTAGTGACGACATCAGGGGTAGAGATAGATTCATAGCTACTGAGGTGTCTGAGAATGGATAGGTTGGGTCTGAGCCTGGAGTTGAAGTACAGACTGAGAAAAGAGTGCCCAAATTATGAGGTAAAATCAGTAAGTCATCTCCAGTAGAGGCACAACTGAAATGCCTCTACAGTAATGCAAGGAGCATGGGGAACAAACAGGAAGAATTGCCAATCTGTGTGTGGTGGAGGGTTGCACGGGCCTCAAATGACTTTGTTTACAAACCTATTCATGCCCAGACGTGTTATTCCCCCCCCCTCAAAGGGTGTTGCCCTGCCTATACTTGGGGTAAACAAGTTAAGGGGGACAATGGGACACAATAGCCTTGGTGCCTTCCAGTCTGGATTGCCTCCTCAAAGGTCGAAGTAAACAGGTTACATAAGCTCACGCGCCTAGGGTGGGGAACCCACCTGAGCCCTCTCCATACTTGGGGGTACTGGACCCTCGGACTTCACCTTATTGGGTATGTTTTGGCCTGTTGCCAAGCCCTCATTGGACAGAATTGTGGCCCAAGGACCATCAATCACGGGGTCAAATCTCATAAAAGGGGACAATACAGCGTCCCTGCTACCTACCTACCTACCTACCTACCTCGCATCTTGCCTCTCACTCCTTGCCACCCTTTACCACTCATCTGCAGCTCCTAGCCACTTCCAGCTGCTTTTGGGGACCACCGCCGCTGCATGACTACAGCCCACAGCACCAGCCCAGGCAACTGACCAAGGCGCTCCCGGCCAGCCACCGCTCCAGCCGCCGTTCCCAGCTTCACCATGCCCGTGGAACTCCAGACAGCGTGCCCCAATAACCCCTGAATTATTCAAACCCACGATATTTGGGACCATCAAAAACTGACTCCAGCCAGGGAGTAACTGAGCAAACTCGATTTAAGCCAGCACAAACTCTGAATAGCTTACCCGTGGCACTTTCATGCCACAGACTCTCTTCCTAAATCCTTTCAAACCTTTGCTATATTCCCAATTTGTTGTACATAGACATTCTGATGATACTGTGTGATACTGTGATAATCTCAGAACCGCATACACAGAACTTGTGTGGGGTAGTTGTAAATAACTTTCGGGCAGGGGGGATTCCTTGTGTATATAATATTAAATTATTTAAACCCTTTTAAATTTTGGCCTCATATTTCATTCCCCCAAAACCCAAATGAACCCCCCACAACACTGTGCAAGCCTACAGGGTTATGATGCCATTGGCGCCACTGAAACATGGTGGGATGGAGCTCACGATTGGAGCTTGGGGATAGATGGTTATAGACTCTTCAGGCAGGGGAGAAGGGGAGGGGGTGTTGCCCTCTACATCAATGATAAACTAGAGTCCATGGAGCTCCACATGGGGATGTGCAATGCAAAAACAGAGAGCTCATGAGTAAAGGTCAAAGGGAAGGCAGGAGAAGGTGACATCATAGTAGGAATCTGCTACAGACCTCCTGATAAGGAAGGTGAAGCGGATGAGGACCTTTACAAACAAATAGGAGAAGCCTCACACTCACAGGCCCTGGTCCTCATGGGGGACTTCAACCACCCTGACATCTGTTGGAAGAACAAAACAGCAGAGCACCAGCAATATAAGATGTTCCTGGAATGCATTGATGATAACTTCCTTCTCCAGTTGGTAGAGGAACCCACAAGAAAAGTGCTATGCTGGACCTAGTCCTCACCAACAAGGAGGGGGTGGTGAGTGAAGTGAATCTTTAGGTCTGCCTTGGCTGCAGTGACCATGAAATGGTAGAGTTTAAGACCCTCAAGGCATCAAGGAGGGTGCATAGCAAACTCAATGCTCTGGACTTCAGAAGAGCAGACTTCAACCTCCTCAGGGACCTCCTTGTCAGGGTGCCATGGGAAAAAAACTCTGGAAGGAAGAGGGTCTGGGAAAGCTGGTCAGTGTTCAAAGATCACCTCCTCCAGGTCCAGGAGCAATGCATCTGAGAAAAGAGGAAGGCAGGTAAGAACGCCAGGAGGCCTGCATGGTTGAATAGAGAGCTCCTGGACATGCTTAGATGCAAGAAGAAAGCCTGCAGGGAGTGGAAACAAGGACAGGGAACCTGGGACAAATACAAAGAAACTGTCTGTACCCCCAGAGCTCAGGTTAAGAAAGCTAAAGCACAGCTAGAATTAAATCTGGCTAGGGACATTAAGAGGAACAAGAAGAAGTTCTTCAGGAATATTAGTGAGAAAAGGAGGACTAGGGAGAATGTGAGACCCTTCCGAAAGGGAAATAGAGAGCTGGACAAAGTATATTGATAAGGCTGAGGTGCTCAATGACTTCTTTGCCTCAGGCTTCAACAGCAAGGGCTCCAACCACAGCGTCCAGAGGACAAAAGTAAGCACTGGGGGAGGGAATATCTGCCCACTGTAATTGAAGGTCATGTTTGTGAGCACCTAAGGAATCTGGATGCACACAAGTCCATGGGGCCTGACGAGATCCACCCACGGGTCCTGAGGACACCGGCAGATGAAGTTGCTAAACCACTGTCCATCACATTTGCACGGTCATGGCAGACTGGTGAAATTCCTGCTGACTGGAAAAGGGCAAACATAACACCTATCTTCAAGGAGGAAAAAGAGAATGACCTCGGGAACTACAGAGCTGTCAGTCTTGCCTCTGTGCCTGGTAAGATCATGGAGCAGATCCTCGTGAAGGCTTTGCTAAAGGCAAATGGAAAGCAAAGCAGAGGTGACTGGTGGCACCCAGCAATGCCTGCTCCAAAGACAAATCCTGCCTGACAAATTTGGTGGCTTTTTATGGTGAAGTCACAGCAACAGTGGACAAGGGAAGGGCAACTGACATCATCTACCTGGACCTGAGTAAGGCATTTGACTCTGTCCCAGGTGGCATCCTGGTCACCACGCTGGAAAAACACAGACTGGATGGGTGGAGCACTGCTGGAAAAGGAATTGGCTGGGTGGTGGCACACAGAGAGTGGTGATCAAGGGCACAATGTCCACCTGGAGACCAGTGCCAAGTGGTGTCCCTAAGGGGTCAGTGCTGGCAGCAGTGCTGTTTGACATCTTTGTCAGTGACATGAACAGAGGAATCAGTGCACCCTCAGCAAGTGTGCAGGTAGGACCAAGCTGCAGGACACAGTCAACTTGCTAGAGGGCAGGGATCCATCCACAGAGACATGGACAGGCTGCAGAGGTGGGCCCAGGCCAATTTCATGACATTCAACAAGGCCAAGTGTAAGGTCCTGCAGCTGGGTTGGTGCAATCCCAAGCACAACTCCAGGCTGAGCAGGGAATGACTGAAAGCAGCCCTCAGGAAAAGGATCTGGGCTGATGAAAAGCTCAACATGAGCCTGCAGTGTGAGTGCAGCTCAGACAGCAACCATGTGCTGGGCTGCAGCAAGAGCAGTGTGGGCAGCAGGGTAAGGGAGGGGATTCTGCTCCTTTACTCTGCTCTCCTCAGACCCCACCTGGAGTCCTGTGTGCAGTTCTGGAGCCCCCAACACAAGAAAGACATGGAAGTGTTGGAGTCAGTCCAGAGGGGGCCATGAAGATGCTCAGAGGGCTGCAGCAACTCTGCTATGAGGACAGGCTACAAGAGTTGGGGCTCTTCAGTTTGGAGAAGAGAAGGCTTGGAGGAGACATTGGAGTACCCTTCCAGTATCTGAAGGAGACTACAGGAGGGCTGTGGAGGGACTACTGACAAGGTATGAGTATGAGGAGTAATAGGTTTGAGCTGTCAGAGGGAAGATTTAAACTGGATGTTAGGAAGAAGTTGTTTGCAGTGAGGGTGGTGAGACACTGCAACAGGTTGCCCAGGGAGGTTGTGGCTGCTCCCTCCCTGGAGGTGTTCAAGGCCAGGTTGGATGAGGTCTTGAGTGACCTGTTCTGGTGGGAGGTGTCCCTGCTTATGGCAGGAGGTTGGAACTGGATGAGCTTTGAGGTCCCTTCCAACCTGAATCATTCTATGGGTCTCTAAGTGTGAAGAGGATGTGGGTGGTGTCTTTTCAGTGGTGACCAGTGATAAGACACATGGCAACAAGTGCAAACTGGAACACAGGAAGTTACATCCACAAGGGTCGGATGGAGGAACCTGGGAACTACAGACCTGTCAGCCTGACCTCAGTGCCAGGGAAACTGATGGAGCAGGTTAGCTTGGGGATGATAAGAGCGCACCTGAGGGATGGCAAAGAGCTCAGGTCCAGCCAGCATGGGTTTAGGAAGGGCAGATCCTGCCTCTCCAACCTGATCTCCTTCTATGATCAGGTGACTGCTTGGTGGATGTGGGGAGGCCTGTGGATGTGCTCTGTCTGGACTTCAGCAAAGCCTTTGACACTGTCCCCCACAGCAAACTGCTGGCTAAGCTGTCAGCCCATGGCTTGGATGGCAACACTCTGTGCTGGGTTAGGAACTGGCTGGAGGGCCGGACCCAGAGAGTGGTGGTGAATGGTGCCACATCCAGCTGGCAGCTGTCACTAGTGGTGTCCCTCAGGGATCTGTGCTGGGCCCCATCCTCTTTAACATCTTCATAGATGATCTGGATGAGGGCATGGAGTCAGTCATCAGCAAGTTTGCAGATGACACCAAGCTGGGGGCAGATGTGGCTGGGTTGGAGGGCAGAAGGGCTCTGCAGTGGGACCTTGACTGCCTGGACAGATGGGCAGAGTCCAATGGGATGGGGTTCAATAGCTCCAAGTGCAGGGTGCTGCACTTTGGCTACAACAACCCCATGCAGAGATACAGGCTGTGGTTGGAGTGGCTGGAGAGCAGCCAGACAGAGAGGGATCTGGGGGTGCTGATTGATACCCACCTGAACATGAGCCAGCAGTGTGCCCAGGTGGCCAAGAGAGCCAGTGGCATCCTGGCCTGCATCAGGAATGGTGTGGTCAGCAGGAGCAGGGAGGTCATTCTGCCCCTGTACTCTGCACTGGTTAGACCTCACCTTGAGTACTGTGTTCAGTTCTGGGCCCCCCAGTTTAAAAGGGACATTGAGATGCTTGAGCGTGTCCAGAGAAGGGCAACGAGGCTGGGGAGAGGCCTCGAGCACAGCCCTACGAGGAGAGGTTGAGGGAGCTGGGATCGGTTAGCCTGGAGAAGAGGAGGCTCAGGGGAGACCTTATTGCTGTCTACAACTACCTGAGGGGTGGTTGTGGCCAGGGGGAGGTTGCTCTCTTCTCTCAGGTGGCCAGCACCAGAATGAGAGGACACAGCCTCAAGCTATGCCAGGGGAGATTTAGGCTGGAGGTGAGGAGAAAGTTCTTCACTGAGAGAGTCATTGGACACTGGAATGGGCTGCCCGGGAAGGTGGTGGAGTTGCTGTCCCTGGGGCTGTTCAAGGCAGGATTGGACGTGGCACTTGGTGCCATGGTCTGGCCTTGAGCTCTGTGGTAAAGGGTTGGACTTGATGATCTGTGAGGTCTCTTCCAATCCTAATAATACTGTGATACTGTGATACTGTGATCTGAGCATAATAGAAAGAAATTAGAACACTGGAACAGATTTCTCAGAGAGGTTATGGAGTCTCTTTCTGTGGAGGTATTCAAAACCCACCTGGATGCATCCCTTCATAACCTTTCTCTAAGTGAAACTGCATTAGCAGGGTTGGACTACATGACCCCCAGAAGCGTCTTTCAACAACTACCATTTTGTAACATCAAAATCTGGTTACTTTTCCCTGATGAAAAAGACACGTTGAGCAAATTAAAATCATCCCCTCAATCATTCCTTTACCTGGGACAATGGGAAGACAGATCCCAGCAGACAGCGGTGGGAGGAATGGGGCCGTTTGGGATGAACAGCCTGAGGGCAAGGCAGTGCTCATAGACGCTTATAAGCAGAACTGTCCCTGTGGCAGGGAGGGTGGCTGCGTGCATTAGCCTCACAACACCTACTACGAGCATTAGAGATCTGCTTTTGGTTGGTTGGTTGGTTGGTTGGTTGATTTTTCTTCGGGGTAGAAAGACACCTCATCAAGTGTGGAGTCTAAATTTATAGTGTCATTTGTAAATCCTAAGTGCCACTCTAATGACAAAACAGAGCCCAAGTGCCTCCCATAACAGCTGGGCTAGCTCCTTTCTTTGACCCATACCCTGAACTCAGCATACCATCACTTTAATATATGTCTGATCTTTCTGTTATCCTGCTTTTTTTTTTTTTTTTTTTTTTTTTCATTTGTTTCTTCCCCTACCTCCTCCCTACCAAATACTCTCATGATAATTCTTTGGGGTAAGAGGTAAAAAAAAAAAGTCCTTTGCAGCTGCTGTCAACATGTTTTCACAAGGACTGAGCAGGTTTTATCACAGTATCACAGTATCATCAGGGTTGGAAGAGACCTCACAGATCATCAAGTCCAACCCTTTACCACAGAGCTCAAGGCCAGACCATGGCACCAAGTGCCACGTCCAACCTTGCCTTGAAGTGCCCCAGGGACGGCGACTCCACCACCTCCCCGGGCAGCCCATTCCAGTGTCCAATGACTCTCTCAGTGAAGAACTTTCTCCTCACCTCCAGCCTAAATCTCCCCTGGCACAGCCTGAGGCTGTGTCCTCTCATTCTGGTGATGGCCACCTGAGAAAAGAGAGCAACCTCCTCCTGGCCACAACCACCCTTCAGGTAGTTGTAGACAGCAATAAGGTCACCCCTGAGCCTCCTCTTCTCCAGGCTAACCAATCCCAGCTCCCTCAGCCTCTCCTCGTAGGGCTGTGCTCAAGGCCTCTCCCCAGCCTCGTCCTCCTAACATCCAGCCTAGACCTCCCCTAGGCACAACTTCAGGCTGTGTCCCCTTGTTCTGTTGCTGGTTGCCTGGCAGAAGAGACCAACCCCACCTGGCTACAGCCTCCCTTCAGGTACTTGTAGACAGCAGTGAGGTCACCCCTTAGCCTCCTCTTCTGCAGGCTGCACACCCTCAGATCCCTCAGCCTCTCCTCACAGGGCTCTGTTCCAGGCCCCTCACCAGCTTTGTTGCCTTTCTCTGGACATGTTCCAGTACCCCAACATCTCTCTTGAACTGAGGAGCCCAGAACTGGATACAGCAGTCAAGGAGTGGCCTGACCAGTGCTGAGTACAGAGGAGTAGTAAACTCCTTTGTCTTGCTGGCCACACTGTTTCTGATGCAGGCCAGGATGCCATTGGCTCTCTTGCCCACCTGGGCACACTGCTGCCTCATCTTCAGCTACTACCTACCAGCACCTCCAAGTCTCTTTCTTCCTGGCTGCTCTGCAGTCACTCAGTCCCCAGCCTGTATCACTGCTTGGAGTTTTTGTGGCCAAAGTGCAGAGCCCTGCCCTTGGCCTTGTTAAATCTCATCCCATTGAGATGAGGCTTCTCTCAGACCATTTCAGCATGGCTGTGCAGTTTGGCTCTCCCCTGCCACTGCTGAGGCAGCCTTTTCCGTTTCCTGACCTCCTAAATCCCTAAATTTGTCCACAACATCCTTTTGAAGAATTCCCAATTGAACTAGAATCTCTAAATAAACCTAAACCAGTTTTGTATCTAGTTTGGGGGGCAAAGTGTTCAGGAAAATAAAATAATTCTACTTTTACAATTCCTGACTCAGTCACATTAATCATCTGCCTCCACACCAACCACTGTTATGCAGCATCTGTTGTTCCTCATGTTATCCCAAGGCCCTGTGGAGGTCAGTGGTGGGTTCCATAGACAACAAATTGTGTAATGATTCTGTAGTAAATCTGCATGCAGACTTACAAACTTCATTGGAATACCCTTTCTTGTGTGGGTGAAGCAAGAGATTTCCAATTTCTGCTGCTGTGCAAAGAAGAAAGTTAATCCAGACAGTGAACATGCTGTTTTCTCTCACCCAAAGTGAAATCCAGGGTGTTGTCTTTGTGGTATTTGCAGCTCTGTGAAGCCCACATACCTGAGGGTGAATCCAAACTAATCTCTGGAGGAGACTGGCAGGAGTGGTGCTGAGAATGTTGGTGTCAGTGCAGAAAATCTTAGTATGAATCATAGAAACAAAACTCATCCAGGTCCTACCCCCCACCATAGGCAGGGACACCTCCCACCAGAACAGGTCACTCAAGGCCTTGAAAACATCCAGGAAGGGAGCATCCACAACCTCTCCCTGGGCAACCTGTGCCAGTGTCTCACCACTCTCACTGCAAACAACGTCTTCCTAACATCCAGTTTAATCTCCCCTCTGCCAGTTTAAACCTGTTACTCCTCATCCTGTCATTGCAGGACCTTACAGATCTTTACAAGACCTTCCCAGCCTTCCCACAGGCCCCGTTCAGATACTGGAAGGGCACTCCAAGGTCTCCTCAAAGCCTTCTCTATGCTGGAGAGCCCCAGCTCTTGTAGCCTGTCTTCATATCAGAGAAGAGAGAAGGCTCCTCGAGTGCTAGAACTGACATGAAGACTGGGTCTGGAGAGCCAGGGCATGGCTGGGGCTGTGTCCATAGCTGCTGCCAGGGCAGACCCTAGTGACAACAGAGTTGTTGTGAAGTGTAGGAAGCCCAGACAGACTTGGAGAGGAGGAAGAAGCTGAAGAGAAAAAACAAACAAGCAAACAAAAAAACCCCAAGAAAAACCAACAGTGCTTGGTTTCTTCATTGTTCAGACAGATAAAAAGACCTTTCTGAGCAGAGCACAGTAGCAGATCACAGCAAAGCATTTATGTAGTGTTAAATAGGGTAATTTTGACTGCTGAGCTAAATCTGAAGATTTTTGAGTAACGATGGGTATTAATGATGCAAGAAGGTACTTGCCAAAATTAATATTGTTTATTCATTTTGATATTCAGGAGTCTCACTACCCACCCAATAATTTTTAATTATAATTGGTTCTTTGCAACGATCATGGAAACATTATAGAAAGGAATGACAGGATCTAGAACACTTAAGAAATAACTAGCAGTAATATAACAAACATTGCGGTGGTTTGAGAGTTACCACCCCACACACACTTAAGAAATCACCCAGACTCGACTCAGCTGGCTGGAAGTGAAGGAGTATGTTGTGGAGGGCCTGTAGGCCCAAAAGCAGGCTTATTTATGCCTGCTCTGCCTGGACAAGTCTCTCTGCCTGCACCAGGGGGAAACGAGCACAAAGGAGCACAACAGAGCGGGGCCATAAAGTCAGTTGCCCAGGACACCTGATTGTGTAAGCCCCCACACACCCAGCTTGTGTCTCCCTGGTCCTGGGCCCACGTGATTCCCATATTTGGGATAGTCCAGGCCTGTGGGTTTTGCCCAGTATGGTAAGGTTTGGCTGACTGCCAACCTGATTGGTCATTCAAGTGGCCAATGAGACCAGTAACTCTCGGCTCACATTTGATAAATAGGGGTGCACAGGCTCAGGTGCAGCCTGCCCCACATTACTTGTAGCTCTGCCACATGCTTACTTGCCTGCCTGAGTACTTCCTTGCAGCTCTGTGCCTGCTTTTATATAATTATCTGGTGTGCACATTGCCACAAGTTGCCAGGAGCAGACCCATTTGTCTGCATTCGATTGGCCTGAGGAGCAAGCATTGGACCCGTGCTTAGACTGCATGGAGTCCTGCCTCTACACCTGGGGATTCTGCCTGTGTACCCCTGGAGAGAGCAGCCAGCAGGAGCCAGCAGCAAGGTCAGAGACTGCCATTTCCCCTGAAACCAGAGGATTCCAGCCTCAAAGTGCACAGACAGAGACCCTGAAGAACTGGACACTTGCAATAGGCTGTGACAAATCCTATGAGGAGAGGTTGAGGGAGCTGGGCCTGTTTAGCCTGGAGAAGAGGAGGCTCAGGGGTGATCTTATTACTGTCTACAACTACCTGAAGGGGCATTGTAGCCAGGTGGGGGGTGGCCTCTTCTGCCAGGCAACCAGCAATAGAACAAGGGGACACAGTCTCAAGTTGTGCCAGGGTAGGTATAGGCTGGATATTAGGAAGAAGTTCTTGACAGAGAGAGTGATTGGCACTGGAATGGGCTGCCCAGGGAGGTGGTGGAGGCACCGTCCCTGGGGGTCTTCAAGAAAAGCCTGGATGAGGCACTTAGTGCCATGGTCTAGTTCACTGGATAGGGCTGGGTGCTAGGTTGGACTGGATGAGCTTGGAGGTCTCTTCCAACCTGGTTGATTCTATGATTCTATGATTCTTATTAATCTGAATTGTGAGTAAATAATTGAATGCCTCTGTAATTTCTATTGCCTCTGGCACAAAGCAGAGAGCAGATTACAATGTAAGACCCCAGGCAGCATTAAGCCGCAGGGAAAACTCCTTCTGTTAATAGTTTCAATGTTTGCTACTTATTAATAAGTGTCTGTAGATATATATTCCCACAATGTCTTCATAATCTTGTAAGAATCCTTTTAATATGAAAGTTCAGTGGTTAGGGGTGGTGAGAGTTGAAAATATTGAAGTGGACTTTGAGGCTGGAATCCTCTGGTTTCAGGGGAAATGGCAGTCTCTGGCCTTACTGCTGCTGGCTCCTGCTGGCTCCTGCTGGCTGCTCTCTCCAGGGGCACTCAGTCAGGATCTCCAGGTGCAGAGGCAGGATGCCATGCAGTCTGAGCATGGGTCTAATGCTGACTAAAGGCAGGCATAAAGCTGCAAGGAAGTACTCAGGCAGGCAAGCAAGCATGTGGTAGAGCCACAAGTAATGTGGGGCAGGCTGCACCTGAGCCTGTGCACTCCTATTTATCAAACGTGGGCTGAGAGTTACTGGTCTCATTGGCCACTAGAATGACCAATCAGGTTGGCAGTCAGCCAAACCTTACCATACTGGGCAAAACCCACAGGCCTGGAGTATCCCAAATATGGGAATCACGTGGGCTTACACCAGGGAGACACAAGCTGGGTGTGTGGGGGCTTACACAATCAGGTGTCCTGGGCAACTGACTTTATGGCCCCGCTCTGTTGTGCCCCTTTGTGCTCGTTTCCCCCTGGTGCAGGCAGAGAGACATGTCCAGGCAGAGCAGGCATAAATAAGCCTGCTTTTGGGCCTACAGGCCCTCCACAACAGTGATACAGGGTACTGTTCTTTATTTTTCTTCTTTATTCTCACAGCAAAGGATTTAGTTTCTCTCAGTAAAATACTCCAGTTAGCTTCAAAACAGTATAAACATTAAACTTAATTGGCTTGGAAAGAGATTCTTTCAGTCAGTGATATTGCTTGCCCACTAGATGGACTCTGGAAGCCCCTTTCTGCTTAAGACAGAAGGCTAGGATTCATTTACAGAGGTTTACAGAATTCTACTAAGGAGGTTTTGGGTATTTACTTACAAAAATTAGCTCCCGGGGTGTTAAAGAGAGGTTTGAGTCTGGCATAGAAGTGAATTGTAATGAGGCAAATATTAAAAAAAAAATTAAATAGTTTATTAAATACATAAAGAAAATTACCCCCAAACATAGAATCATAGGATCAATCAGGGTTGGAAGAGACCACAAGGATCATCCAGTTCCAACTCCCCTGACATGAGTAGGGACACCCTACCCTAGAGCAGGCTGCCCACAGCCTCAGCCAGCCTGGCCTGAAACACCTCCAGCCATGGGGCCTCAACCACCTCCCTGGGCAACCCATTCCAGCCTCTCACCACTCTCATGCTGAAAAACTCAAGCATGTTTGCTGCACCACACAGCTTGGTGTCGTCAGCAAACTTGCTGAGGCTGCACTCTGTGCCTCTGTCCGTGGCACCCACAAAGGTGTTGAACAAGACTGGTCCCAGGACTGAACCTTGAGGGACTCCACTTGTCACTGGCCTCCACTTGGACAAGGAGCCATTTGCAGCCACTCTTTGGGTGCAGCCATCAAGCCAGATCTTTATCCATCTCATGGTCCACCCATCAAACCCAGGTGTCACCTGCTTGGAGACCAGGATGTGGTGCAGGACAGTGCCAAAGGCCTTGCTCAGGTCCAGGTAAATGGCATCAGTTGCTCACTCCTCATGTGTGAATGTTGTACCTGTTTGCAGAAGGCCACCAGGTGTGCCAGGCAGGATTTGCCCTTGGTGCAGCCATGCTGGTTGTACCCAGTCACCTCTTCACTATCCTTCTGTCTCAGTAGTGCCTCCAGGAGGATCTACTCTGTGATCTCACTGGGCAGAGAGGTGAGACTGACTGGCCTGGAGTTCCCTGGCTCCTCCTTCATACCCTTTTTGCAAATGGGAATTCTGTTTCTCTTTTCCAGTCAGTGGGGACTGCACCAGGCTGCCAGGACTTTTGGAGTAGAATAGAGGGGTTTAGCAATTATTAGCAGTTAACACACACACAGACAGATTCTATTATGCGGTTGGTAAAACTATTCTTGCAGAATACATATACACAGTCACACTGAATTTAAACAATTGTAGGAGAGGCTTTAGAGAATTTAAACAACTGGAGACTCTTGCAGCACAAGCTGCTGCTTAAAGGTTAAACATAAACTGTCACAAACTTTAGGAAGTGAGTTTACTCACTGGTTGGAGTCTCAATATTTGTAATCCAAAAGTATACGTAGAAGCATAAACAAGAAAAAGATATAGTCCCAGCCACCTGGTGGCCTTCCACGTGGTGATGATGGGGTGGGGGCTTTACTGCTTGCGTAGCTCAAATCGAGCACAAGGCAAATCCTTTGTGGCTCTCGGGAGGTCGTTGGAGTGGTCAGCCACCTGGGTGAAGCAGGATCCATGTCTAGGGTCTGGAGCAGTCCAACTGGGTGCAGTGTGCGGGGCTGGCCCTGTTCAAGATCAGCCAGGAGCAGGTCCTCGATGTCGCAGCTTATTGCTAGGCTGTTGCTAGGTTGTCACCTAGGCTTGGCCAGAGTCAAATGGACTCTGGCTTGGCAGAGCTCAAGTGGGCAGCTGTATGCCAGCACAGAGCAAGCCACTCCAGTCCCTTGGCTCTGTGTGGAAGACGGGCAGGATCAGGTCTTCCTTCTATGGGAGAAAGAGGACTGGTAGCAAGCAGCAAAAGAATAAGTTGGCCAAATTTTTAGGCATTTTGATGAGTGTTTTTAACCAATAGCAACAGATAAAAAACCCCACCAGAACCAATCCTAGGTTATTTCACAAAAAAAATGGGAGAGGCACATGCCTAGCACCCATGACCCATGTTTACCAAAAACAAAGCAAGGTGCAAAATGAGACCAAATATTGTGTCACTGTGGCAGACTGAGAGGCACCAAGGCTTTTGTCTATTCAACCCCAAGCAGCGCTATAGGCTGGGGACTGAATGGCTGGAGAGCAGCCAGGAGGAAAGGGACCTGGGGGTACTGATAGATAGTAAGCTGAAGATGAGCCAGCAGTGTGCCCAGGTGGCCAAGAGAGCCAATGGCATCCTGGCCTGCATCAGGAACAGTGTGGCCAGTAGGGCAAGGGAGATTATTCTTCCCCTGTACTCAGCACTGGTCAGGCCACACCTTGAGTACTGTGTCCAGTTCTGGGGCCCTCAATTCAGGAAGGATGTTGAGGTGCTGGAGTGTGTCTAGAGAAGGGCAACAAAGCTGGTGAGGGGCCTGGAGCACAAACCCTATGAGGAGAGGTTGAGGGAGCTGGGCCTGTTTAGCCTGGAGAAGAGGAGGTTCAGGGGGGATCTTATTACTGTCTACAACTACCTGAAGGGGCATTGTAGCCAGGTGGGGGGTGGCCTCTTCTGCCAGGCAACCAGCAATAGAACAAGGGGACACAGTCTCAAGTTGTGCCAGGGTAGGTATAGGCTGGATGTTAGGAAGAAGTTCTTCACAGAGAGAGTGATTGGCACTGGAATGGGCTGCCCAGGGAGGTGGTGGAGGCACCGTCCCTGGGGGTCTTCAAGAAAAGCCTGGATGAGGCACTTAGTGCCATGGTCTAGTTCACTGGATAGGGCTGGGTGCTAGGTTGGACTGGATGAGCTTGGAGGTCTCTTCCAACCTGGTTGATTCTATGGTTCTATGATTCTATGATTCTTCCACCCGGAAAGAAGAAGGAGGGAGAGGCAAGGTGGGTATTCAGGTAGGCGTTTAGGGCATGTTTTGGATGTGTATTTTAGGTATAATTTGGACCTTCCACCACATGGGGCTAACTACAGCTTCCAGACAGTGCCCAAACACTTGCAGGGAGTTGTGCTGGTGCTTAGATAGCCTTCTTGGCTTCTAGTTCTTCCCAGGCTCTAAGGAGGGTGCTGGGAGAAAGGCAAACAGTCTCTGACCTGATCCTGGTTCTTCTTGTCTCCAGGCTTGACACAGAGGCTTGCAGGTGTAGGCAGGATGTCGCGTGGATGTGCAGACTTGGCACAATGTCATGCAGGATAAGCAAGCCTGTTGCATGGAGACGATTAAAGTCTACCTTCTGGAAAACATGAGCACAGCAAGTTTCCATGTAGACAAACCCAAGGCATCAGGGCTTGTTATTATGCAGCAGGACTAGCTTATAATTTAGCAGAGCAGAATCAGAGAGCACATTAAGGCAAAAGCAATGACTGCAGCATGTTGCCTTTTCCTGCTCATCTCTTTTTATTAATATAGCCCAAGACTAATGGGTCTTTGGACACAGATCAGCCAATCAGAATGGCACTTTGCCAAGCTTGACCGTATTATGTGAAGGGCTTGTTTTTACCCTTTTTGGACAGAACACAAACAAGTGTATAAACACAGTGCCCTCACATATTTACAAGTTTAGAAGGAGAGGGGAGACTCTGAGGCACCAAAGGCCTTTGCTTTCTTTGCCTCAGTTGCTTCTCTGATCAACAGAGACAGGGAGAGCAGAAAACATGTCTGGGCAAGACAGGACATATTTAGACCTAATTTTGGCATATTGTGGCCATCCACAACAGTAATCTTTTGTTTTAAGAAGATTTTTTTTTATCCTGAAATGTGGTCAGATCCAGTTGTCCTGGAGTCCTGTATACCCCTAAATTCCTCTCCCTCTGTGGCTTGAGTGGGAGAGGAAAAGCTGCCTGTTTCTCCCCCAGCCCCCATCCTTGCTCTGCAAGCATGAAGGGGGAGAGCAAGGGGCCCTTCCAGCACGAGGCGTGCCCCGTGCAATGCCCGCACTGGAATAGGGCTGTAATTGGCTGTGCTCTTCGCACCTAAGGAAGTGGTAACTCTGCTCTTTGTCTACAGAGGGTATAAATATTGGGGGACTTCCCGCCTTTGGGGTTCCTGCCTTGGAGTTCATTCCTGCCTGAGTGTTCGTACCTGTCTGAGAGTTCTCCCCACCTCACCTGGCCTGGATACAGACAGAGCCCTGTGCTCCAGAGGACTGCTTCACCCATTAACATCCTTTGTGCAGACCTGGGTACCTCTTCACGACCCTTCTGCAGCTTCTGAAAGAGAGTGAGAGGGACAGGCCGCAGGACCAAGTCAGCCTGACCATGAGTTATTTTGGCTCAGCTTTATTATTAAGTGGGAAATGCTATTAATTAATACCTAAAGCCTTTTCCAACTTCTGACTTCCAAAATAGTCAGATTATTGATGGCATCCTGTAAGACCTTCTCAAAGAAACTGAATCTGGTAATTAAAACTAAATTAATCTCTGTATATAGTTTGGGGGCAGGCTTTTGGGAAAATGAAATAACTCTGTTTTTGTATGAAATTCCTGACTTGGCCACATTAATTCCCTGCCTCCACAACACCAGTTCTAGGTAAACCAACAGGATATAATGCAAATGTCCATATGTAAGCACATCAAAACCAGACAATACATATTTATGAATGGAAGCAAATGTACACTGATTTGGCAAATAAGCATTGCATTGAAAATCTCTGTGTGGAAATAACATGGTGCATTCAACAGCAGCTGAACTGTAAGGAATAGATTGATAATGTCTCTTTGCTCTTAACTTTAAGCATATACCATCTGAAAAACCAGGAATGACGATGTGTTATTTTACTATGAATTTAAAAAGTCAGCAGGACTTGGTCCCATTTTTAGCATTTAAGTTTTGGAATAGTTTTCTACTGCTGAAAGAGAAGAGACAGCAAGAGGTTTGTGAATGTCTGGATGATAAACAGCTCGAATCACGCCCAGACTGAGGAGACACAGTGGGTAAAATCCTCATACCTTTGAAGCAATGTGGGGCTCAGTGCCAAACATAAGGGTGCCAGCCTTCACAAGTGCTGTTTTGGCTTTCCCTGGGATGTTGCAAGAGGTTTGCGCTTAACACTCTTGGCTAAACAGCCAGAGCATTGTGGAAGGAGGAGGAAAAGCAGAAGCTACTCTCCTCACATTGCAAATGAGAGACAGAAATAGGCACAGATCTCCTGCACTATTCTAGTTCCCTGGAAACAAACTTGGGTTCTCACGATCACAGAATCATAGAATCAACAAGGTTGGAAGAGACCTCCTAGATCATCCAGTCCAACCTACCACCTGGCCCCATCCAGTGAATTAGACCATGGCACAAAGTGTCTCATCCAGGCTTTTCTTGAACACCTCCAGGGCTGATGACTCCACCACCTCCCTGGGCAGCCCATTCCAATGGCAAATCACTCTCTCAATGAACATTTTCTTGACCTCTGTTGAGAATATAATTATTCTTCCAAACCAAAGGCATCCTAGAAGTCAAATTAAGTACTTTTAAATCCTGCTGCTTCCAGCATGAGCAAAGCCATTTTCAGAAAAGAGCTTCACGCATGCACACTTGAAGTTGGAAGTCCAGCTGGAGCAGGGCTCATCACACATACTAGGGGAATTTTGACACTCTGAGACTAAAGTATTTATCAGTCACCACCCCACATCTCTTCTCCATAATTCTCATTATATTCTAAAACTATTCCAGAAATCCTTTTTGCTGGTAGAAGCCTTTTAAGTGACTTTCACAGAGTTAGAGAAATTCAGGTGAGAATGCCGCCTTTTCTTCTGCTGCATGGAGAGGTGCTCTAGGACAATTAAGAGGGATAATTAAGAGAAAAATGAAAGCAAAGGATTTTAGAAGTTATATGTGTGTCAGCAGTGGATAAGTGGTTTGCCAACCAAGGAATAATACCTTCAGGGAAAAAAAAAAGTCCTCATCAAAGTACTTTGGTATAATCTGAATGTCCTTTTGCTGTGCATCCAATCCTTGGCAAAAAGAAAAGAAAAGAAAAGAAAAGAAAAGAAAAGAAAAGAAAAGAAAAGAAAAGAAAAGAAAAGAAAAGAAAAGAAAAGAAAAGAAAAGAAAAGAAAAGAAAAGAAAAGAAAAGAAAAGAAAAGAAAAGAAAAGAAAAGAAAAGAAAAGAAAAGAAAAGAAAAGAAAAGAAAAGAGAAAAGAAAAGAAGAGAAAAGAAAAGAAAAGAAAAGAAAAGAAAAGAAAAGAAAAGAAAAGAAAAGAAAAGAAAAGAAAAGAAAAGAAAAGAAAAGAAAAGAAAAGAAAAGAAAAGAAAAGAAAAGAAAAGAAAAGAAAAGAAAAGAAAAGAAAAGAAAAGAAAAGAAAAGAAAAGAAAAGGAGGAAAGAAAGTCTCACTAGAAAGTGAAGGAAATTCTGTCACTTCGTGTACATCCATAAGGAAAATATTTAGGAATATAAGTATGAAAAGGCAATTAATCTCTCTGCTAAAACTGACTGTGTCCACGAGCGATAAGAGAGAGAGAATTGTAATTTCTCTTGAATTTCTCTTATCATCCAGTTACAATACAGCACCTACTGAACACCTTGAAAAGGCTGGGCAGATGCTTTGGCAGCACTGTGTACTGCACTGATCCTCACTATTTCCACACCTTTCCCTCTCCTTTCAATTAGCTTTCTTTACAACAGTAGCAAATTCTTCAACTAGCTCAGATGTTGCTCACAGCAACTTGCTAGCAGGGACCTCTACCCACTAAGGCAGTTGTGATGGGGTTAAAATTATCTCCCAGAATAAAATCACCAGACTAGCCCAGAAAGTTTAAAGCAAGATAAAGTTATATATTTACAACAAGCTAAAATCTAAAAGCATCTAGTACAATGCATATGTATGAAATATACTTTCATATATTAACAACTACTTACAGTTTAGAAATAGCAGAGAGATCTCCCCCTGGACAAACCCAGAAGGGGCTAACAATCACCTTCTTCTTCTCCCTGTTGTGGCAGGTATTGTGTGAGATTTTTCTTTTCTTTCCAAAATGAATATAATTTATTTATAATTTATTAATTTTGCTATTCAGGTCACAATTTTAATAATAGGTTAATTAATAGTATTACACAAATGAAAACAGAGGATCTCAAACACTTAGAAATTACTATCAATAGTACAACAAACATTAAACAATGAGAACTGGAAGAGAGGTTCTTGTGGTCATTATGCTGCTTGCCCACTAGAGGAACTCCAGAAGCTCCTTTCTGCTTGAGGCACAAGACTGGTGAAGGGCTTGGAACACAAATCCTATGAGCAGAGGCTGAGAGATCTGGGGTTGTGCAGCCTGGAGAAGAGGAGGCTCAGGAGTGACCTGATTGCTGTCTACAACTACCTGAAGGGAGGCTGTAGCCAGGTGGGATTGGTCTCTTCTGCCAGGCAACCAGCAACAGAACAAGGGCACATAGTCTCAAGTAGTGCCGGGGAAGGTCTAGGCTGGATGTTAGGAGGAAGTTCCTGCCAGAGAGAGTAATTGGCATTGGAATGGGCTGCCTAGGGAGGTGGTGGAGGCACTGTCCCTTGAGGTCTTCAATAAAAGCCTGGATGAGGCACTCAGTGCCATGGTGTAGTTGACTGGATAGGCCTGGGTGCTAGGCTGGACTGGCTGATCTTGGAGGTCTCTTCCAACCTGGTTGATTCTATGATTCTATGATAAGGCACTTGGAATTAGATACAGAGTTTTACAGAGTTTTGCAAAGAGGCTCTAGAGTATTTACTCACAAAAAATATCTCTATTCTTGGGGCAAACTACAGTTTCCAGGCAGTACACAAACACTTGCAGAGAGTTCTGTCAATGACTTGATCTTCCCAGGCTCTAACAAGAGTACTGGGAGAGAGGCAGACTATCTCTGACCTGATCCTGGTTCCTCTTGGGTAGTCTATGTCCCTTCCAGGGCTCCCAGTTTTGGCAGAAGACTCACAGGTGTGCAGTCTTGGCATGATGTTGTGCTGGCTAAGTGAGCCTGTCACCTGAAGTTACTTAATGCTGTCCCCTGGCAAGCTTGATACACAGGAAATTTCCAAGTAGACAAACCCTTGGCTTGTTGCTATGTAGCAAGCAGAATGCTGCAGTGCACAGCAGGATGCACTGGCAGAGAACACGATAAGGCAGAAGCAATGGCAGAAGGATGTTAAGCCAGAGCACATTGTGTTTACCTGCTCATCTGTCTTTATCGATGTAGCCTGAGACTAATGGATCTTTGGCCACAGATCAGCCAATCAGAATTGCACTTTGTCAAAACTGATCATATTAGGTAAAGCCAGGGCTTACTTTTACTCTTTTAGGGCAGAACACAAACATGTGAGGTACTCTGTACAAATTTGGAGGAGATATGGAGGAGACTCAAAGGCACCAGGGCCTTTGTTTTCCTTTCCTGTGGTTGCTTCTACCACCACCAGGAGAGAGGAGGAGCAGAAAACATGTCTGGACAAGCCAGGATATGTTTAGGCCTATTTTGGCCTTCCACAACATCCCCCCAAGAGAAAACCAGGCCCCACTGTTTATCTACTCCACCAAAGTTAATGTAGTGTGGTAGTTTGAGGGGTTCCAGGTCCTGCTTAAACAAAACCAGAGGGACATGGAATATGTAACCATGCAAGATCAGCCAATGCAGGGACAAGAAGATGAGGAGAAGGCAGGAAAAGGAAGAGAGAGGACAGGTTTATGCAACAGATTATATACTAGTCCAGAAAATGAATGAGATTATATAAACTTATTTATTGTTTTTCTTTTATAACCAACCCTCCGTTTTATTTACTTTATATTAAAAAATGTTCAGAAAGTTCCTATTTCTTGTTCATAGTTTAGGATTCAGCCAAAGTGTTAGCTATAAACCACTGCAGTAGTACAAGCTGATAAATGCAGAAATTATTAGCATGAAAGTATTCAGGTGGTTACACGTGCATGCATGCTGGTTTGAGGCTAACTGGAGTATTTTACTGAGAGAAATTAAATCCCTAGGAATGAGAAGAAAGAAGAAAAACAACAGTAATCTATATTCCTCAGTTTTCTGCTGAGAAACACAACTAGTCTAAATATAGATAAGAAACTCACTTCTCACACGCTTCTCAGCTCTCACTTCTGGATGTGACTTACTTCTTTCTGGTGGTCTAGTATCTGTGGTTGCCTCTGCCTTAACTCTAATCCAACCTAACCCTTTTTCCTTTAGCCTTCCTTGTCATCTTTTTGACATCTCACCTCAGATCTCTCCGTATTTAGCATGTGTGTTGATCTGGTTATTTCTGTGGGAAGGAAAAAGAGGGAGGGGGGAGGGGATTTGGGTCAGGAGCCTCCTGGACACTCTTTTTCTGGGAGGGGTATTGTGGTTTTAACTTGTATATAACTGTAAATATTTGTATATATATATATATATGTTTGTATATTGTGCTAAGTTGTAAATATAGCTTCATTCCTTAGCTTCCAGCTATCTGAGTCTAGTTTGAGTGATTTCATAAGTGGGGAGGGGATAATTCTCAAACTGTCACAGAGTGTGAGATCCTGGATGAGTTTTTGCTCTGGTGTTTCTGCACTTCAGTGGCTCTCACAACTCCAAAGTCTCCCATGGTGGGGAAAGCTGCAGGATGCGTGACCCACCTGATCCTCCACTGACCATCACCTCTCCATGCCATCAGTTTTGCCCAACATCAAATGAGAGGAAACACTGGGAAAGATTTTGTTTGTTTGATTGACACTTTTTCTTAAAGAAAGATATTCCAGTGAAGCCTCCAAAGCCCAGGTGTGTTTCCTCAATTTGGAAGGCAAAACTATTTGGGGGCATAAAAAATGGACATTTAAACTAAGGCCTTTAAAAGATTGATGAGAAGGAATAAATACTGATGCTTGTCTGATAAAGCTTGGAAAGTTTACAGTGCACCTTCAAAGTTATGAGGACTGCTTGGGGACAAGGACAGGTCCTTCCTCTATTGGTTGTACAACTCAAAATAAATAAATGAGGCACAGGAGAACTAATTACGTGATCTGTAAATCAGTGACTGTACTGGTAACAGACTCCAAAATGTTTAGGTACCTCTAAATCTCTTAATACCTCTCAAGAGTAAAGTTTCTAAGGGTTTGTTTCCCTATAGTGATGGATTTTGTTGATTAGGGATTTACATGGGTTTTGCTAAGGATAAAGGATGAGAAAGTTTGTCTTGTTTGAAAAAGACCAAGATACCAAATGCTGCATTTTGTGGCATTGTTTGTATAAAGAGGGCTATTTGCACAGTGCTTTCACCAAGAGGAGAGGATAATTCAGATCCGAGGACACCATATTCCTTCCTGCTGCTCTGGCAGACCAGCAGGAGCAACCAACTGTCTTTCATGCTCCTGAGAAGAAAGTGGGAAGCGGCATGAAAGAAGCCTAAGGGAAAATTGAGCGAGACAGGAACTTGTTTATCCACTGTTTCCTAAGTGTATTTTCTTAGCTAATGCTTACCTAACAAGCATTTTCTCAAAGACAACTGAAATATACACCTACAATCCTCCATTACCTTTATAAATTAATTGCTTTTGTGGTGTTTTGTGGTCTTCAGCAGGAGAGTGATGAGAGGCTGGAATGGGTTGCCCAGGGAGGTGGTTGAGACCCCATCCCTGGAGGTGTTTAAGGCCAGGCTGGATGAGGCTGTGGCCAGCCTGCTCTAGGGTAGAGTGTCCCTGCCCATGTCAGGGGAGTTGGAACTGGATGGTCTTTGTGGTCCCTTCCAATCCTGACTTATTCTGTGATTCTGTGTTGCTGAGGCAAAAAAATAGTTCCTCAAGTAATTCTAATTCTCACTCCTACAGTAAAGCTTATGTTAGGAGAAAAAAAAAATCCAACAACTCCTTGCTGTTTTTCTTTGGAGCTCCATAAACATTAAGGCAAGCTGCAGGCATACTGCTCTGTGAGTTTAAAAACCCTCCAAAAAAAGTTTGAGTCTTTATGCCCCAAATCCAGATTGTGTCTATTTATTCTTTTCCGTCACACCATGTGCTCTAATCCTGTGCTTCCACTGATCACCTCCCAGAAGAAGGAAAATGCAGTATTTGTTCACCACAAAAGCTGTTGCAGACATGCATTATGCAGTTCCCTTCTCACTTTTGTTAAATTAAAGCAATATTTACATATCCTGAATACGAATTATGTTTGCCTCTCATATTACAAGGCCTAAAGGAAAAGCGGGAGACGGTCTTATTTCCTTAGCAACAGACTCAGGTGTGATTTATGCCACTGTGCATCCCTGCAGCTGTCTCCAAGCAACCAACCAAACTGCAGTGCCAACTCTTGTACATACAACATAGGGAGGATAAACTCTGGACCCCAAATACCGTTCCCTGGCATCAGATAGAGGCAGAGCTGGACAGGTACTAGGTTGTTGTAGAAATGGAAATCAAACAATCTAATCATCTCAGTTCAGCTTGCCAAATGCTCAGTATGCAAAGAATAACCTATTTTAAGTCAGTTAGTACTTAGGTGGCAGCTGTTGATGTGTATTAATACTTTACCCAGGCTTTGCCTTAGCTTATGGAAGTGGTATCACTGTGTCTGAAGTCCCTGAGCTGGCTCAGCAAGAGTTTTCATGGAAAACAGAGTAATTGTGTAGCCAAAAAACCCAACCAAACAACCAAGCAAAAGAACCCCTCAGAACCAACCAACCAACAACAATAATGACAAAACCCAAACAAAAGCTCCCAGCGTTTATGGTAATAATTCACTGTTCAAATAGTTGCCAGCATTTGCCAAACTTCATTTTCCATTTCAAAGCTGTTTCCTCTTTGAAAAGATAAAAAGAGAGACTGTGTCGTGTTGGCAAACATTGCATTTCTAAATGACACCTGTGGAGCTGGCGAGGCTTGCCAAATCCAATCGTGACAGCACCGTTCTCTGCCCTGAAAGAAATTACCGTCCTAGCTGAGGTGAAATTTGCTTTGGAAAGTGAGGTTTTGCTAATGGAAGATGCTCTTTATCTATCAGCCTCCCTATGCTAGGAGCAGGTGTGGATCTCTTGGAGGGTAAGAAAGCCCTGCAGAGGGACCTGGACAGGCTGAATGGGTGGGCAGAGGCCAATGGGATGAGATTGAACAAAGCCAAGTGCAGAGTTCTGCACTTTGGCCACAACAACCCCAAGCAGCACTACAGGCTGGGGACAGAGTGGCTGGAAAGCAGCCAGGAAGAAAGGGACCTGGGGGTACTATTAGAGAGTAGCTGAAGATGAGGCAGTGGTGTGCCCAGGTGGCTAAGAGAACCAATTGCATCCTGGCCTGGATTAGGATCAGTGTGGCCAGCAGGACAAGGGAGGTTATTCTGCCCCTGTACTCAGCACTGGTCAGGCCACACCTTGAGTACTGTGTCCAGTTCTGGGCTCCTCAATTCAAGAGAGATGTTGAGGTTCTGGAACATGTCCAGAGAAGGGCAACAAAGCTGGTGAGGGGCCTGGAGCACAGCCCTGTGAGGAGAGGCCTGGAGAAGAGGAGGCTTTGGGGTGATTTCATTGCTGTCTACAACTACCTGAAGGGAGGTTGTAGCCAGGTGGGGGTTGGTCTCTTCCCTCAGACAACCAGCAATAGAACAAGGGGACACAGTCTCAAGTTGTGCCAGGGGAGGTCTAGGCTGTATGTTAGGAGGAAGTTCCTGCCAGAGAGAGTGATTGGCATTGAAATGGGCTGCCCAGGGAGGTGGTGGAGTTGCTGTCCCTGAAGGTTTTCGGAAAAAGCCTGGCTGAGGCACTTAGTGCCATGGTCTGGTTGACTGGCTATGGCTGGGTGCTAGGTTGGACTGGATGATGTTGGAGGTCTCTTCCAACCTGGTTGATTCTGTGATTCTGTGACTCTATGCCAGTGCTTTTCTGATGCTTTTCAGGCACTGGGGACACGTAAAGTGAGGAAGCAAGCACTCCCATGTGTAAACATTTCATGCTCACCTGATTTAGTTGGAGCAATTAACGAGTCAGAAATTATAAATTGCTCACCCTTATTTGGGCAAGACACCAACAAGTACCTAAACACCTGTGGGTACCTGTGTATCACTTTGGGAGGGGACATAATGGCCCAAGCCTTTGTTTTCCTCTTGCCCTTGCTTCCCCCATCAGCAGAAGGGTGGGGCAAGGCAGGATATCTAATAGGCCTCTTAGCCTTCCAGGACACCACCTCTAGCTTGTTTTTACTAGAAATCCATAAAGCCTCTCAAAGGCCAATATTCATTCCACTGCTGAAAGACAGATCCTGTAACACTGAAATCAAGGTACAATCTTCTGACCAACAGGTGAGAATGGAGTGTGGAAATTCTGGGAAGTCCCCAGGGATCACCATCTGCTGGTGCTGGAGCAATACATCCATGCTTCAGACCTCTGAGCACATGCTGCCCGTGGTATGCCTAAGACAGAGGCAGAGCAGGCAGAGTGCATTGCCTCTCCCTGGCCTATCACTGCCACATCAGCATCAGGATGAAATTTTGATCAGGGTTTTTTTTTTCGGTGTTACCAAGATGGAAAACACTTCCAGGACAGTGCCTCCTGTGCAGGTGGTTTGGGTGCAACACCAGCATCTGCAGCTTGGAAATATCAGTAAGCAGAAGGGAAAGGCCACTATCCCAAATTGCAGTGATGAACTTGGTGCATTAAGGTTCCTATAGAGCCAAGTGACCTGGGTTAGGGTTGTACTCCTGTTGGAGTCCAATTAACCACCGTTCCTGCCTTTCTCAAGCCAGAATTCATTTCACCATTCATCATCCTTTAAGCTTACAAATTTTCCCTTCTTGGAGTGCTACTACTTAAGCATTTGTATTCTTGAGCCAATCCATCTAATTTCAGCACATAGCTGCCTTGCCTTGTCTTTGCCGAAGTTTCTGAACCATTTGTGTTTTCTTCACTTGCATAGGTTTGTCCCAGATTGTTTCCTGTTTGGTTGGTTGATTTTTTTAGGGTATTTTTTGGCTTTTCTTTGGGCCTCAGTAAGTCAGACAGTAAAGTCTTAGTGCGTGCAGAGCATTTCTTACTTATTAGGCTATCCTCCTTTGCCTCATATTCTTGTCCTGATTTTAAAAGCTATCTTCACTTAAAACTTTTTATGCTAATCTACCAAAATTATTATCAGCTGGGCAGTTGTTCTGTAATTTAAACAGAGCATAAAACTGTAAGGCATAATGCTGATTTTTTTTTTTTTTTTAATAGCATGCCCTGAAGTGATAAATTCTTGCAGTAGCTTAAGGTCAGATTTGTGCATCAGAAATACTTCAGGATTTGTTACCTGGCTGCAGATAAACTCTCCTGTTGCCACTGCTTCTTCAGCTTAGGTCTCACTGCAATTTTGGATATTCAAAAAGAAATCAGAATTTGCCTTTGAGATCAAATGCAGTATAAAAATCAGGCTTGTTCTCCCATTCCCATTTTCTTAATCAAACACATATTTTTACATCAAAGACCAGGACTGCAGAAGTTCAAGCAATGCTAGCTAGTTACACCACTACAAAATAGCTAAATGTGTCTAATTTCTTTTGAGTGATAGAAAAGCTTTACTCGTGGTCACAGAATCACAGAGTGTCAGGGCCTGGAAGGGACCTCTGCACCGGTTTGAGGCTAATTGGAATATTTTAATGAGAGAAACAAGATTATTGGCTGTGAAAGGAAAATAACGAAGATATCTGTGTTATCCATTCACTCTGCTGAGACACATAAAAACAAGGACACAAAGAAAGAGAAGTGAGTCTGGTTTTGGCTATCACTATATTAACTCTTCTACCTGAACCTGCATATTCCCAACTAATCATTCTGCTTCTAACACGTCTTGCTGGCCTTCCCAGCTCAACCTGCATATAAAGGGGATTTTGAGGTAAGGGAGAGGGTGGAAAGAAGGTGGAAGAGTGGTTGAGAGCCCATCCTGGGCAGTTCACTGCTGGAGGAGTTTTGTATATCTGTATTACTTTTTACTTGCATATTACTGTATATATCTGTAAATATGTCTGTATATATTGTCTATACTTGTAACTTGTGCTTCATTCCTTAACCTCCATCAAGCTGAGTTTAGTCTGGGTGAATTCCTAACCTTGTGAGGGGATGAGTAATTCCCAAACTACTACAAAACTCATCCAGTCCAACCCCCCTGGCAGAGCAGGATCACCTAGACCAGATCATACAGGAATGTCTCCATGCTCGTTTTGAATATTTCCATAGAGGTAAACTCCACAGCACCCTGGGCAGCCTGTTCCAGTGTTCTGTCACCCTCACAGGGAGAAAAACTCCTCTTTACTTTTTCATTGAAATTCCTATGCCTCAGCTTCCACCCACTGCCCCTTGTCCTATTGTTGGGTATTAGAATCATAAAATCAAGCAGGTTGGAAGAGATCTCCAAGATCATCCAGTCCAACCTAGCACCCAGCCCTATCCAGTCAACTAGACCATGGCACTAAGTGCCTCATCCAGGCTTTTCTTGAAGACCTCAAGCCTGGCTCCAGCCTCCTGGCGCTCACCTTTACATATTGATAAGCATTAATGCAGTATCACTAAATCTGTGGTACTAATTGCACACCTGATGCTATCAACAGGCTTAAATATCTTTTTCTTTAACTTGGAATGCAAATTTTGTTGACTTTATCTGTCATGCACCTGTCTGCTCCTCTCTGCAGAGAGGCAAGCTGCTTCCTCCTGTGAAGTGGTGCAAGGTGTCAAAATCAAGAAGTTAATCCTCTAAAACACAAGGAGAGGCTGTCTGGGTGACACTCAACCTGATGTCTTTAGATTCTTCTAGCAAAGATAAAAACCTGAATGAATGCCCCTCATTATAGGCTGGATGTTAGGAGGAAGTTGTTGGCAGAGAGAGTGATTTGCCATTGGAATGGGCTGCCCAGGGAGGTGATGGAGGCACCATCCCTGGAGGTGTTGAAGCAAAGCCTGGCTGAGGCACTTAGTGCCATGGTCTGGTTGATTGGCTAGGGCTGGGTGCTAGGTTGGACTGGATGATCTTGGAGGTCTCTTCCAACCTGGTTGATTCTAGGATTCTATGCAAATACACTGATGTGAGTAAGGTTTTTTCTGGTATGAAACGTCTGCAAAATAGAGACCTAGACCTGTGGGAAGCACAGAATTATTTCAGTTGATTTAATGTTTACCTGCTTATTATTTGCATAGGTGTTTTTTACAAATGTGTGAATTTATGCTTCTAACATGAAGTTTGAAAATATTACCATGGAAATAAACCTCTGCATATTATCCTTTCCCTGGACTGAAAATTTTTGTATTTGAGAGGTTAATATATATATATATATATATATAAAATTCAAGGTACCTAGAAGTATCAAAACTTCTGTCATTCATCTTTAGTCTGACCCTTTTATTAGCCATTATGCCTTGTGTGCACTTGTTTTCTCCCGGGAAGCTCGTTTTAAATGCCACAACTTCATTTGGGTTTGTTATTTTAATTAAAAGAAGCAGCCTGTGATTGTTAGAGGAAAGGTTTTGCCTTACTCTCTTGCCCTTTAGCTTGTTCATAAATAAGAATTTCTTCAGTATCCTGGTGAGGCTTCTCATGGTTTTTCAGCAGAGTCCTGCGGAGAGAAGCAGACAATGTGATAATAAAAGACTGATTTTGGTACTGCCTTGCATTAGTCCCAGTAACATTAATTAAATACAGAGGTGGAACAGGCTGTCATTGGGTCTGTATGTTGTAGTGTCATGAGTAGTTGGAGGCAATATTTTCTATCAACGCTTTGCAGTAATGCTTCAGTTGGAGTTAGGACATCCAAAATCATAAAGATTAAATCCATAGTCTGAGAAGCCTGAGAGAAAGATGGATTTAAAGAAATCTAGACACAGCCAGGAGACTGGTATGCAATTTGTGGTGCATAGGACTGGACAGCATCTGCTGGAGACTCATTACACCTCAGGAAAGAACCAGTCACAGGCTGCACTGATGGAGCCCTCAAGACAGATCATTATTGGGTTTTTTTTTTATGCCCTTAATGCTACAGTTTCTGCTTTTCCTTTCTTTCTTATTGCCATGGAAAAGGAAAATCCTCTGTGAAATGCCTATACTTGATGTTTCTGAGATCAGTTTCCAACCCTGGTAGTCCTCCTCCAGCAGCAGTTACATATCTCTTTGTTTTCCTGTGGCCTCTGTTGAAGTGTGTTGCAGAGTTGCATGTTTCTCTCAGTGACATGCATGTTCTTTCCCAAACGATTTTAGAATCTCAGAATCACAGAATGGTTTAGGTTGGAAGGCACCTCAAAGACCATCCAGGTCCAACCCCCTGCCATAGGCAGGGACACCTCCCATGAGAACAGGTCACTCAAGGCCTCATCCAGCCTAGCCTTGAATGCCTCCAGGGAGGGAGCAGCCACAACCTCCCTGGGCAACCTGTGCCAGTGTCTTACCAGTCTATGTGACCTGAAGGAATGCCTAATGAAATGCACTTCTCTGCCTGTACTCTGCACCAAAACCACACACGTTAGCCCTAGAGGCACCAGTTCAACATGCAAAACCCATCCACTTCTTTACTCACTCTCCAGAAGAGTCATTTCTCACTCCCTGATGAGGGTTTAACCAGAAAATGATCACAGTGGCCCCATTTAGAATTTCCCTAAACAGCAATAAAAAATTATTAATCCCTGCCTCATCTCTGGTCCCAGATCACTAAGAGCCATCATAAACACAGCAAACTGGGCTATTTGTCTATGCTTCAGCTCATGCAGGAACAATTTTCTCTTTGGTTCTTCGACCATATCTGCAGACTTCCCATCAGCTGCCTTCTTTTATCCTCAGCCCACACAAAGCCAGTAAAATTGCCATCTTTTAAAAACAAATATTGTACCTTCCCAGTTACAGTTTCACTTAAAAAAAAAAAAAAATCAATACAGCTTGCAACTGATAACCAGATTATGATTGCTTTTAAGATTCTGCTATCTGCCCCGTGAGATAATCTGACAGGACAATAAACTACGTCTGTTTATTACAAGGATCACATATTCAATTGGCCTGTCTTAGAAGAGACCATAAATGAGATTTGGGATTTTTGATAGCCTGGATGACTTTCCTTCCTTTTAATTGCTAGCTGCTTGGGTTTTGTAAATCCTTCTTCTCTGAGAGAACAGTTCAAGAATATATATGTGTGCATATATATATATATATATATAAAGTGCACTTATGCACAGACACACATACCTCTACCTGTACAATGAAGCCAGAAACATATTTTTATACTTGCACAGAAACTAAAAGGAGATAATTTTGTTCCCTGCAAAACCCACCTGAGTATTTTCCTTTCTGCATTGTCCCTGTTGCCTTCCTATAAACTTCACCCCAAGCCTTAACACAAGCGCTGATCCCTGCCTTCAAAACCTGCTCGGCAGCCCACCCAAAAGCAGAGGCAAAGAGTGTCACCAAAACATTTATATCCAGCAATATCCTGGCATTCTTTGTCTCTCAGTGTGGGGCCATTGTGTTTTTCACAATACAAGGAAAATCTTCTTTTTGCCCTATTTTGGAAGTGGAAAGTGTAAGATTTGCCTCACCTCCTGGGAAATACTGAGCAGTATTGCAGTCCATGAGCAGTATAACTACTGCACAGATCACTCTGAGTTTATGCTTTAACACTAAAAAATACTGAACTGGGGGTGACAGTGAAGGAAAAGCTGCCCAGGCTGTGCCTACAGGCTCATGCCCTCACAGGAAAAGCAATTCTAGGCAAGAAGCACTCCTTGGGTTGGTAATTTTAACCTTCATAGCCTTATTTTTATATTGCCATTTAAAAAGGTTATGTTTAACTGTTAAAACCTCAGTATGATGGAGGCATCATGATCAGGGAGGTGAGATCTCCAGGATCTGTGCCCTGGAAGAAGGAGAGACTCTGCAGAGCAGAGCCATAGCCCATGCTGAGCGAAGATGCAGGAACCTGTGTGCTGGCAGAGAGCAGTAGCAGCCAGACCTCTAAGTATTTGTTTTGCTCAGAGGGAGAAAAAGCTACCGACACCAAGCTTGAGTGCCATTACCAGCACATAAGCAAATAGGCAGCAGGTGCTTGTGTGTACCTAGATGTGATATTTATTGTATGACAGCACACAAATATAAGTGAGATGAGGCAAATATTGCTTCTACTGCTGGATTAAAACCCATTTAACACCCTTGTTCCAAAAGACCTCAATAATGTGGTTGTTGTGTTCCTGTTGTGCTGGAAATCTGGACAAGAGAATGGAGGAAGGACAGCAGTGCTTTTCAGCAAGGTAAACTACATCTTCCATCATGTTCTTCAGTTTATGGACCTGGAAGTGCTGTCAGGTGAAATAAAACAGTTGCACACAACTGCAATGACATCTTAAAAAGCTTGAATTCCCATTACTCACACGTAAACAAAGCCTGATAGTGATGTTAATTTTCAGGTTTTCAGCTGGTTCTGGCTTCTTTACAAAATTTTAGGGCTTCTGAGATTACTGTCTAAAGCAACTGCTGAACACAACTGTTGGACTTGACTCAGCACCATGTTAGCAACTGCTTAAGGCAAAGGAAAACCTGGATAAACAGCAGCGTGTTTCCATCTAACACCCAGGTGGTGACCAAGTCCTGGCCTTCATCCTGCTTTGGAGCATTCCTTGAGTGAGTCCAGGGTGGAGTTCTCAACTTCTTCCTGCCCACATATGGGTATCCTTCAGAGCCCTGTGACAGAATACAACCTGCTTGAGCTTGTCCTCCCTCCTGAGCACCAGGCTGCATGGCTAGCAACCACCATGCTTCATCTTTCTTGAGAGGCACTGCTGCTGCAATCCTCTGAGCATCTTTGTGGCCCCCTCTGGTGTGCTAGTTTGAAGTTAGCTAGAATGTTTTGGTGAGAAGGACTAGATTACAGGCTGTGAAAGGGAAACAACAGTGATGTCTGCTTCACTCATAGGTGGTGGAGGGGCTGTAGCCCCAAAACTGAGGCCTCTCTATGCCTCTACATGCCTGGACATGTTTTTCTGCCAGGACCCATGGCAGTAAGCAGGTTGTGTAACACACACACCCAGTCCATGTACTCCTGGGGTCTGCCCAGGTAATCCCCTATTGGGAGGGTCCAGGCAAACAACTCCTGCCTATTAAGGTAAGGTTTGGCTTACTGCCAGCCTGATTGGTCACTTTAGGTGGCCAAAAGGGGCCACGAATCTCAACCCACAGTCTATAAAGAGGGGTGCAAAGGTGCACCACGTGTTCCAACTTAGCTGTGCAGACTCAGCTCTCTGATCCACATTGCAGCTCTGACCTGCTTGCAAGGTTTAGACATAGGATCTGGCCCTCACTTGCATACTCACTGAGGCTCAGCCCTCTTGCATTGATTAGGGGAAAAAAAGAGGGTGTATCACCTCTGGAAGGAGGGGAAGGCTTCTCCTGACGTGTTTAAGGAGGTAGCCAGACTATGCAGGAGAAAAATTAGAGAGGCTAAGGCCCAGCTAGAACTTAGGCTGCCACCTCTGTGAAGGATAATAAAAAGCACTTTTATAAATGTATCAATGCTAAAAGGAAGGGCAAGAAGAGCCTCCACTGCTTACTGGACCAGGAGGGGAACACTATAACTGATGGCAAGGAAAAGGCTGAGGTCCTGAATGCCTTCTTCGCCTCAGTTTTCAACAGTAAGGAGGGAGGAGTTCAGGGCAAGTGGCCTCTTGAACTGGGGGATGGGGTCAGGGAGCAGTGTGTTCCCCTGGAAATTCATGAGGAATTAGTTCAGGAGCTGCTGAGCCACCTGGACACCCACAAGTCCATGGGACCAGATGGGATCCATCCCAGGGTGCTGAGAGAGCTGGCAGCTGAGCTGGCCAAGCTGCTCTCCATCATTTTCCAGCAGTCCTGGCTCACCGGAGAGGTCCCAGAAGACTGGAAACTGCCAACGTGGTCCCCATCCACAAGAAGGGTTGGATGGAGGAACCTGGGAACTACAGACCTGTCAGCCTGACCTCAGTGCCAGGGAAACTGATGGAGCAGGTTATCTTGGGGGTGATAAGAGCGCACCTGAGGGATGGCAAAGGGCTCAGGTCCAGCCAGCATGGGTTTAGGAAGGGCAGACCCTGCCTTTCTAAACTGATCTCCTTCTCTGATCAGGTGACCCACTTGGTGGATGTGGGGAGGCCTGTGGATGTGCTCTGTCTGGACTTCAGCAAGGCCTTTGGCACTGTCCCCCACAGCAAACTGCTGGCTAAGCTGTCAGCCCATGGCTTGGATGGCAACACTCTGTGCTGGGTTAGGAACTGGCTGGAGGGCCGGACCCAGAGAGTGGTGATGAATGGTGCCACATCCAGCTGGCAGCTGTCACTAGTGGTGTCCCTCAGGGATCTGTGCTGGGCCCCATCCTCTTTAACATCTTCATAGATGATCTGGATGAGGGCATGGAGTCAGTCATCAGCAAGTTTGCAGATGACACTAAGCTGGGGGCAGATGTGGCTGGGTTGGAGGGCAGAAGGGCTCTGCAGCGGGACCTTGACTGCCTGGACAGATGGGCAGAGTCCAATGGGATGGGGTTCAATAGCTCCAAGTGCAGGGTGCTGCACTTTGGCTACAACAACCCCATGCAGAGATACAGGCTGGGGTCAGAGTGGCTGGAGAGCAGCCAGACAGAGAGGGAACTGGGGGTGCTGATTGATGCCCGCCTGAACATGAGCCAGCAGTGTGCCCAGGTGGCCAAGAGAGCCAGGGGCATCCTGGCCTGCATCAGGAATGGTGTGGTCAGCAGGAGCAGGGAGGTCATTCTGCCCCTGTACTCTGCACTGGTTAGATCACACCTTGAGTGCTGTGTTCAGTTCTGGGCCCCCCAGTTTAGGAGGGACATTGAGATGCTTGAGCTTGTCCAGAGAGGCCTTGAGCACAGCCCTCCGAGGAGAGGCTGAGGGAGCTGGGATTGGTTAGCCTGGAGAAGAGGAGGCTCAGGGGTGACCTTATTGCTGTCTACAACTACCTGAGGGGTGGTTGTGGCCAGGAGGAGGTTGCTCTCTTCTCTCAGGTGGCCAGCAGCAGAACGAGAGGACACAGCCTCAGGCTGTGCCAGGGGAGATTTAGGCTGGAGGTGAGGAGAAAGTTCTTCCCTGAGAGAGTCATTGGACACTGGAATGGGCTGCCCGGGGAGGTGGTGGAGTCGCCAACCCTGGAGCTGTTCAAGGCAGGATTGGATGTGGCACTTGGTGCCATGGTCTAGCCCTGAGCTCTGTGGTAAAGGGTTGGACTTGATGATCTGTGAGGTCTCTTCCAACCCTGATGATACTATGATACTGTGATACTGTGATCTCGACTCGCAGTTATCCTGTCTGAGTACCTTTGGGAAGCAGAGCACATTCACGCCTGCACTTGATACATATGGGGAGCCAATAGCCCCTTAAGTCTAGAGCTATCTTGATGCATCTACAGAGCTCAGTCTCCCAGCAGCCTGGCACACATTGCATGCCCACTGCTGTAGCCTAAGGGAAAGCAGACCTTCCAGATTGTCTGCAAACCCACAAACACAGCCTGCTAGCTGTACAGAAGACCATGCCAGAAGCTGCACAGACAAATCCTTCTCCTGCACCTGGAATCCTGCCAGCTGATCATCCCTGGACACGCAGCATCCAGAAAACCAGCAGCATCGAGGCAAAGAGCACCTCACACCAGGAGAGAAGGTTAGAGAAAACCTCTTTACCCCAGAGCCTGGGAAGACTTATCATTCCCCTTGCAAAATGGGAAGATTCCAGCCTCACAAAGACCCGAACATTGGGCACAGGCTGTGACACAATCCCGGGAGGGTGATTAATAATTAGAATCATAGAATCATAGAATCAACCAGGTTGGAAGTGACCTCCAAGATCATCCAGTCCAACCTAGCACCCAGCCCTAGCCAATCAACTAGACCATGGCACTAAGTGCCTCATCCAGTCTTTTCTTGAACACCCCCAGGGATGGTGCCTACACCACCTCCCTGGGCAGCCCATTCCAATGCCAATCACTCTCTCTGTGAAGAACTTCTTCCTAATATCCAGCCTATACCTACCCCAGCACAACTTGAGACTGTGTCCCCTTGTTCTGTTGCTGGTTGCCTGGGAGAAGAGGCCACCCCCCACCTGGCTACAATGCCCCTTCAGGTAGTTGTAAACAGTAATAAGATCACCCCTGAGCCTCCTCTTCTCCAGGCTAAACACCCCCAGCTCCCTCAACCTCTCCTCATAGAATTTGTGCTCCAGGCCCCTCACCAGCTTTGTTGCCCTTCTCTGGACATGTTCCAGCACCTCAACATCTCTCTGGAATTGAGCGGCCCAGAACTGGACACAGTACTCAAGGTGTGGCCTGACCAGTGCTGAGTACAGGGGAAGAATAACCTCCCTTGTCCTACTGGCCACACTGTTCCTGATGCAGGCCAGGATGCCATTGGCTCTCTTGGCCACCTGGACACACTGCTGGCTCATCTTCATCTACTCTCTAATAGTACCCCCAGGTCCCTTTCCTCCTGGCTGCTCTCAGCCACTCAGTCCCCAGCCTGTAGAACTGCTTGGAGTTGTTGTGGCCAAAATGCAGAACCCTGCACTTGGCCTTGTTCAATCTCATCCCATTGGCCTCTGCCCACCCATCCAGCCTGGCCAGGTCCCTCTGCAGGGCTCTCCTACCTTCCAACAGATCCACACCTGCTCCTAGCTTGGTGTCATCTGCAAACTTACTGATGCTGGACTCAATCCCCTCATCCAGATCATCAATAAAGATATTGAACAGGACTGGGCCCAGCACTGATCCTTGGGGAACACCACTAGTGACAGCTGCCAACTGGATGTGGTACCATTCACCACCACTCTCTGAGCTCTGCCATCCAGCCAGTTCCTGACCCAACACAGAGTGAATCTGTCCAAACCATGAGCTGCCAGCTTGGCTAGGAGCTTGTCGTGGCAGACAGTGTCAAAGGCTTTGCTGCAGTCCAGGTAGACTACATCCACAGCCTGCCCCACATTCACCAGGCAGGGAACCTGATCATTCATCAGGTTGATGAGACAGAACCTGCCCTTCCTAAACCCATGCTGGTTGGGCCTGATCCCTTGGCCATCCTGTAGGTGCTGTCCTGGAATGCTGCCCTGTGCAGCTCCAACACAAACAGCCTGAGATGTCCCCTCCCTGGGCACAGTGGTGCAGCTTGAGATGCAAATAAGCCATCTCCACTTCTCTACACAGCACCTTTCAGCCATATGGTGACATTTGTATCTTCATCCATCACTCAGCATAATGAAAATGCAGCCTTTATTTTTTTTTTAATCCCTGCAACACTTGCCTTCCATGAATGTCTTAACATTTATGTACCACCCAGAGACATGATGTTATGTCAGGATTTCGTTCTTGTGACATTATCTACCCTAATTAAGGCTATCCTTACCTGCTTTGCTTCAGCCATGCAGTGGAGTAACGATGAGGTTGTCTTAGTTTCTGAGGCTTTTGAAGTTGATGCCAGGAAAACAGAGACTTCATCCTCACTACAGCCTGCCTCAGACACTGCTCAGTGCCACGCAGTAAAGATCTCCATCTTGTGTTCTGAGAAAACCGGTGTCCTCAGCTCCAGCTGGCACCACCAATGTGTCCAGAAGCCCCAGAACTGGAAGGAACACTATTCTTGCCCACCTCTGCTATTCTTATGTCTGTCAGCTCCTATAAAACAAAAGAGAAGTCTTTTGCAAAGACAGCTTTCTGGAAAACTAGGAAAGGCCATGTTCAAAGCAGCCTGAACAAAAGGGAAAGCATTTGCAGGCACAGGCATACAGGCAGTGTCCCATGGGTGCATATAATTTTTTCCTTGTCCCAGTCTCCCTTTCCTGGTGTGGAGCCTGGGCAGGCAGTGAGGCAGTTAATAAATGAGGCAGCAGCACACAGAAGGTTCCACCTCAACACAATCAGGAACTTCTTTCCTGTAAGGGTCCCAGAGCCCTGGCACAGCTCCCCAGAGAGGTTGTGAAGTCTCCTTTGGAGACTTTGAAGACCTGTCCAGATGCAGTCCTCTATGACCTGAGATAGATTGTATGGTCCTGCTCTGGCAGGGGGATTTGACTCGATGATCTCTTTGAGTCTCTACCCCTAACATCCTGTGATGCTGTTGGAATGCCACAGGAATGATTCAAGGCTGCAGCACCTCCTGCAGAGTAGCCAGGTGCCATCTACTGCCAGTTGTTCACCTCCAGCTTCTGCCATGTGTTGCAAGCTAAGTCCTCTCCTCTAACCTCCCTGAGGTGCACCAGGGCTGGACCATAAAGCCACATGGAGGTTGTAAACCTCGTGGATCAATACTGAACAGCTGTAATATCTTGTGATGGTTTGGGTGTTTCCCGCCCCCCCCCCTCCCCCCCCCCTCCCACATTAGAAGTTACCCAGACTAGTCTCAGCCAGCTCTGAAAATATAACTGAAGCTATTTATTTACAGCTAGCACAATATACAAGCAGATAGTTACAGTCTATACAGAAATATAAAAAATTATACAAGGTAAAAGGTAATACAGAAACACAACTTCCCTCCCAGAAACCTGAGTCCCCAGAAGGGGCTCTCAACCACCCCTGCACCTTCCCCCTGCCCCTCTCAACCTTACCCCAGTCCTAAGGAAGAATAGAGGTTCAGCCAAGAGGTTAAGAAGCAAAGGTGAGTGGCAGGTGAGGTTAGGGAGATGCAGCTCAGTCAAAGCCCAGCCTGAGAGTGAGACAAAGACGGCCAGAGTGTTATCTAATGTTTACTTTCTTCTTCAGCAAGACTCTGAGGGGAGTAGACATCACCACTGTTTTCCTTTCACAGCCTATGATCTAGTTGTCCTCACCAAAACATTCTACCCTGCTTCAAACTAGCACACTTATTAGCATGATTTTCCCCATGGATTTAAACATTGTTGTTGGGAGAAAATGAACCACAGATGAGGAAGAGGAATCATTTCCTCTTTCCAGCTTTTACAAGTTTTGTCAGACTGCAGGGCAAGAACATATTTCTCCTCTATGCAAAAAGAAGCAGTTTCCTCTAGCATTTGTGAAATCACCTTTTATGCAGTGCATGCATCTACCTGCATATAGACATACCTATCCACATAGATATTTACAATTCCTGGATGCTTAGAGTAAGAGTCGTCAGGATTTAAGCACAATGAGTGAACAGAGGCTTCAGCAGCTGATTAATTTTTACTGGAGTAGGTTTGTATTAAGGAATTATCCCTCAGCCGTGGAGGCCCCTAACTCAGACAAGGTGACAAGTGACTTGAGGGTGCCCTTCCATGGCCTCTCTTACCAGACATGGGTGAGCAGTGCTGCACTGTTACCATTGAAGCTTTCCCAGAGCTCACAAGCCCAACAGAACAAAATTTAAGATGCCTCCCCCTGACTCCTTCTCCCCTTTTAGGCAGAAGGGTAAAAGGGGTCAAACAGCCAAAGAACAGCCTTAAACTGATTTGGAAGATATAAAGAACTTGTAACAATAAATAAAAGGTATTTAAGGTAAAGGAGGGTTACAGAGATACCAGGGAAGAGAACAGGTACATACGCATATGCACGTACAATGCTTTCAGTAAAGCGTTTGATACTGCTCTCTCACAGCATCCTTCTGGCTATACTGAGGCAGTGGGACCACTAGACCATGGCATTAAGTGTTCAACAGAACAAGGAGACACAGACTCAAGTTCTGCCAGGGTAGGTCTAGGCTGGATGTTAGGAGGAAACTGTTGCCAGAGAGAGTGATTGGCATTGGAATGAGCTGCCCAGGGAGGTGTTGGAGTCACCATCCCTGGAGACGCCCAAGAAAAGCCTGGATGAGGCACTTAGTGTCATGGCCTAGTTGACTGGCTAGGACTGGGTGCTAGGTTGGACTGGATGATCTTGGAGGTCTCTTCCAACCTGATTTATTCTATGATTCTATGAAAATGAATATTGATTTTTTTAATTTTTGGTATTTATATCCAGGAAAAAAAAATAAACTGTGAAAATTGTTTATTAATGTTAAATCTCATCAGAAAACTTATTTACAAGGTTCAAATGCAGGGTTGTCTTCATATTCATACAGGAACAGGTAAATTAGAGCAGTTAAGTAAAAAATAGAGAGTCAAACAATTTAAACTGTAGGCTCCCAAGTTTAAGTGGGACAGAGATCTGCCTAAGAGAGTCCAGTGGAGGGCTACAAAGATGATAATGGGACTGGAACACTGCCTGATGACGAGAGGCTGTGCCATGGTCAGAAAACCATGGCTAATAGAAGAGATAGGGAGAAGGCCTGATACAAGCCAAGCCAATCCAATCATAGTATCATAGAATCATAGAATCAGCCAGGTTGGAAGAAACCTCCAAGATCATCCAGTCCAACCTAGCACCCAGCCCTATCCAATCAACTAGACCATGGCACTAAGTGCCTCATCCAGTCTTTTCTTGAAGACCCCCAGGGACGGTGCCTACACCACCTCCCTGGGCAGCCCATTCCAATGCCAATCACTCTCTCTGTGAAGAACTTCTTCCTAACATCCAGCCTATACCTACCCCAGCACAACTTGAGACTGTGTCCCCTTGTTCTATTGCTGGTTGCCTGGGAGAAGAGGCCACCCCCCACCTGGCTACAATGTCCCTTCAGGTAGTTGTAGACAGTAATAAGATCACCCCTGAGCCTCCTCTTCTCCAGGCTAAACAGGCCCAGCTCCCTCAACCTCTCCTCATAGGATTTGTGCTCCAGGCCCCTCACCAGCTTTGTTGCCCTTCTCTGGACACGTTCCAGCACCTCAACATCTTTTTTGAATTGAGTGGCCCAGAACTGGACACAGCACTCAAGGTGTGGCCTGACCAGTGCTGAGTACAGGGGCAGAATAACCTCCCTTGTCCTGCTGGCCACACTGTTCCTGAGCCAGGCCAGGATGCCATTGGCTCTCTTGGCCACCTGGGCACACTGCTGCCTCATCTTCAGCTTACTATCTATCAGTACCCCCAGGTCCCTTTCCTCCAGGCTGCTCTCCAGCCACTCTGTCCCCAGTCTGTAGTGCTGCTTGGGGTTGTTGTGGCCAAAGTGCAGAACCCTGCACTTGGCCTTCTCAAATCTCATCCCATTGGCCTCTGCCCACCCATCCAGCCTGGCCAGGTCCCTCTGCAGCGCTCTCCTACCTTCCAACAGATCCACACCTGCTCCTAGCTTGGTGTCATCTGCAGACTTATTGATGCTGGACTCAACTCCCTCATCCAGATCATCAATAAAGATGTTGAACAGGATTGGGCCCAGCACTGATCCTTGAGGAACACCACTAGTGACAGCTGCCAACTGGATGTGGCATCATTCACCACCACCCTCTGGGCTCTGCCATCCAGCCAGTTCCTGACCCAGCACAGAGTGAATCTGTCTAAACTATGAGCTGCCAGCTTGACTAAGAGCTTGTCGTGGTAGACAGTGTCAAAGGCTTTGCTGCAGTCCAGGTAGACTACATCCACAGCCTTCCCCCAATCCAAACCGTTTATTGCATTGCAAACATGTGTTTCATCAGAAGGCTACAAATTGTGTTAAACTGCAATTGGTTACATGTACTTGCATTAGAAATGACATACTAATTAGCATAGACATTCATCATATTCTCTCACCAACACACACATTGTGTCTAATCATTCTAACTCAGCAGAGACAGGCGAAAACCACAGGCTCCAGCCTTACACTTGTTTATATTTGTTACACCATTCTCTAAGGTCATTCCAACCTTCTACTTTATCTCAACTCAGCACTTATTGAGCTCATACACTCTCGCCTGTCCATGGCTTATGCTCCAGTGTATCAAATTCCAATAGCTGTACCATCTGCCCAGGGAGGTGGTGGAGTAAATGTCCCTGGAGGTATTCAAGAAAAGCCTGGATGAGGCACTTAGTGCCTCACTTGACTGGCTAGGGCTGGGTGCTAGGTTGGACTGGATGATCTTGCAGGTCTCTTCCAACCTGGTTGATTCTATGATTCTATGATTCCAACATTTCTATAGAATCACTGCATTTAATATTACTATACCAAACATTTCCCCTTTTCTGTTTGGGTTTTTTTTTTTTTTTTTTTTTTTAGAGTAAAGGCAGTGCTTCCTATATCCCTGCAAGGCTCCTTTTGCAAGAAAATAGCAAGCACAGCACTTTAAACATCGCTTACAAAATAGTTGCTCCCCATCTTTGCCTATGAGTGGGAATTGTTGGAAGCTCATGAAAATACCTAGTTATCAAAACCTATCACCTGTGCAAACACCACCATTATTCCTTTCAAGTTCTTGCCACAGTATCTGTCCTCTGAGCTGGTATCCACCAGAAGCCTGTAAATATGCATGAACAATCTCATAAACCAGAAAAAGAAAACACATTGATTCCCTAGGCCCTATTAGCCTTCCCTAGGGTGAGCCTCTCTGTATGATGTGTCCAGAGAATTTTCCAATTTGTTTCTTCTCTCTCTTTTCTCAAAAGAATCATTGGCATTAAAATTTCTATCAGGGGTTGTTATCCATAAGAAAGTAGTTAAAAAAATTAAAAATATATAAGGTTTTCTTTTGCAGTCCTCCTTTCAGGGTGGCTGCCCTTATTGCCCCTCTTCTTTTATTTTTTTTAAATTAATTTTAATTTGTTTTTATATAATCCTCATCCTATGATAAGGATCTTGGAGGTCTCTTCCAACCTGGTTGATTCTATGAATCTATGATTCTATAATGCTATATTAATATACAGAAAAAAATTAAGAAAAAACACTTTATAATATTCTATTATAAACTCTTAACCTTAACTATATCATCAACTTAAAAAATCTAAACCATAAAATAAAATCATTACTGAAGACAAAAAAATAAAGAAAATCTAAGAAATACCATGGTATTCAGAAAAATAAAGGACCTCAAATCAGCACAAAAGAGATAATCATTAGCCTATACACTCACAAAACAGATTCTGTACTCAGCACTGGTCAGGCCACACCTTGAGTGCTGTGTCCAGTTCTGGGCCCCTCAATTCAAGAAAGATGTTGAGGTGCTGGAACATGTCCAGAGAAGGGCAACGAAGCTGGTGAGGGGCCTGGAACACAAATCCTATGAGGAGAGGTTGAGGGAACTGGGCCTGTTTAGCCTGGAGAAGAGGAGGCTCAGGGGTGATCTTATTACTGTCTACAACTACCTGAAGGGACATTGTAGCCAGGTGGGGGTTGGCCTCTTCTCCCAGGTAACCAGCAATAGAACAAGGGGACACAGTCTCAAGTTGTGCCAGAGTAGGTATAGGCTGGATGTTAGGAAGAAGTTTTTCACAGAGAGAGTGATTTCCCATTGGAATGGGCTGCCCAGGGAGGTGGTGGAGGCACCGTCCCTGGGGGTCTTCAGGAAGAGACTGGATGAGGCACTCAGTGACATGGTCTAGTTGACTGGCTAGGGCTGGGTGCTAGGTTGGACTGGCTGATCTTGGAGGTCTCTTCCAACCTGGTTGATTCTATGATTCTATGATTCTATGATTCTATTCCATTATATTCTACCAGTTACATAATATACTCCATTTTAATTACTTAAGCCTTATTACAATTATTCTGCTAAAGTTATTCCTAAACTTACCCTGTTGCAATTAACAGCTCATCCAGTAAACTACTAAACTCTAAAAATGTATTACAAGGAAAGCTAAAAAACATTATCAGTATTTTAATTCACAATTCAGAAATGCAGTCTGGTTCCTTTAAGAACCAAAGGCGCTTCTTCAGAGTGGCTGTAAGGAAAAAAATTAGGAGAAGGCTGGGTAAGCACCCACAGCTCCAGCAGGCAGGTGAGTGGGGGGGCTCCCCTTGAGCTCCCTGCGTCCCACACAGAGTTCCCAGACCCCGTCCATACTCAGCCTTCTGGGGTCTGCCAGGAAGATATTTTAGCTGTGCATCAACCAGCCCCATGGGATTTGCCATCCCTGGAAGGTGAGCTGCGAAGTGTGGGGAATGTTGTGACTGGAGGAAGGCGGTGAGCCGAGCCTCTTATCGCAGAGGGGTATTCTGCTGCCTATGCTGATTGTGGTGAAGGGGAGAAATTAATTGGTGTGAGAGGATGTTTTATACAAATATAAATTTATTAACTTCAATATTTTGAACTCTTGCCACCCCCAACCACTGAACTGTAATATTAATATGGATCTACACGGTCATGGAGGACATTATGGGAATATATCCAATTTTAACTATTATAACAACTAGCATACATTGAAACTATTAAACACAGAGAGGAATTTCCCTGAGACTTAATGCCACTTGGGGTCAGCATACTGCTTGCCCAGCAAGGGTGGGCTGAAAGCTCTTTCTGCTCTATGGCAGATGCAATCGAAATTACAGAGGCATCAAAGCATTTACTCACAGTTCTGATTAATCAGTAATCACCCTCCGGGGCTATGTCATAGCCTATATTAGTGTCCAATCATCCTTTGGAAGTCAAGGCTGGAATCCTCTGGCTTCAGGGGAAACAACAGTCTCTGACCTTGTGCTGCTGGTTTCTTCTGGATGCTCTCTCCAGAGATATGTAGGCAGGATCTCAGATGCACAGGGAATACAATGCTGTGCAGTCTGAGCACGGTCTAATGCTGGCTACTCAGGCTGATCATGTGCAGACAAGTGGGTCTGCTCCTGCAACTTGTGGCAGTGGGCGTGCAATGGGATGCACAGCTGCACGGGAGTCTGAGCTCTGTACAGGCAGGCATAAGCAAGCTCTGCAAGTGAGTATGCAGGCAGGCAAGCAGTATGGGGGACCAAGCACATTTTTACCTGTGTACCCCGATTTATTAAATGTGGGCTGAGATTAATGGCCCCTTGGCCACTAGAACGACCAACCAAGTTGGCAGTCAGCCAAACCTTACCATACTAGGCAAAAGCCACAAGCCTGGACCTTCCAAATATGGGAATCACGTGGGCCTTACACTGGGCAGGCACGAGCTGGGTGTGTGTGGGCTTACACAACCGCCTGACACAATCAGAGGTCCTGGGCAGGCCAGACTTCATGGCACCAGGTCTGTTGTGCCCCTTTGTGCTCATTATGTGTTTACCTCTGGTGCAGGCAGAGAAACATGGCCAGGCAAGGCAAGGCATGAATAAGCCTATTTTAGGGCCTATGGACCCTCACAACACCACTTCACTGCGGGAATGGTGTGCAGCTTCCTGTGTTCGGCTTCTGAAAGAAATTCCCAGCTCTCAATCGCTTCCTCTTCTGTTGTCCTCTGCTTTGTCCCCCAGTGCTCCACATTTGTAACTTGAAAAGAAAACTTCTTAAGCAGGCACTTTTTTGAGCTGCAGACTCTTAAAGGAGTTGGCAATTAATCACGTAAGGAGTTTTATGGCATTCAGCTTATGAGAAATCCTTCAGATACCTTTGTGGCTGTTAACTGCTCACTCTCTGCTGCTTTCCTCTGTTTTGCCTTTTGCATCTTCCCTCATTGGCAGATTTCTGAGCCCTTTGAAGCTTTTTTCAGAGCTTTTCTGACCGCATCTCAGGTGATCTTAAAAATCAGACTTTTTGCACAGCAAAGATAACTTTTAAACCACATCTCTCACAGAGAGGAAAAATTCAGAGCTCTCCTTTTTTCCCTGTCTCTTCCTTTTTCGGACTTAGCATCAGACTTACGACTTTCCGATATTTATCGCTGTCATACATCTTCTGCTTTTTTTCAGACCTCTGTTGTTAAAACAGCTGGCTTAAATCCATTAGAAGTCTGAAAGAGTTCATAATAGCAACTTGCCATGCTTCTTAAAGAGCTCTTTTCACAAGTAATACATCTCTTTCAACAGAAGAAACTTAATTCCTCATAATTCTCCACTTTAAGTTCCACCTCCAGCTCACCTGAATTATCGTCCAGTGATTCAGGTGTCAATTCAATTTGATTCCTTTCAGCAGCTCATGCTCCGTAGGGGCCCTGTGGCTGGTCACCTACATGGTGATCACTTTCCCCATCTGTGAGAGTCTGATCCTCTCTCTTGTTAATCAACAAAGATAAAGATTGCATCATCCCTCCTTAATCAACAAAGATTGCATCATCTCTCCTTAATCTTGTTACTTCTGGGACTCAGACTCTGTGCTTGGCCCAAAAGCTCAGAGATGCAAATCAACAGACAATACCTTTGAAACTCCTAGACCTCACCCTCGCTGCACTGCCCAGGAAGCCTCCATCTTATCTCTGCTGCCCCCAAAGGAGGTGTATGCAGGGTGTGGATAGGTGTAGCCGAGAGAGGGCGGAGGCCCTCCCCCCGACAACGCCGGACCCCTGCGAATGTGTGAGAATGCACAGGAAGATGCCCTGGGGGGCTGCAGCTGGACACTGAGCAGAAAACTGTATAATAAGGCAGGAGAAAGGCCTGCCAAAGTGTGGTATTCCCATCAGACCACCGGTGGCATCCCGACCACCAGTGACATCTCCACCCGTGGCATCCCCACCAGACAAAGCGTGGCACCTCCATCGGACCACCAGTGACATCTCCACCCGTGGCATCCCCACCAGACAAAGCGTGGCACCTCCATCGGACCACCAGTGACATCTCCACCCGTGGCATCCCCACCAGACCAAGCGTGGCCTTCCCATCGGACCACGCGTGGCATTCCTAGCGGACCACCATCCTCACTGGACCAAGAGTGGCACCTCCATCAGACCACCGAGGGCAGACCATCACCAGACCACCAGAACTGCACACCACCTGAAGAACCTCTGACAAACTCCGCAGAAGATCATCCCTGGGCCACACACCCGTCTCTCTCTCACTCCTTCATCTGCGACTGAGGGTAATATGCTCACAGCCTTTTCCCCTTCCCTGCTCCTTCTTTTCTTCTCCATCGAACTCTTTATCTTTCTCTTTCCCCCTTCTCCCCTCTCTCCCTCTGTTCTGATCCTTCTCTCTCCCCCTTCTCCCCTCTCTCCCTCTGTTTTGCCCAACCTTATCCTTTAATAAATAGTTTCGTGGTGATATCTGGTCTCGTTTGCACCTTAGTTTCACAACATGGAATCCATAAGAATTGGTCTAGCTCCTCTGGACAGAGATACTGTTCATCTCTGCTCCTCCGGACCTTGACACCATCACATTGGGGTACACCATTTGCCACAGACTTAATACCATGGTTATCAGAAGAGATGGGGAGAAGGCCTGATACAAGTCAATCCAATCCAATCCATTTATTGCATTGCAAACCTGTGTTTTTATACCTTTCATCGGAAGGCTACAAATGGCATTAAACTGCAATTGGTTACATGTACTTGCATTAGAAATTACTTACTAACGCAAGATCCATCATATTCTCTCACCAACACACACATTGTGTCTAATCATTCTAACTCAGCAGAGATAGGCGAAAACCACAGGCTCCAGCCTTACACTTGTTTATATTTACTATACCATTCTCTAAGATCATTCCAACCTTCCACTTTATCTTAACTTAGCACTTACTGAACTCGTGCACTCTCACCTGTCCATGGCTTATGTTTCAGTGTATCACATTCCAATAGCTGTACCATTCCAACATTGCTATACAATCACTACATTTAATATTACTATACCAAACAGACCTGGAACTGTTTAGTCTGGAGAAGACTGAGAGGAGATCTACTGGATGTTTATAAACACTTGAAGGCTGGGAGTCAGGAGAGAGGGGACAGGCTATCTTCTCTTGCTCCCTGTGATAGAACAAGGAGCAATGGATGGACGCTGCAGTGCAGGAGATTCCACCTCACAGGAGATTTCACTTCAACATAAGGGGGAACTTTACTGCAAGGGTCATAGAGCACTGGAACAGGCTGCCCAGAAAGGTTGTGGAGTCTCCTCCTCTGGAGACTTTCAAGATCCATCTGGATGCATTCCTGTGTGACCTGAGCTAGATTCTATGGTCCTGCTCTGACAGAGGGGTTGGAATCAATGGTTTATGGAGGTTTCTTCCAACCCCAACATCCTGTGATCCTGTGATGCCTATTGTTAACCTTGCTCCTCCCTTCTGTGTACATGTATCTAATGAGGACTGCATAGATTTTACATAGGTTTCTACAGAATCCTTACTAATACAGTTGTACTTCAGTCAGGCATGGGCCACTCTGTAATATGTCCTCAGAGGGGAAAATGTAGCTGCAGAAAAAACATCTTACTCTAGAAATACTTCTGTTTAAATTTGAACCTTTTTGAGCATCAGACCCTATTAGTTTTATGGTGGCTATAACAGAAAGTGGTGAAACCAGGCTGGGTCATTTGTGAGGATGAGAATAAACCTCTCACATGGATGGTGATGGTAATAACTCTCTTCATCAAAGCTCCCTAGCAGCAGCACCATGAAAAAGACACCGACATCAGACTAATCTTTTTCTTCTTGCAGATAGGCAAGTAGGAGTCAAGCCTTCCTCAGTCATAGAATCATAAAATCATGGAATCACAGAATCAGTCAGGGTTGGAAGAGACCACAAGGATCATCCAGTTCCAATCCCCCTGACATGGGCAGGGACACTCTACCCTAGAGCAGGCTGCACACAGTCTCAGCAAGCCTGGCCTTAAACACCTCCAGGCATGGAGCTTCAACCACCTCCCTGGGCAACCCATTCCAGCCTCTCACCACTCTCATGCTCAACAACTTCCTCCTTACTTCCAGCCTGACTCTCCCCACCTCCAGCTTTCCTCCATTCCCCCCAGTCCTCGCACTCCCTGATAGTCTAAAAAGTCCCTCTCCAGCTATTTTGAAGGCATCCTTCAGATATTGGAAGGCCACAAGGTCGTCATCTGGGAGCCTACTCTTCTCCAGACTGAACAGCCTCAATTCTTGGAGTCTGTCCTTATAGCAGAGCTGCTCTAGCTATGAGTGGCCCTTCTCTGGACACTCTCCAGCACCTCCAAGTCCTTCTTGTAGTGGGGGCTCCAGAACTGGATGCGGTACTCCGGGTGGGGTCTCAGCAGAGCACAGAAGAGGGGGAGAATCACCTCCCTCGACCTGCTAGCCATGCTACTTCTCGTGTAGCCCAGGATCTGGTTGGCCCTGCGAGCTGCAAATACACACTGCTGGCTCATGTTGAGCTTCTCATCCACCAGCACCCCCAAGTCCCTCTCCTCAGGGCTGCTCTGCAGCCACTCATTGCCCAGCCTGGATTTGTGTTTGGGATTGCCCTGACACAGCTGCAGGACCTTGCACTTGGTTTTGTTGAACCTCCTGAGCTTGGCTTGTGCCCACCTCTGCAGCCTGTCCAGCTCCCTCTGGATGGCATCCCTTCCCTCCAGCCTGTCTGCTGCTCCACAGAGCTTGGTGTTGTCAGCAAGGTCTAAGCTCCCACTATCCTTGTCTATCGCTTTCTGCTTCCCCACAGGCATGTCTGCCAAGAGCCTCTTCAACATGCAGTCTTGCCCACGTATGTCATAATTTGAAATGTTCCAGGTTAATCCAGATTTCCTAAAAAAAAACAAGATCTGTCCCAGGGGATGGACTAGTCACTCCCAGGTGTCATAATTTTGTTATTCCAATCCCATAATCCTGCAAACACTATAAAAGTAAGCAGATAGGTCAATTATTTATCTTTTTTTCCCCTGCATTTCCAGCTCTCCAGAGGGATTCTTATCTAGGTGTCATGGTAGGCCTAAATATACACACCCTGGCTTGCCCAGACATGCTTTTCTGCTCCTCTTCTTTTGCTATGGGGAGAAGCAACTGTGGGAAAGAGGGCAAAGAACCTGGAGCCATTGTGTCTGAGGACTCTGGCTTGCCCAGAGTTTTGCTCCTGTCTACATCCTGTGGTAAACAAGTTACATACACTTGGTTTGTGCCTGCCTTGTCAAGGCCTATGTTTTTCCCAGATTTGGATAAAGCAAGCCTATGGCTTCACCTAATACAGTCAGGCTTGTCTAATAGCCATTCTGATTGGTTATTCTGTGTCAAAAGGCCCATTAGTCTTGGGCTGTAATGATAAAGAGATGAGCAGGTAATACAACATACTGTGCCTTTGTATTCATGCTTGCCTGCAGTTGCCTGCTGCCATTGCTCTCTGCTTCTGGCAGTGTTCTGCCTCACTGCTGCTGCATCCTGACATGCTCTACAGCATCATGCTTTGTTAAGCTGTAAGTTGGCTCTGCTGAACTGCCTGGAAACTCCACTGCCTTGAGTTTACCAGGAACAGGCTCTAAATGCCTCCTCATGTTTAGCCTGCACAGCCAGCGTGACATCTGTGCTGAGACTGCATATCGCAAGACATCCTGCCTACACCTGCAAGTCTCCTGGCAAGACAAGGAGCCCTGGAAGGGACACAGAAATCATCCAGAGAAACTGGGACCAGGTCAGAGATTGTCTGCCTTCTTTTCCCAGCACTCTGTGAAGCCTGGGAAGAGTCAGAAGTTTCAGTGGCTGACAAGTAACAGAATTCTCTGAAAAGCATTTGAGGTACTGTCTGAAGCTGTGGCTAGTCTCATGAGTCAGGAGACTCATATTTTGTGAGTAAATACTTAAAGCCTCTTGCAATTCACCTTTGCCTTCTGCCATAAGCTGCATCCAGTTCTGGAGCCCCTGTTATGAGAGGGATGTGGAGATGCTGGAGTGTGTCCAGAGAAGGGTCACGAGCATGATCAGAGGGCTGCAGAACCTCTCCTATGAGGACAGACTGAAAGAGTTGAGGCTGTTCAGTCTGGAGGATGCTCTGAGGTGACCTTATTGTGGCCTTCCAGTATCTGAAAGGAACCTACAATAAAGCTGGGGAGGGACTTTTTAGACTATCAGGGAGTGAAAGAAATAGGGGGGATGGAGTGAAGCTGAAGGTGGGGAGATTCAGACTGTCTGTGAGGAGGAAGTTGTTGAGCATGAGAGTGGTGAGAGGCTGGAATGGGTTGCCCAAGGAGGTGGTTGAGGCCCCATCCCTGGAGGTGTTTAAGGCCAGGCTGGCTGAGGCTGTGTGCAGCCTGCTCTAGGGTAGGGTGTCCCTGGGCATGGCAGGGGGGGTTGGAACTAAGTGATCCTTGAGGTCCCTTCCAACCCTGACTGATTCTGTGATTCTGTGATAAGCAGAAAGGAGCTCCTTGAGTCCATCTAGTGGAGTTGACTGCAAACGGTGTGCTGACTGCAGGAACTTTCTCTTCCAGTTCAATTAATGCTTATGTAATTTTGCTAGTTATTCCTAGATCTAGTTATTCCTCTGTATAACATTTCCATGACCGTGCAAAGAATCCATTATTATTACAATTAGTGGGAGGGAGGAGGGCAGGACAAGGCTCTTGAATATCAAAATTAATAAACTTTTAATTTTGAAGTAAATATCATCTTGCATCAATTAATACCCACTCCATTACACTAGGTAGTTATGTAGGGGTACCCCGTGGGCTATGACCTTCAGGGCTGCTGCTGCTGCAGTGAATTTTGGCCCATTTGAGGCCTAAGTGGGAGACAAGGGTGGGGAGGGAAGAAAATGAGCACTGGGGTTTTGGTGGTTTTGGTTTGACCTGGGGGGAATTCTCATGTGTCCTCTGTCCATATTAGGTGTTAAGGATTCATGGATGCCATATATTTTCCTGCACATTTTAAAATACAGCCTTTCTGTGTTCCTGTCCAATTCAGTGAGAGCCTTCTTTTTTTACTGCCCTTTTTTCTTTAAAAAGAGTAAAGCAGAGTAGTATCAGTCTGCCGTGCTCTTAAACAAGAAACTACAACAATCATCCAGACTGAGAAGCACTTGGATGGGTACAGTGGGCTCAGATATTTCTCAGTGAGGTTTTGTCATGGAAAACTTTGCTTTCATTATGTGGGGAGGCCCATGGTGTCCATAGAGCCTTTCCAGGAGGACAGCAGAGACACAGGGTATTATTGATGACACTGGCACAGGTTGCCCAGGCAGGTTATGGTTGCTTCCTCCCTGGAGATGTTCAAGGCCAGGTTGGAAGAGGCCTTGAGCAACCTGTTCTAGTGGGAGGTGTCCCTGCCTATGGCAGGGGGTTGGATCTGGCTGAGCTTTGAGGTCCCTTCCAACCTAAATCATTCTACAATTCTATGAACCAATGTGGCAGGTGAGAAGGTAGAGGGTTTGTACTAGTTACTTTGTACCCTGGAGTAGCACATTGGTAGTTTGGGGGCTCCAGTGATGTGCTGAAGCTTGAGCCATTCTCCCAGCTCATGGACATCAGTCCAGCTATGTCAACCTGAGCATCTTCAACTCTTCTGCAAAACAGCAGAGCACAGGGAGCCTGATCTGCGGCTGTCTACCACAGGTTGGAAACTCTCCAACTTTCTTCTCTGGAAGCTTTGAAAACCTTCCTGGGTGCACTCCTATGCGTACTGCCCTAGGGCATTCTGCTTTTGGCAGGGGTGGGGGGTTGGACTTGATGATCTCTGGAGGTCCCTTCCAGCCTCTAAGATTCTGTGATTCTGTGAAAGGCATGGATGCCAGGGAAAGGATTTTTGATGCACCACCACCACTAGCAGGAGTAACGTCACTGAAATGAGTGACTGGTTCAGTATTACCTGGAATACTTTTGTAGAAACCATGACAACAGTCTTCCTCAAAATGATAGCAGCTTTGCTGTCTGGGAGCTCATCTTGCATTTGCTTAAGCTGTTACTTGTGGCTAAGCCCTTTCCTGTGTTGGGGCTATCTGGGAGGTGAAACCAAGTACCTGAGTATTTTTTTGAGAATTTGGTTATTTGAGAGTTGTGGCTCCAGAAGAAGAGCTTGGGAGTAACTTTTTCAGTGAGCTCTCTGTGTATGGATATGAATTTACATGTCTATGTATAATTTCCTCCCAGATAAGTTTAAGGTATTGATGTGTAAAAGCTCTCACAGTTTGCTGCTCGTCCTGCATTGTTCTTGTGCATGGACAAACCACTCTTCAACAACAACCGTTTGTCCAAACAAGTATTTATGCCCTGGGGAAGGTCTCATTTCTCATTATGTTTTATCATTCTGCTTTATACTAGTTACAAAGTAGGACTGTGTGTTTATTTACTCAGGCCATAGTGTTTTGGCAGTATTTCTGGGTGCTCTGCAAGGCAATGAGAGGAGTGCTGCTCCCAGAGACAGCTTACAGGGCTGCCAGCACTACAGATCTTTGGAGGAACATGCATTTTGCTGCTTCCACCAACTTACGTGTATTGATGTCCTTTAACTGAGGGCTCCTAAGGACTGGTTTGATCTCAGAGATGCTTTATTTGATGAAGCCTGTTTCATTCATTCGGACACTGGAATGGGCTTTGGACACTGGAATGGGCTGCCCGGGGAGGTGGTGGAGTCGCTGTCCCTGGGGCACTTCAAGGCAAGGTTGGACATGGCACTTGGTGCCATGGTCTAGCCTTGAGCTCTGTGGTAAAGGGTTGGACTTGATGATCTGTGAGGTCTCTTCCAACCCTGATGATACTGTGATACTGTGATTCAGTGAGGTCTGTAAGGAGCATCTTGGAAGTTCTCATGCAAGCATCTCATAAGGCACAACAGGGGCCATACTCTGGCACCCTGGGGCTGTTTTGTGCCTTCAGGGCTGTATTGTGCCTTCGAGGTTGTTACAGAGCATGTGCTGCTGCATGATGCTGTAGGGTGGCTGTGTGAGGGCAGCTGGGCAGTGCCATGGTAACTTTTGTGTTTGTCACCAGGCTCCTACAACAGTACCAAGTACCTAGGGAAGACATTGGGGAGGAGAATATGAGCACCTGGTTTTTCCTCCCTGCTTCACTACAGCCTCCCATGCGGCTTATCTGTCCTGCTAGATTGAGCACGAACAATAGTAATAGCATGGGGTATTTTTTCCCTCTTCCCAGAGATTTCTGATCTGTACCTGCTACATTCAAATGGGAGAATAATTAATAAAAATGAACACAAGCATTCCAAGCCCATACTTCTTGTGTTTCTCGTGTTAACATGAACCACTGAACACAGTTATTAAACTAAAAATCTGTATTTCTAGTTGCTGTAAGCAAAGCTGATGTTTCATGGCAATTCTTTCAGCTGCAGCTGCATAAAGACTGCTGCTTCATTTTCTCTCTCTCTCATTTTTTTTTCTGAAGCAGAGTGTGCCAGGCTTTGAACAATATATTAGTACAAAAGGGAAGTCTCATAATTTTGTTGCTTGATACAGTGATCCGTCTGTAACTCAGTATCACCCATTTTATATCAAAGGGTAATAAAACCATTGTGAGCCGAGTTACTAATCCAATGGTTATTTTTTCTGAACTGAGTGGAGACCTTTTTGGTCATTTTAGGGAGCTCTTCCTTGCTAGAAGTGCAGAAATTGCTTTTACCTGATCCAATTTCACATTAGGGCAAAGAGTAAATTTCATGTTACATTTCATTTTCAGATATAGGATATAAAATGACCTACAAAAGAAAGCCTTGTACTGTTCACTGTTCTTTGTTTCATAATAAAGCAACAAAGAAAAAGTGCGGAAAGAAACAAATATTCTGAGGGAAATATGTTTCACCACGTAGGGGTGAAATCAAGAATCCATGCACCTTCCTGTAACATTGAGTTGTGGCTTTATTTATTAAAGGAGCAGTGATCTACCCTCTAGAAGGTGAGCAGATTACATCTTCTGCCTGGCTCAGTTCCTGCCTGAGGTTAGTACTGAACGCACAATCTTTCATTTGCTGCTCTGAGCAGCTTACTAATGGATATTAAGGCTTACGTTAGCTGGAAGAGACCTTCAAAATCATTGAGTCCAACCATTAACTCAGCACTGTGACATCACCACTAAACCATGTCCCTCAGCACCACAGAGAGAGTGATTGGCATTGGAATGGGCTGCCCAGGGAGGTGGTGGAGGCACCGTCCCTGGAGGTGTTCAAGCAAAGCCTGGATGAGGCACTTAGTGCCATGGTGTAGTTGACTGGCTAGGGCTGGGTGCTAGGTTGGAGTGGATGATCTTGGAGGTCTCTTCCAACCTGGTTGATTCTATGATTCTATGATTCCACCTCCACAGATTTTGTATCCCTCCAGGGGTGGGACTCCATCACTGTCCTGAGCAGACTGCTCCAGGGCTTGACAACCCTTGAGGGCTGTCAAAGAAATTGTTACCCATGTCTAACTTAAACCTTCCCTGGTGCAGCCTGAGTCCTTTTCCTCTCTCCTATCACCTGTTCCTTGGAAGGAGAACAACCCCATTCTGGACCCACCCCTCTCCAGATGGAAGATCGCTCTGGCTATTTAGTCTGACCAATATGCTGTGTGCTATGAAGATTCACTGTGGCCCACAGTCCCATGATTTATTTGTCAGAAAGAAAACTCAGTCCTGATTTGGAGAGACTAAGTGACAGCCGAGCATCAGTGTCTCTTGGTGCTTTGTTCTATCTGCCAGCATCTTCGTCTGCCAGCATCTTCATCTGCCACTATTCATGTCCTCATATCTCTAAGGTGGAGATGTCTGCCTCAATTCTTGGTATTCATAACCACAAGATAGCTTGACTGAAGGTTGATTTTCAACAAGCAGCAAAAGGAGACCTTTTGTCAGCTTCAGAACTCTACACCTTTTAATCCAACCAAAAAAAGGAAAGTATAGTACTTTTCAAATTGTATAGTTAACATATTATTCTAAGACAATCTAGTCAGATTGTCTTTATCCCTTATCTTTGGTTGAGGATTAAGCCTCAGAAACAGGAGAGCTATCAGGTATCAAAGACAGTTCAGGTAAGTGACCTTTTCTTTGAAGGCCTTGAGAGAGCACATTGCTGGAAAAACATCATTTGAGCATTTTAAAACAGCATGGAAGAAAATTCCCTGCCAGAGAAATCAGCGTGTTGCTACAGATGAAATACTACAAATTCTGACTGCATCAAATCCAGCCACATATCTCCTTCAGTAGCCCCACATAAATAATCTCTTACCCAGGCACAGCTGCATCAGACAAATGCCGTCCTGTGTGATACACAGGTAATTAATTAGTCTGGGCTGTTAGCTGTGCTTCCATAGATTCTCTTCTTGTTTCTAAGGTGAAATCAGAGTGGCTTTTGCTTAGAAGTAAAAAAAAACCAACAAATACTCCTATTGAAATTTAGACCTGCCCTCTCAAAGTCTAGATGTCAGGAGGAAGTTCTTCACAGAGAGTGATTTGCCATTGGAATGGGCTGCCCAGGGAGGTGGTGGAGTGGTTGTCCCTGCAGATGTTCAAGAAAAGCCTGGATGAGGCACTTAGTGCCATGGTCTGGTTGAGTGGCTAGGGCTGGGTGCTAGGTTGGACTGGATGATCTTGGAGGTCTCTTCCAACCTGGTTGATTCTATGATTCTATGAGACAGGAAACTCAGAAGGCTGTTTGTGGTATAATGAATTTCAGTTTGTCCATAGTATGAAGACCACATGATCATGTGGCTAAGAGCACCAACGACTCTGTGAAAGCTGTGATTGACCTGCCATAAGCAAACCTGTAACTGTCACTGTACAGAGCCAGTACCAATGACCACCTGCACTGCCCAGAACCTAAGTGCCATCCCTGCCACAACTACAGCCAAGTGGAAACTAGTGTTCTTCTTTTGATGTGTGTTTGCTGGTGTCGTGGTTTAAACTTGCTGCTCACCTTAACCTACAATCAGAAGGTGTTTTGAGAGGCTTGTGGCAGGCTTTTGATATCAGTGAGTGTTAAAGGCCTATAAGGGGATTTGCAGACCTGCATGCACAGAGGTGTAACCTCTGGGACCTGGTTAGGCAACTATTTCTTATACATACCCTATGTAGGTCTGCATATTAATGACTCAGGCTCTGCTTCACCTGCTTTGTTTCCTCCCTCTCATCATTCATCCTCAAGGAGCTTGTGAGACCAGACATATATGTCATACTTCCATAGAGATAGCAATAGCTTTTCATAGAATCAACCAGGTTGGAGGAGATGTCCAAGATCACAGTATCACAGTATCACAGTATCACAGTATCACAGTATCACAGTATCACAGTATCACAGTATCACAGTATCATTGGGGTTGGAAGAGACCTCACAGATCATCAAGTCCAACCCTTTACCACAGAGCTCAAGGCTAGACCATGGCACCAAGTGCCACGTCCAATCCTGCCTTGAACAGCTCCAGGGACGGCGACTCCACCACCTCCCCGGGCAGCCCATTCCAGTGCCCAATGACTCTCTCAGGGAAGAACTTTCTCCTCACCTCCAGCCTAAATCTCCCCTGGCACAGCTTGAGGCTGTGTCCTCTTGTTCTGGTGCTGGCCACCTGAGAGAAGAGAGCAACCTCCTCCTGGCCACAACCACCCCTCAGGTAGTTGTAGACAGCAATGAGGTCTCCCCTGAGCCTCCTTTTCTCCAGGCTAACCAATCCCAGCTCCCTCAGCCTCTCCTCGTAGGGCTGTGCTCAGGGCCTCTCACCAGCCTTGTCACCCTTCTCTGGACATGCCCCTCCTTGGACAAGATCATCCAGTCCAAACTATCACCCAGTCTTATCCACTCAACTAGACCATGGCACTAAGTGCCTCATCCAGGCTTTGCTTCTACATCTCCAGGGACAACTCCAGAGCTTGGGACACCTGAACTGATGGTAAGAGAGCAGTGGATAGAAATTTTACCCAGCCAGGATGAGTTATTTATAGTTTTGTACTAGGACTAGGAAATGCTTTAAGTTTCAACCTCATCTTTTAGTCTCACCAGTATTTTAAGCACTTTGAAGCAAGCTAGCAGAGTAGAGTATAACATTGTGCTTGTGGTTTGCTCAGAAAGTGTTCAGGTTGCACAGAAACAAGTCCCTCTACTCATCAACATTCCTGTCATGTGTTGTATAGACTCTCTCAATGTCTTTTTCCTCTGTCTCAATATGAGCACTTCAGGAAGCCTGTGATGTACAGCATGCAGCTACATGCCTCATAAAAATGATGGCCAATATATGAGCAATTCACATCTGTGCTTTGCTAACTGTGTTTCACCCACCTCAATTTCAGAACATAGTTCAAAATCATCATCATCATCAAAATTACTGCTGGAATAATAATGAATTCTCCGCTCTAAGAACTTCTCCATCATCCAGAAGGTATCATGCTTCAGGGAAGATAATACTTTCGGGGCAGGCTTTTCATTGCTTGAAGCACACAGGACATCTTCAATTGAGTATCCCAGGCAAAAAAGGGCAGAGTTAGCTGAGCATGAGCTTGGCTGTGAAGTATACAGCACATTCTTCTTTAAGACTAGGAAGTGATGACAAAGCCAGCACCATGGAATGAGAGGTGGGACTGGATAACCCTGAAAATTCCTTCCATTCCAAATAATTCCATTGTTCTAATCCATACTGAAACAAACAGACAAACCAATCTTAAAAAAAAACAAACAAACAAACAAACAACAAACAAAAAAAACCAGAGAGATCAAAGCTGCTCCAACATATATTCATGCTCTGCTGCTGGGCAAGGGAATGGGCCAGGCAAGGGGGAAGATGGGATGACCTGTTACAAAGGCATTGCCGTGAGTCTTTACCTCTAGGCACTGCTTCCCTCACTGTTTAAATCTTTCTGGAGCTTGATATCTTGTCTGTAAAATGATGTCTTGAAATGCTGCTTTTGTATTTTATCCAGATAGGATGAAACTATGTTAATGACTGATTGCAAGAGATAATATGGTGGATAATACGGTGGTGATGACGATGGTGATGATGGGGAAAATGCATTCCTCTTTTGAATCTGTGGTTCTACTTGGATAAAATGAAATTTAACAACTTGAGATTGCTTAGCCCAGAAGGGGAGGCTCAGGGGTGATTTCGTTGCTGTCTACAACTACCTGAAGGGACATTGTAGCCAGGTGGGGGTTGTTCTCAGACAATAGAATAAAGGGGATACAGTCTTAAGTGCTGCCAGGGGAGGTCTAGGCTGGATGTTAGGAGGAAGTTGTTGGCAGAGAGAGTGATTGGCATTGGAATGGGCTTTTCAGGGAGGTGGTGGAGTCGCCGTCCCTGGAGGTGTTGAAGCAAGCGTTGGTCCTGTCTCACCAACCTGATCTCCTTTTATGATCAGGTTCCCTGCCTGGTGAATGTGGGGAAGGCTGTGGATGTAGTCTACCTGGACTGCAGCAAAGCCTTTGACACTGTCTGCCACGACAAGCCCTTAGTCAAGCTGGCAGCTCATAGTTTGGACAGATTCACTCTGTGCTGGGTCAGGAACTGGCTGGATGGCAGAGCCCAGAGAGTAGTGGTGAATGGTGCCACATCCAGTTGGCAGCTGTCACTAGTGGTGTTCCCCAAGGATCAGTGCTGGGCCCAGTCCTGTTCAACATCTTTATTGATGATCTGGATGAGGGAGTTGAGTCCAGCATCAATAAGTCTGCAGATGACACCAAGCTAGGAGCAGGTGTGGATCTGTTGGAAGGTAGGAGAGCCCTGCAGAGGGACCTGGACAAGCTGGATGGGTGGGAAGAGGCCAATGGGATGAGATTGAACAAGGCCAAGTGCAGGGTTCTGCACTTTGGCCACAACAACCCCAAGCAGCAATATAGGCTGGGGACTGAGTGGCTGGAGAGCAGCCAGGAGGAAAGGGACCTGGGGGTACTGATAGATAGTAGCTGAAGATGAGCCAGCAGTGTGCCCAGGTGGCCAAGAGAGCCAATGGCATCCTGGCCTGCATCAGGAGTGTGGCCAGCAGGACAAGGGAGGTTATTCTTCCCCTGTACTCAACACTGGTGAGGCCACACCTTGAGTACTGTGTCCAGTTCTGGGCCCCTCAATTCAAGAGAGATGTTGAGGTGCTGGAATGTGTCCAGAGAAGGGCGATAAAGCTGGTGAGGGGCCTGGAACACAAACCCTGTGAGGAGAGGCTGAGGGAGCTGGGGGTGTTTAGCCTGGAGAGGAGGAGGCTCAGGGGTGATCTTATTACTGTCTACAACTACCTGAAGGGAGGTTGTAGCCAGATCTGGGTTGGTCTCTTCTGCCAGGCAACCAGCAACAGAACAAGGGGACACAGTCTCAAGTTGTGCTGGGGGAAGTACAGGCCAGATGTTAGGAAGAAGTTCTTCACAGAGAGAGTGATTGGCATTGGAATGGGCTGCCCAGGGAGGTGGTGTAGTCACCATCCCTGGAGGTGTTCAAGAAAAGACTGGCTGAGGCACCTAGTGCTATGGTCTGGTTGACTGGCTAGGGCTGGGTGCTAGGTTGGACTGGATGATGTTGGAGGTCTATTCCAACCTGGTTGATTCTATGATTCTATGATCTTGAAGGTCTCGTCCAGCTTGGTTGATTCTGTGATTAATGCATAAATATTGAAAACTGTTTTCCAGAATTACAAACAAGAGCAGTGCAAGATATGTTTGTGTAAAGCTTATTTAGTTGTGGCAATTAATGAGGCAGGAATTATAAAATACATAGTTAATTTTATTCCTGGAAAGCCCTGCCCACAACTATGTGCAAATTGGTTACATCTGGGTTCTAATTTGGTCGGGGAAATCTTCACAAGGATTGATTTATTTAGGAGAACCAGATAACTGGAAAAGTTTAGCAGAGAAATGGCTTTGCCTCACTTGCAAACAGGCAACCTGGAGCCCTAGGGACAGTCTGTGCTATTCACTATGGTGGAGTAGAAATTTCAAGGTAGTCTCTGGCAGTTCCAACTCTCTGGCAGTGTTGGAACTGCTCAGCCATTGAAAGCTTCTAGATCTTCCCAGGGTGTTGGGAAAGAAGCAGACAATCTCTAATCTGATCCTGGTTCCTCTTGGCATGGTGGTTTGCAGAGGTGCAGGCAGGATCTCTTGCAGGTGTGTGGAGAGCACAATGTCGGTGACACTTCTCACCATGTTGTGAGACACTTAAATGCCTTCCCCTGGGAAGCTTGAGGCACTTAAGTTTCCAGGTAGTTCAAGCCCTAAACATCAGGGCTAAGCTAATCTGAAGTATGAGACAGAGCAGCACATGTTGTCCAAGAGCAGTGAGGCAGAGGCTGCCAGGCAGAAGCAGCTCAAGTACTTGCAACTTAGCTCCATTTGTATTACTTGCCCAAGTGCAAAGGCTCCTTTGGCCACAGAAATTCACCAGTCAAAATGGCATTTGCAAACTGACCACGTCAGGTGAACCCAGGGCTTGCTCACCCTTATTTGGGCAAGACACCAGCAAGTACCTAAACACCTGTGGGTACCTGCTTATCACTTTGGGCTGGGAGCCTTTGTTTTGAACCCACCCTTGCTTCCCTCATCAGCAGAAGGGTGGGGCAAGGCAGGACATCTAATAGGCCTATTAGCCTTCCAGGACAAAAGGCCAAGGACAGCTTAGAGGAAAATCACTTAAGTTTATTGTGTTTCTTCACTGGACTGAGGAGTAGCTGCTTTCACAATGTTTTTGTTTTCACTAAGCCTTACTTTCCTCAGAGACATGCTCAATGCTTTGATATTGTTTCCTGCTTAAACGAGGAGACCATTGTTTCTATAAAATGGCACAAACCCAGAGCACATGTCCCACTTCTGCTTGTCTGGAAAGCTATCACAGTGTTGCCGTGCCATGCTTACAAATGTGATCAAGCCATTGCTGCCGGCAGCAGACCATACTCTGTTTAAACCTCAAATAATAACCAATGCTGGAAAAGCTGCTGAAGAAACTCCCCCATCACACTGATCATCACAAAGCAAAGCCATTAGATCCTGTTTTACATGGAGCAGCAATAGCAGTGTGTTTCAAGGCAGTGATGATACTCAGCTCCTTTTACTTTTGTCTTAGAAAATCCTGTTGTAAGGGATTACTTAGTCCAGCTGGGATTTAATAAAGCAGTTCTAGTCTATTTCATATTGTGGAAAATTGTGTTGAAGGAAGAACATATTCAGTGGGAAAAAGGCTGTGTCCTTTCCTGATGGCTGGAAAAGTAAAGAGGGTTGCTGACTGTGCAGACTTGCTGTTCCATCACTCTCCAGGAGCTTTCACGTCATGGCTTTTGGTACTATTAATGAATGGGAGTCACTTCTCAGTTTGAAAGCTGCTGGCTGTAGGAAATATGCAGCTCATTCCATCCCTTCCTCTCTTCACCGTTGTTTGTAATTTTGTGAATGACTGTGACATATGGAAAATGAGACCTCACAAGATGCAGAGTGTTATCAGGAAAGATATGTTTAATCAGCACTGGGTGACAAGGGGAGGTCATCCTCCCCTTGCACAACTTCACCTTGTTCAGGTAAAATATTTATGCCACAAAATCATACATACTCAGTGCAGGGGTAGGGTTACTACAATCAGTTCTAGAAATAGGTGGAGTTATTACAAGCAGTTCCTGGAACTCATTTCCATAATGTCCCAGCTCTTTACGCAGGCTCATTGCCACCTGGTGGTTGCCTTTTGGGGTCTTCTTCCTCAGTGTGACCTCTCTACCTTTTGTCCACCTGGCATCATTTGTGGGTCACATTCTTGGCTGGAGTCTCCAATGTTGTCCAATGGAGTTTCGAATATCCTCAATTCAAGAGAGATGTTGAGGTACTTGAATGTGTCCAGAGAATCACGACAAAGCTGGTGAGGGGCCTGGAACACAAAACCTGTGAGGAGAGGATGAGGGAGCTGGGGGTGTGCAGCCTGCAGAAGAGGAGGCTGAGGGGGTGACCACATTGCTGTCTACAACTACCTGAAGGAGGATTGTAGTAGGGTGGGGGTTGGTCTCTTCTGCCAGGCAACCAGCAATGGAACAAGGGGACACAGTCTCAAGTTGTGCCAGAGGAGGTCTAGGCTGAATGTTAGGAGGAAGTTGTTGGCAGAGAGAGTGATTGGCATTGGAATGGGCTGCCCAGGGAGGTGGTTGAGTCACTGTCCCTGGAGGTGTTCAAGAAAAGCCTGGATGAGGCATTTAGTGCCATGGTCTGGTTGACTGGCTAGGGCTGGGTGCTAGGTTGGGCTGCATGATGTTGGAGGTCTCATCCAACCTGATTGATTCTATGTTCTCATCTTTGCATACAGTGTTCTTTGTCTCCATGAGAGTATTTCACAGTATCACAGTATCACCAAGGTTGGAAGACCCTCTCAAGCTTAACCCACTGTCTCGGTTCTAATTTAAATTTTCAGAGACTCAGATAAATTTGACAGAACCAATAACAATTTTATAGAGTACCCTTCCCTCTTCCCCTTCTTTCCCAAAAGAAGTGTGCCCAGGTGGCCAAGAGAGCCAATGGCATCCTGGCCTGCATCAGGAGTGGTGTGGTCAGCAGGAGCAGGGAGGTCATTCTGCCCCTGTACTCTGCACTGGTTAGACCACACCTTGAGTGCTGTGTTCAGTTCTGGGCCCCCCAGTTTAGGAGGGACATTGAGATGCTTGAGCGTGTCCAGAGAAGGGCAATGAGGCTGGGGAGAGGCCTTGAGCACAGCCCTACGAGGAGAGGCTGAGGGAGCTGGGATTGTTTAGCCTGGAGAAGAGGAGGCTCAGGGGTGACCTTATTGCTGTCTACAGCTACCTGAGGGGAGGTTGTAGCCAGGAGGAGGTTGCTCTCTTCTCTCAGGTGGCCAGCACCAGAACGAGAGGACACAGCCTCAGGCTGTGCCAGGGGAAATTTAGGCTGGAGGTGAGGAGAAAGTTCTTCCCTGAGAGAGTCATTGGGCACTGGAATGGGCTGCCCGGGGAGGTGGTGGAGTCGCCGTCCCTGGAGCTGTTCAAGGCAGGATTGGACGTGGCACTTGGTGCCATGGTCTAGCCTTGAGCTCTGTGGTAAAGGGTTGGACTTGATGATCTGTGAGGTCTCTTCCAACCCCAATGATACTGTGATACTGTGAGGGGGAGAGAGAAGGAAGTAAGCACACCCAAATAAATGAAATCTCACTTGATTTGGAAGTTACAAAGAAAAGTTTAACAATAACTTTAAAAGGTATCTGAGGTAGGGAAGTTACAAAGGGTACAGGAAAGGGAAAAGCAAATATAAAATGTATAAATACAACCTGATTGTGATGGCTTTGTCCACCTCGTGGGTGATGGCCACGTGGTGAAACAAAGAGAAACCAGGAACAGGTGGTAATGGTGGTAATCACGGAGGCAGGGGGTGCATAGAGAGAGTGAAACAAGAAGTCCCCCTGATTGATGGGACAGGAAGGGGGAGTGGGCTAACCATCACCTGGTAGTGTTCAGACCCACCCGTGGGGAATGGTCAAGACCATCTAGGGTCAGGTTCAGGGTTACTCCCCCTGGAGTGTTAATCCTATACACCCACCCCCTTTGTGTTTATCTGATTGATGATGCTTTATATCAGTGCTCACACAGTTAAGGACTTAACTAGTTTCCTGCACTCTATGTTCTCTAGCCCTTTTCCCATACCAACTGCAATTACTATTTTGAAATCAGCAAGCTCCAAAATCATCAATGTGTGTACCATCACAGTTTGGTTGGTTGGGCTTTGGTTTTGTTTTGTTGGTTTTGGTTTTCTATAAAGAGATACAAATGTAAAGAAGCTGGTGCTGGTAAAAAACACAATGGTGGAAAATAAAATCAGTTCTGTTAGTAGTAGAAATTCTGCCATGATTTTCAAAGGAACAGAAAGTCACAGAATCACACAGAATCACAGGATGTCAGGGGCTGGAAGGCACTCAAAGAGTTCATTAAGTCCAAGACCCCCTGCCAGAGTAAGACCACACAATCTAGCTCACGTCACAGAGGAATGCATCCAGACAGGCCTTGAAAGGCTCCAGAGAAGGAGACTCCAAGACTCCACTGCCAAGTTGGCAGCTCATGCCTTGGAGAGATTCACTCTGTGCTGGGTCAAGAACTGCCTGGATGGCAGAGCCCAGAGAGTGGTGGTGAATGGTGCCACATCCAGTTGGCAGCTGTCACTATTGGTGTGCCCCAGGGATCAGTGCTGGGACCAGTCCTGTTCAATATCTTTATTGGTGATCTGGATGAGGGCATTGAGTCCAGCATCAGTAAGTTTGCAGATGACACCAAGCTAGGAGCAGGTGTGGATCTGTTGGAAGGTAGGAGAGCCCTGCAGAGGGACCTGGCCAGGCTGGATGGGTGGGCAGAGGCCAATGGGATGAGATTGAACAAGGCCAAGTGCAGGATTATGCGCTTGGGTCACAATAGCCCCAAGCAGTTCTACACACTGGGGACTGAGTGGCTGGAGAGCAGCCAGGAGGAAAGGGACCTGGGGGTACTGATAGACAATAAGCTGAAGATGAGCCAGCAGTGTGCCCAGGTGGCCAGGATAACCAGTGGCATCCTGGCCTGCATCAGGAACAGTGTGGCCAGTAGGACAAGGGAGGTTATTCTGCCCCTGTACTCAGCACTGCTCAGGCCACACCTTGAATGCTGTGTCCAGTTCTGTGCCCCTCAATTCAAGAGAGATGTTGAGGTGCTGGAATGTGTCCAGAGAAGGGCAACAAAGCTGGTGAGGGGCCTGGAACATAAACCCTGTAAGGAGAGGTTGAGGGAGCTGGGCCTGTTTAGCCTGGAGAAGAGGAGGCTCAGGGGTGACCTCATTGCTGTCTACAACTACCTGAAGGGAGGCTGTAGCCAGGTGGGGGTTGGTCTCTTCTGCCAGGCAACCAGCAACAGAACAAGGGGACACAGTCTCAAGTTGTGCTGGGGGAAGTACAGGCCAGATGTTAGGAAGAAGTTCTTCACAGAGAGAGTGATTGGCATTGGAATGGGCTGCCCAGGGAGGTGGTTGAGTCACCATCCCTGGAGGTGTTTAGGAAAAGCCTGGATGAGGCACCTAGTGCCATGTTCTAGTTGACTGGCTAGGGCTGGGTGCTAGGTTGGACTGATTGATCTTGGAGGTCTCTTCCAACCTGGTTGATTCTATGATTCTGTGATTCTCTCAGGAGCCTGTTCCAGTGCTCTTTGACCCTTATAGTAAAGAAGTTCCACCTTGTATTGAGCTGGAACCTCCTGAGCTGCAGCTTACCTTCATTGCTTCTTGTCATATTCCAGGGAGCAAGTGAGCAGAGCCTAACCTCCAGCCCTCAGATATTAAACCCCTTCTCAGTCTTCTCCTCTCCAGACTAAACAGTCCCAGGTCCCTCAGCTTCCTCATCGGGCACTGCTCCAGTCCCCTAATCATCCTCATAGCTCTCCGTTGGACTCTCTCAGACATATCTCTGTCCATCTTAAACTGGGGAGTCCAAAACTGAATGCAGTAGTTCAGAGTTTATTCCCAATTGATTTGATATAGACATCTTTAATTCCCTTTGCTGTACACACTGGCAGTCTCTGCATTAGCCAACGAAATTAAGCTATCCTTCAACCTGAAGACTGCTCCTGTATGCAGTTTAATATGCTGATATGAACAACGTGGTCTCCTGGTGATGACTAACTAGGGTCATGCTGGGATGTAATGGGCCAAGGTGTGCACAGACAAAAAAAAAAAAAACAAACACCCACTTCTGGTCATTAATCCCCAGGATCAGCATGTTCTGATTATTACTGTGTAATTAGTTAATAAAGCTGCTTTCAAAGTGGAAAGGAACTGCTTTTTCTGAGCGCGATGTGCATTCATGGTTCATTCATTCTGGATGAATCCCATTCTCATTTAGGAGGATGTATTCCAGGAACTTAACATCCCTGTTCTGATGTTTCTGTTGTTTCCAACACTGCAAAAATAAAAGACAGTAATGATTGCTAGCTGTTTTAATCTGAAGCAAGTTTTTAAGCAGCAGCTTACACGGGGGACAGTGCTTTGAGCTTGGTGTAAAACAGCAGAGGCAAAAAGGGAAACTGATCTTTCAGAAAGAGATATTTGCATGTGCGAGTTGGAGAAGATGATGTACAACCTGAACAATTATTTTAACTTTCTGTTTTTCCAGGAATTGAATTATATTGGTTTTATTATTTACTATTAAATTACTTTTTAGTAATAAATTCTAGTGGGAAATGCCCCTACCTATGGCAGGGGGTTGGAACTGGATGATCTTTGAGGCCCCTTCCAACCTAAACCATTCTATGATTCTATGATTCAATTAGTTTTTTAATTACTGCTTTGAAGAGTAACTATTCTGCAGAAAGTACTATCTAGAGCTGTTTTAATTTAACACATATGTTGCATAGCATTTAAACACAAGTTGCCAGGCCAAAGGCTTTGAAACTCAAAACATTAGTGTTTTCCATGTCAGATCATAAAGTAAAATCATTGAACAGAATATTCACATAACCAAATACATATCAACCTCATATTAGTCAGGTGAAAATATTGTAAGGTATTAAATTGATATTAACAGATAACAGCAGTGTTTTCTTCTGTTGTGTTGTGTTTTGTTGTATTGTGTTGTGTTTGGCTTTCTTTGATTTGTTTTCTTTTGTTTTGCTTTGCTTTGCATTGTTTTGTGTTGTTTTGGTTTGCTTTGCTTTGTTTTGCTTTGTTTTGTGTTGTTTTTATTTGCTTTGTTTTGTTTTGTGTTGTTTTGTTTTGCTTTGCTTTGTGTTGTTTTGTTATGCTTTGTTTTGTTTTGTGTTGTTTTGCTTTGTTTTGCTTTGTTTTGTGTTGTTTTTATTTGCTTTGTTTTGTTTTGTGTTGTTTTGTTTTGCTTTGCTTTGTGTTGTTTTGTTATGCTTTGTTTTGTTTTGTGTTGTTTTGCTTTGGTTTGGTTTGGTTTGTGTTGTTTTATTTTGCTTTGCTTTGTTTTGTGTTGTTTTGCTTTGCTTTGCATTGTTTTGTGTTGTTTTGTTTTTCTTTGCTTTGTTTTGTTTTTCTTTGTTTTGTTTTGTGTTGTTTTGTTTTGTTTTGCTTTGCTTTGCTTTGTTTTGCTTTGCTTTGTTGTGTTTTGTTTGGGTTTTTTTTTGCTTTGTTTTGTTTTGCATTGCTTTGTTTTGCTTTGCTTTGTTTTTCACAGCAGTCCTTAGCTCAGGCTGGCTGATTACCTTCTCAAATCAGAGAACAGATCCTTCCCCTTCCTCTGTGAAAGTCTGATGAATTTTGTTGCTATTCAGAAGACAGAGTGCAAATCAAACCCAGACAAATTTGTCTCAATCCTTGATCAGTAGCAGCCTGATCTTCATTACTAATAGGGTCTTTTTCCAGATACAGATAACACCGTCACTGGAAGTGTTCAAGAAAAGCCTGTATGAGGCACTTAGTGCTATGGTCTGGTTGAGTGGCTAGGGCTGGGTGCTAGGTTGGGCTGGATGATCTTGGAGGTCTCTTCCAACCTGGTTGATTCTATGATTCTATGATACCATCATGTAAAGGGAAAGATGATCACTTTACTAGACACTACTAGACCAGTGGAGCTACTATGTGTTCATATGAGCAATAAACATTAAAGTTTCTCTCCTAATGCCATCATATCAATGGTACTCTATTTTAATTTTAAACCTCCACTAGAAAACCAATGTGAGTAACTTGCTAGACTCTGAGTAGAATCACAGAATCATAGAATCAAGCAGGTTGGAAGAGACCTCCAAGATCATCCAGGCCAATCTATCACACAGCCCTATCCAGTCAACTAGACCATGGCACTAAGTGCCTCATCCAGGCTTTTCTTCAGCACCTCCAGGCACGGTGCCTCCACCACCTCCCTGGGCAGCCCATTCCAATGCAATCACTCTCTCTGGCAGGAACTTCCTCCTAACATCCAGACTAGACTTCCCCTAGCACAACTTGAGACTGTGTCCCCTTGTTCTATTGCTGGTTGCCTGGGAGAAGAGACCAACTCCACCTGGCTACAGCCTCCCTTCAGGTAGTTGTAGACAGCAATGTGGTCACTCCTGAGCCTCCTCTTCTCCAGGCTGCACACCCCCAGCTCCCTCAGCCTCTCCTCACAGGGCTGTGCTCCAGGCCCCTCTTCAGCTTTGTTGCCCTTCTCTGCACATGTTCCAGTACCTCAACATCTCTCTTAAATTGAGGAGCCAAGAACTGGACACAGGAATCAAGGTGAGGCCTGACCAGTGCTGAGTTCAGAGGGACCTGCTGGCCACACTGTTCCTGATGCAGGCCAGGATGCCATTGGCTCTCTTGGCCACCTGGGCACACTGCTGCCTCATGTTCATCTACTCTCTACCAGCACATCCAGGTCCCTTTCTGCTTGGTTACTCTCCAGCCACTCTGTTCTCAGCCTTTAGGACTGTTTGGGGTTATTGTGGCCAAAGTGTAGAATCCTGCACTTGGCCTTTTTTTAATCTCATTCCCTATTTCTTGCACAACAAAACCCAAAGAAGAGTTTGATTAGGTGGAGTTAGCTCAGTGGACTGCCATGAGGATGCTCAGGTGCTGGATCACCTTCTCTGCAAGGGCAGCCTGAGGGACAGGCCTGCTGCTGCCTAGAGAAGAGAAGGCTTTGGCAGCAACTTCTAGTGGCCTTTTCCTTTTTACAGTCAGATCATTGACAAGGTGGAATCAGGCTCTCCACAGTGTTGCAAGATAGCAGGATGAGACTGTGTGTCTATATATAAAGGGAAAGTTGTTTTTCCTTCCCTGTGGGGATGGTCCAGAGTGGAGCAGGATGGCAAGAGAGGCAATGGGGTCCATGTTCTTGCAGCTTCTCAAGATCAGGCTGGAGAGAGCCTCAAATGCTATTATGATCTGACCTTGTTGCTGCTTTTGATGCACCGAGAACTTCCTTCCATCCTTTCCATCCTGAGTTACCCAAGCTCTTTAGAAAAGAGTGCACCCCTATAGAAAAGAGTGTCACACCTATTTGTTTAAACTGAGGCGTGCTGAAACTGATAAGCCATGCAATCTCCTCCAGTGATACACATGTAAAAGTTTTATTTATTCTTTTTTATTTTCATTCTATTTTTCAAACCGAGCTTATAGTTTGAAACCCTTGATAGGTCTTTTCCTGTTGGAGAGATTCTTGCTAGCAGAGGACACAAAATGATAAACGTGAGCAACCCATGCCGGGAGCATCCTTGAGTGTATCTTGGAAGTTAAGATACCAGGCGCTGGGTAGCACCCCCCACATGCAGCTGCAGGGGGTGGAGTGCCAGCTGCATGTGGGCAGAGTTAGCCAGCCCCAGAGGCTGACCCTTAGATTGTTATGGTATATTACCCTATCCATGCCTTACATGTAACCCTGTACCCTCTATATGTAACCAATCTTGGTGGAGCCTCTTGTAAGAATGCATATAAGTCTCTGCATCACGGAAATAAAGCGGACTGTGACCATCTAACCATACTGGTGAACAAAGAGTCATTGTACCCAGGGGCTCCACCAGACATTTCCCATTCAATGTCTGCCTTTCCCTGTGACACACTCATGCCACACTTTTACCTATCAGCACACCCCCCCCCTCCCCCTTTTTAAGTGATGATTCTCTTTCACATTCTTAGAAGGTAATTAAGAGGTTTTGGTGAGTATTTCAAACAGTCATTCTGTTACTTATCCTTTTTCTGTACACACCTGACTATGCAACATTCTCCTCCTTTAGGTGCGTCAGTATAAGCAGCCTTTAAAAGTCATCTGGATCCCTGGCCAAAGGAGAACTCACACATTGTCGTGGAGGGCCCCCACATGTTTACCTATCAAACGGACACAAAGGGACTCAAAGGGCCTGTCGCCATAAAGTCTGGCCTGCCCAGGGCCCAGGCTGTGTAACACAGTTGTGTAAGCCCATGTGCCTAGCTTAGGGGCTACTAGGTGTAAGGCATATGCTGTTCACATATTTGGGGGAGCCAGGCCTGTGGACCCTGCCTAATATGGTAAGGTTTGGCTAACTGCCATCCTGATTGGCTATTCTTGTGTCCAAAGGGCAATTAATCTCAGCCCACATTGACAAAAGGAGATAGGCAGGTGAACAACCTGCTTTTGCTTCCCTGCTTTGCTCCCCTGCTCTGTGCCTGCTCTCTCTGCTGTGCCCAGCCCTGCTGCTGTTGCACACTGCCTTACTGCTTGCCTGGCAAACTCCACTGCTGCCACTTACCAGGAGCAGACCCTGGATGTCTGCATGCAATTGTCCTGTGTGGCCAGCGTGACATCGTGCTGAGACTGCACCACATCTGCCTCTGCACCTGAAGGTCCTGCCTAGAATCCCTGGACATATACACAGATGGTCCAGAAGAAGCCAGGAGAACAAGGTCAGAGACTGTCTGCGTCCTGTCTGCAGAAACCAGGAAGATTCAAGCCTCAACGTCCAACAAGACAGAGTCCCCTGGAAGCATTTGGGCACTGTCTGGACTGTGGCCAGCCCCTGTGAGGGTAATAATAATAATAATCTGTGAGTAAATGCTTAAATGCCTCTTTGTAATTCCTGCTGCCTTCTACCATAGAGCAGAAAGAGCTTGAGCCCAGATACTGGGCAAGCGGCATATTGGCCACAAGCGGCATTGATTGTGGGAATAGTCTCTTCCAGTTCAATTAATGTTTCTGTATTTTGCTGGTGTATAGAGTTAACACTCCTGGGGGAGTAACCCTGAACCTGACCCTAGGGGTCTTGGCCCTTCCCCAGGGGTGGGCCACACTCCAGGTGATGGTTAGCCCACTCCCCCCACTTCCTGTGGTATAAAAGAGACAGGAGCTCCCTGTCTCCTCCTCTTTTCCTTCGCTACCTCTTGACACACACACTCACACTGCATACCAGCACATCATGTGGCAGCCACGAGGCAGAGACACCATCACACAGCTCAGGTTGTATCCATCCCTTGTTGTATTTTGCTGTTTTCCCTTCCTTATCCTTTGTGAACTCCCCTACCTCCAATACCTTTTCTAAGTTATTGTTAAACTTTTCCTTTTTAACTTCCAAATCGAGTGAGATTGATTTATTTTGGTGTCCCTACCTTTCTCTCTCTCCCTGTCTTTTGGGAAAAGGAGGGGGAAGAGGGGAGGGCACTCTATAAATTCTATAAATTGTCATTGGGTCTATTAAATTTATTAGAGTCTCTGGGAACCTGCATTTGAACCCAAGACAGCTGGTTACATCAGATGTAAATATTAGCCATAGAATGTTTCCATAACCCTGTAAGTGTGGGAATGCAGAATGCAGAAGAGTTGTGGGGTGCAGGTGCAGGAGAGCTGTGGGAACGGAGTGAAGAGAAGAGACAACAGGCAGATCCTTGCAGTAACAGACCTTGGTTCTCACATGCAGCTGGCCACCTGGTCACAGAAGGGGTAGGTAATGGACCTTCACTAACGAGAATAGCAAGGCACATGTGTATGCAGATGTGGTGGGTTGTCCTTGACTAATTATGCTGATGTGTAGGCCTGTGCTCTACTGGCTGAGTGCATAAATTTGGGCTGTTATCGTCAATAAAATGGGCTTCTGTATAATTCATATTGAATTGTCTGAAGACTCCCACAGCTGGCCCAACACCATACTGGTCTATGGGCTTGTTTACCATGGTCCCACAGCAAGCAGTGATAGCAGGCAGCGTGGGAGTATTATTGTTAAAATCAGTAGTCTGGGGTGGCAGAGAGCTCTGAGTAGCAACATTAATAAACAATATTAACTTTGGAAAGTATCATCTTGCAGCAATTAATTTCCCCTCTGTGACACACATATGCAAAGTTTGCATTTCTAGTTAGGTGAGGTGAACGTTTCTTCTTCAGTGACTGAAGCTGCTCAGCTTGGGTATTATCTGAGGGTTGTCTTGTGCATATCTGCTCTTTGCTGGTTTCTCAGCTGCAATGTACCTTACTTACAGTCTTCCGCTGCTACCTTGAGAATTTTCTGTATAATTGAATTTGTTTCATGTTTTTAGCTCATTGCTTAAGTTAGGAGCAGGCTGCTGTGCACCAGAGCTCTAGAAACAATCACTGATGATGAATTTTCAAACACTGTGCTATTTTTTCCCCTCTATTATCTTATAAGAAACATTCCAACCCATTGACCAGTTCGTGTGCTTTGAAGATATTTTAGAGCACTCATTTTTCAATTATGAATCTGTAAAGAACAAAGTCAAGTATGTTGCCACCATTCAAGACTTCAAGCCAGTTACCCTCAGCCACTCAATAAATTAAATCAACTGACTGGCAAGACTTGTCCTCCATAAAATCACATTTTCTCAAGTTAATGATTGTCTTCCTCTAATTCTTTATCAATTAACCCCCTATGATAGATTAGATAGAATTTTCCTAATAGCAGTCCATAAAGACTCAGTGAATAAACTGTTTCTCCATCTACAACTAAAGGAAACAAAGAAATAAAAAAAGGAGGACAAGTGGCACAAAAAAGACAGAAATCTGGGGCCGAGGTAAATATGCCCCTAGCCTTTGAGATTAGCTGTCCCTCCTTGTCAGCAGAGCTCAACATCTGGGCAGAATAAAGAGCAGCAGTGGCAAACATGTTGCCATGGCAGATGTAAAATGGCATTTTCTGTGCCTGAATCTCTTACAATTGATTGTTTGGTTTCCCACTACTTTGCCTGAGATTTCTATCAAATTAAGCCACCATCTGTCATTCCATTTGCTCCTACTGAAGTGTGGACAACACTGCAGCTCTTTCAGTCATCAGGTATTTACTCTGGCCTCTCCTTAGATTTATTTTCTATGGAAAATCACCTGTCTAGAATGTTCCTCAGAAAATTTATTTCATGGCTCGTGAAAAGTCTGTCCCTCACTGTTGGCTCAAGTGTTTATCCTCTCTGTGCAGCTTGGTGTTTTTACTGCCCGGGGAATCTTTCGTCATTTCATCAGGTACCTTGTCTGGACTTTTCCAGATATAAAATGGCAAATATTTTTAGAAAGGGTGTTACTGATGAGGCAAGAAGACCTGTTAAGCAAAGAGGTCACAGAATCATAGACTGGTTTAGGTTGGAAAGGACGTCAAAGCTCATGCAGCTCCTATCCCTCACCATAGGCAGGGACACCTCCCACTAGAACAGGTCACTCAAGACCTCATCCAACCTGGCCTTAAACACCTCCAGGGAGGGAGCAGCCACAATCTCCCTAGACAACCTGTGCCAGTGTCTCACCATCCTCACTGCAAAGAATTTCTTCCTAAACAGCCAGATTAAATCTCCCCTCTGTCACTTTAAACCAATTACTCCTCATCCTGTCATTACAAGACCTTGTCAGTAGTCCCTCCACAGCCTTCCTGTAGCTCTCTTCAGATACTGGAAGGCCACTCCAAGGTTTCCTCCAAGCCATTTCTTCTCCAGCCTGTAGAGCCTCAACTCTCATAGCCTGTCCTCATAGCAGAGCTGCTGCAGCTCTCTGAGCATCTTCATGGCCTCCTCTGGACTGGCTCCAACAGTTCCATGTCCTTCTTGTGTTGGGGGCTCCAGAACTGCACACAGGATTCCAGGTGGGGTGTGAGGAGAGTAAAGGGGCAGAATCCCCTCCCTTGCCCTGCTGCCCACACTGCTCTTGCTGCAGCCCAGCACACAGTTGCTGTCTGGGCTGCACTCACACTGCAGGCTCATGTTGAGCTTTTCATCAGCCCAGACCCCAGGGACTTTTCCTGAGGGCTGCTCTCAGCCATTCCCCACCCAGCCTGGAATTGTGCTTGAAATTGTGCCTGGGTGCTTGCTGACTCAGGTGCGGCACCTTACTCTTGGCCTTGTTGAGTTTCATGAGCTTGGTCATCCTACTTTCATTTTTTTTTTTGTTAAAACACTTGAATGGAAGTTCCTTCATTCTTTGGCCTACCTCCCATGGATTTTAATTGATGATTTCTAACTTTCTTATTACATCTTTGTACACTTTAAGCTAGACATCATCTTCAACTTATCTATTCCTGCTTGTCTCGTTATTATGCACCTAGCTTCTGTTTGGTATTCATTTATCCAACAGAAACATTTTCTCTCACTTGATTGTAGCTTCATGACCATCTAAAACACCTCCCTAAAACCTTATTCCTTCCCCTTTGTTGGCTCTTTTCTTTCAGATGAAGCTGCCTAAATCTTTCCCCATATACAAGAAAATAATTGTCTCCTTTTGATCAGTACTGATACTAAACCATGAATCTCATCTTACAGGATTCAGAAACAACTGAAACAGGGAAAACTTTTAGACCTTTAAAGCCTTCCAAGCAGGATGTAAATAAAGTCAGGCCACACGTTGAGTGCTGTGTCCAGTTCTGGGCTCCTCAATTTAAGAGAGATTTTGAGGTGCTGGAGCATGTCCAGAGAAGGGCAATGAAGCTGGTGAGGGGCCTGGAACATAAACCCTATGAGGAGAGGCTGAGGGAGCTGGGGGTGTGCAGCCTGCAGAAGAGGAGGCTCAGGGCAGACCTCATTGCTGTCTACAACTACCTGAAGGGAGGTTGTAGCCAGGTGGAGTTGAGCTCTTCTTCCAGGCAACCAGCAACAGAAGAAGGGGACACAGTCTCAAGTTGTGCCAAGGGAAGTCTAGGCTGGATGTTAGGAGGAAGTTGTCACCAGAGAGAGTGACTGGCATTGGAATGGGCTGCCCAGGGAGGTGGTGGAGTCACTGTGCCTGGAGGTGCTGAAGAAAAGCCTGTATGAGGCACTCAGTGCCATGGTCTAGTTGACTGGCTAGGGCTGGGTGCTAGGTTGGACTGGATGAGCTTGGAGGTCTCTTCCAACCTGGTTGATTCTATGATTCTAAAGGAGCTTTTGGAAGAAGGAAAAACAACTTGTACAGAGATCTTCTGACACCAGATTAAAATTAATGACTATGTGCAGAGAGCTTTCTTTATATAAAAAAGCCCCACCAGAATACCAGTTAGCAGTCCGAAGGGAAGAGCTAACAAGGACAGGATCCAGCAGCATGCCAGGTAGCATCCAAGTCAAAGCTGCACATTTCAGAATAGCAACCTGACTAAGAGAAGTCTTATCTCCTATATATACACACACTCTGCTAATTGGTTTACCGTGTTCAATCTACTCATGTGTCAAGTAAGGAAAAAGAAGAGCTAAAAAGAGAATCATCTTGTAGGTGGTATAACCATCTTTCAAGCTTCTGTCCACTCTTCTGTTTTTTGTTGAGGGTTTGGTTTATTTTGGTGTGTGTGGCTGCGGTTTTGGGTTGCTTTGGGTTTTTTTCTGGCTGTGTGTGTTTATTTTGACTATTTTTGTTTGTACCCTGGACTGTTGTTTGAAGTCCCTACATCCCTATATGAGATGAATCTTCCACCTACAGTATACCTGCTTTATTCCCCTTAATCAGGTTAAAGGAATGTTTTTTAACATTGCAGACATGCAGTTCCTCCCACCAGGTTCCTTGTAATGCCAATTATATTTAATGTCTTCTTGTAAATGAGAAATTTCCAATTCCTTTTGCTTCCAACTGCAAGTTCTAGGAATTGGAATGCTACTTCTTTGCACTTTTTCTGTCATTGCAGATCATTTTGTTCATTATCATGACCTGCTGGAAAGCAGCTCTGTGGAGAAAGACCTTGGAGTGCTGATGGGCAGCAAGTTCTGCATGGGCCAGCAATGTGCCCTTGTGGGTAAGAGAGCCAATGGCATCCTGGGCTGCATCAGGAAAAGTGTGGCCAGCAGGGCTAGAGAGGTTCTTCTCCCTCTCTACTCCGCCCTGCTGAGACCACAGCTGGAATACTCTGTCCAGTTTTGGGCTCCACAGTTCAGGAGAGACAGAGACCTTCTGGAGAGAGTCCAGCAGAGGGACACAATGATGACTGGGGGACTTAAGCATCTCCCCTGTGGAGAGAGACTGAGAGCCCTGGGTCTGGTTAGTCTGGAGAAGACTGAGAGGAGATCTGATCAATGTGAACAAATAGCTGAAGGGTGTGTGTCAAGTGCCTGGGGCAAATCTCCTTTCACTGGTCAGCAGCAATAAGCAAAGCAGCAACAGCTTTCAGCTCAACATGAGGGGAAACTTCTTTGCAGTGAGGGTGCTGGAGCCCTGGAGCAGCCTGCTCAGAGAGGTTGTGGAGTCTCCTCTGGAGACTTTCCAAACCCATATGGATGTGTGAACTACTCTAGGGGATCCTGCCTTGTGGGGGAGTTGGACTTGATGATCTCTGGAGGTCCCTTCCAACCTCTAAGGTTCTGTGACTCTGTGATTCTGTAATTATTTGCTGAGTTGATGCCTGTGCTATGTCTGTTTCCTTTGCACACTCCCTTACTCTTTGGGAGTACTACCTGCCTTACGGCTCTGCTTGCCTCCGCTCCTAATAATTACTGCAGCAATTCAAGTGACGCTGATCACCCAGTCCCTCAAAAACCTTCTGCTAAGGCTCTGCAAAAAACAAAATCCATTGCACTGTAGTAATATGAGTAATAGTGTGTCTCCATTATTTCTATCCTGTTCCTATCTCACTCCTGGGGACAGAAAGAGTGCAGACAAATCTTTTTCTCTTATCCATCTAATTTCATTTAATGTCATCCTGATCCCGGGGTGTATCATCACTAGAGCAGTTTTCTGGGCATCTTTATAGCTCTATATAGTTCCTGCAGTTCAAGTGAAAAAAAAAAAAAAAAAAAGTCAGTATTTGTCCTTTTCTCCTCCAAGGAAGCAGCATGCAGTGTCCTGTTGTTCTTGTGCTGCTGAGAGGAATGATGTATGATTTCACTGCTATTAATGGTTTTTATGTAATATTGACACTGCTGAAGGACTTCCCTCAGTTGATGCTTACTTTCTTTCACAAAGGTATCTTGCATCCTGTTTAGCTGCCTTTTGCTTCTTTTCACAGAGTCATAGAATCAACCAGGTTGGAAGAGACCTCCAAGATCATCCAGTCCAACCTAGTACCCAGCCCTAGCCAATCAACCAGACCATGGCACTAAGTGCCTCAGCCAGGCTTTCCCTGAACACCTCCAGGGATGATGCCTCCACCACCTCCCTGGGCAGCCCATTCCAATGCCAGTCACTCTCTCTGGTGACAACTTCCTCCTAACATCCAGCCTAGACCTTCCCTGACACAAGTTCAGACTGTGTTTTTTAGCAGATGACTTACCAACCATCTGATGGCCATTTGATGTCTTCAGTCACACAAAAAAACCTGTTTCTATTTCTCATCTTTGGCTAGCAGCCTCCAGCCTGCACTGCACCTGAGTTCTGGAGTATGTCAGACAACAGTGGCTTTTTTCCAGTTTTATAGAGAGTCTGGAAATCCACCAAGAACCTGAAATGACATTATTTTTGCATTCCAATTAGCTGTTCACTGAAAGATTCATTTGACCTGGACCAATATTGGTTTCTGCTTAGTTTTGTAGAGCAAAGAGCACCTTAAAAACTGATAAAGAACTCAGGCTAACTTTCCTCAGTCATATTTTTAGTATCAACAGACCAAAAAAAAAAAGGCAGGCTGATATGTAAGACTTCAACCCTGGACTCTAAGAGTTCTAACTTTGCCCTCTTCAAAACTCTACTTAGAACTATCCAGTGGGCCAGAGCTCTATATTCAAGCATTGCCTCCTCTAGGCTCAAGAAAATTGTATTCCATTGAAAAAAAGTTAACGAAAGTAAGGGAGGCAGAAGAGCTGCATGGATAAACAGGGAGCTCTTGGGAAAAACTCAGAAAGGAAAAGGAGGTTTACAATGTGTGGAAAAAAGGTCGTTTGGGAAGATGATAGAAATAGTAGCAGAGAATGTAGAGAAGCAACAAGAGAGGCCAAGGCCCCCTTGGAGCTGAGTCTTGCCAGGGAGGTGACAGCAAACAAGAAGAGCTTTTTCAAGTACATCAATGACAAAAGGAAGATGAGGGAAAAGGTGAGGCCACTGTGGAACAGTGTGGGAGATTGGTAACGTGATGCAGAGATGGCAGAGATGCTGAATGCCTTCTTTGCCACAGTCTTCACTGCCCTCAGGAACCTCAGTCTCTGGAAGCAATAGAGTAGAACTGGAGAGAAGAGGACACTCCACCAGTCAGTCAGGACTGGGTTAGAGATCTCTTGTGCCAGCTGAAGACACCCAAAGCCATGGACCCTGATGGGCTGCATCCACGAGTGCTGAGAGAGATGCTACCGTTGCTGAGCCTCTCCCCATTGTGTGTGAAAATCCGTGGAGAAGAGCAGAGGTGCCTGGGGGCTGGAAGGGAGCCAATGGCACTCCAGGCTCCAAAAAGGCAGGCAGGAAGACCCAGGCACCTCCAGACCAGTCAGCTGCACCTCCACCCCTGGAAAGATGAGGGAGCAGCTCGTTCTGGAGGCCATCTCTAACCACATGGAAGAAAAGAGAGTTATCAGCAGTGGCCAACATGGATTTAGCCAGGGGAGATTTTGCTTGACTAACCTGATAGCCTTCTATAGTACCCTGACCAAGTGGGTAGGTGAAGGCACAGCTGTGGATGTCAGCTGCCTTGACTTCAGCAAGGCTTTTGTTGCTGTCTCACATAACATCTTCACAGATAAGCTCAGAGATGTGCCCATGATGGTTGGTCTGTGATGTGGATCAAAAACAGCTCCACAACAGAGTTCAGAGAGTTGTCATCAGTGGCAGAGTCAAGGTGGAGGCCTGTGGCCAGTGCTGTTCCCAGGGATCAGTACTGGGTCCAGTTTTGGTCAGTATCTTTATCAACAACCTGGATGAGGGCACTGAGTGCACCCTCAGCAAGTTCCTGATGATACAAACTGGGGGGTGGGGGTGGCTGACAGCCCTCAGGCTGTGTTGCCATCCAACCAGAGCTGGACAGGCTGAGAGCTGGACAAAGGCTAAGCACATGAAGTTCAATATGGACAAGTGCAGGGTCCTGCACTTGGGCAGGAATAACAACAGGTACCAGTACAGGTTGGGACTGCCCTGCTGGAAAGCAGCTCTGTGGAGAAAGACCTTGGAATGTTGGTGGGCAGCAAGTTCTGCATGGGCCAGTGTTGTGGAGGGGATTTCTCTATTCCTCCCCTGTTAGGGGGAGGTGAGATACTAATTTGAGGTGGTTTTGATATTTTATAAAATTATTTATTAAAATTAATATTTACAAATTTACACCACCCCCAACCACTATGAAATTCAAGTTTGTTTGCAAAGTTATGAAAATAGCTTTGGGATGTATTTACAGGGATTGATTATTAAATGAAAATATCAAATTATTAACAATTACTGACAGAGAGAAAGATTCTTAGGCTTAATGCCTCTTAACAGCTCTAGTGTTTGCCCAGCGAGGGCTGAAGCTATGTGTGCTCCTCAGATAGAGATAACTTATATTACAAAGGAATTGAAGCTTACTTATGTGTGCTGTTCTTAAGTATTAATCATTACATCACCCTCCTGGGAATCTGTCTCAGGTCTTGGTGAGCTGGAGCCTGTCCCAGCTTGCAAGGGATGATAAAGCTTTTCCCAGTCTCTGGGGTAAATTGAGTTTTCTCTAACCTTTTCTCCTGGGGTGATCTCTGCCTCGGAGCTGCTGCTTCTGGAAGCTGTGTGTCCAGGGATGGTCAGCTGGCAGGATTCCAGGTGCAGGAGAAGGATTTGGTCTGTGTAGCTCCTGACACGGTCTGGCAGCTAGCAAGCTGTGTTTGCAGGTTTGCAGACTGTCTGAGGGTCTGCTGAGCTCTGGGTCTTTCCAGAGTTACAGGATAGCTGGCAAGTAGTATTTATGCCGTGCTGCAGGGAGGTTTAACTCCGCAGATGGATCAAGATAGCTCTAGGCTTTAGGCAGGGGTCTCTCGGCTCCCCATATATGTATGGTGCAGGCATGAATGTGCTCTGCTTCTCAGAGGGCTTGCACATAGCTTGGCTGTGCCTTGAGATCAATGCATGAGGTCTAAACCTCTGTAATGCTTGCAAGTGAGTGAGGCCTGATCCTGTGTCTAGGCCAATGCAAGCAGGTCAGGGCAGCAGGATGCTGCTGTGGATCAGAGCTGAGTCTAAATGCTCTAAGCTCTGAACTGGTAAACAGTCTGGATGGTCTGATCAGACTGAACAGGACTGAACATCTGAGACATGTGGTGCTGCTGTGCACCCCTCTTTAAAGGCTCTGGGGATGAGATTCGTGGCTCGTTGGACATCTAAAATGACCAATCAGGTTGGCAGTAAGCCAAACCTTGCCCCAATGGGCAGTAGAGACATGCCTGGACCCTCCCAATAGGGGGCTACCTGCCTGGATCTCAGGGGTACACGGACTGGGCGTGTGTGTGTTACACAATTTGTTTGCTGCCTCGTGGGTCCTGGCAGAAGAACATGTCTGGGCATGTAGAGGCATAGGAAAGTCTCAGTTTTGGGGCTGCTGCCCCTCCACCACAGCCAGCAGTGTGCCCTTGTGGGCAAGAGAGCTAATGGCATACTGATCTGCATCAGGAAAAGTGTGGCCAGCAGGGCTAGGAAGGTTCTTCTCTGCTTCTACTCTGTCCTGTTGAGAGCACATCAGGTATACTGTGTCCAGTTTTGGGCTCCCCAGTTCAGAAGAGACAAGGACATCCACAAGGATGACTTGGGAACCAAGAACTCAGCTGAGCTCTCAAACTCTTCTCTTTCACCAGAACCAGAATTTTGTTCTCACAGTACCATAAGGCGATTCACAGCACTATAAAAGACATTATACTGTCAGCTCAGACTATTGTTCTCAACATATTTTTGTCATTACGGATATTAGAAGTAAAAACTTCATTCTTGTGCTCTTGACTCTATCTAGAACTGGAGACAAGTGTCTAAACCAGCTGGTGAGAACTATGGCCAAATCCACGAGATACCAAACAGTCAACTTACCATTGATACTAGAGATAGATCAGGTGCCTTGGCACTATTGCAGATCTCATCTAATTTCTAGTTTGCTTTAAAGTTATTGACTTTGCCAGTGCAACACTGAGTAATGCATTCCTCTATGTGCCAAATATACACACAGGAACATGTTGTGAGGTAATCTCTGCTCTCATAGGGATTAGTCCCAGTCTCCTTTGCCATTTGGAATGAGCTACATCTGTTCTTTCCCTTGAACATGAATCCAGGAGGGCAGTGCAGAAATGACTGTCACAGTCTATTATAAGTCTGTTCCTTTTTGCATGCTTCCCAAATGTGATGGTTTTGGTGTTCTCTGCCCCCCCCCCCCCCACTTTGGAAATCACCCAGATCAGACTCAGCCAGCTCTGGAAATATGAATGAAGCTTATATTTACAGCTTAGCACAATACACAAGCAGATATTTACAGTCTATACAGTTATAGACAGAAATAGACAAGGGAAAAGGTAACACAGAAATGCAACTCCTCTCTCAGAAACCTGAGTCCCCAGGAGGGGCTCCCAACCACCCCTGCACCTTCCCCCTACCCCTCTCAACCTTACCCCAGTCCCAAGGAAGAATGGAGGTTCAGCCAGGAGGGTTAGGAAGCAAAGTGGATTAGTCAAAGAGGCTAGAGAGAGATGCAGCTCAGCGAGTTCCCCAGCAGAAGTGCCTTTATCTATATTTTGATTATTCTTCTTATATCTCTCAGCAAGCCTATGAGTGAAGTAGACATCACCATTGTTTTCCTTTCACAGCCTGTAATCTAATTCTTCTCACCAAAACATTCTAGCCAGCTTCAAACTAGCACACCAAAATATTGCTACATTGTCCCATCATACCCTTAACAAAGCGCTGAACGCGCTGGCTGTAAATGCCCTGCGTGCAGCTGGATTCGCATGCAGCTCTGTGCCCGGGCACAGCTGTGTGCGCTCCAGCTGCTGCGCTGACAGGGCTTTACCTCTCCCACTGCAAGCAGTTATTCTGCTTTTCCTTCTTGGCTATCTCTTCGCCTGTTTTACTTCTTTGTGTTACAGCTTCAGATCAGTTCACTTGCTATTAAGTAACTTCCATTTAAGTTGGCGAAGAGCTCACTGCAGGTAACTGCACATAGCGCTCTGATTAGGTTAACCCCTCTGCAGCAGGAAGGCTTAGGTCAGACACTGGCCTTTTTCAGTCCAAATGTCATTTCCAAGAATAATTTTCCCTGGTTGCTTAACAACTTCTCTTAATCTTTCCTTTCCCTCATTCATAACAATATCCAGTCTCTTGGCCACACAGCAAAGCTTGGGCATCCTGCCTCTGGCTTGCTCTTTACAGTGTCCTGGTAAAAACAGTTACAAAGTCACTGAGATCCATTTTCATTGCTTTTCACCCCAGTAGAGTTGCTCTTAAGGTTGGCTTGCCTGAGGAATACATCAGGCACAAGATTTGCAGGAAATGTAGAAACAGATCTACTGCTGAGTTTATCCACTGAGGCACAGGGGTCTGACTCTGTTTCAGGCTGGACAGAGAATCATAGAATCAAGCAGGTTGGAAGAGACTTCCAAGATCATCCAGTCCAACCTAGCACCCAGCTCTAGCCAGTCAACTAGACCATGGCACTAAGTGCCTCATACAGGCTTTTCTTGAACACCTCCAGGGACGGTGCCTCCACCACCTCCCTGGGCAGCCCATTCCAATGCCAATCACTCTCTCTGACAACAACTTCCTCCTAACATCCAGCCTAGACCTCCCCCATCACAACTTGAGACTGTGTCCCCTTGTTCTATTGCTGGTTGCCTGGGAGAAGAGACCAACCTCCACCTGGCTACAATGTCCCTTCAGGTAGTTGTAGACAGCAATGTGGTCACCAGAGGTTGTTTGTTGCTCTGTTCATAAGCAAGCACAAGATCACAGGATCACAGGATGTTAGGGGTTGGAAGGGACCTCCACAGACCATTGAGTCCAACTCCCCTGCCAAAGCAGGACCGCACAATCTAGCTCAGGTCACACAAAAACACATCTAGACAGGGCTTGGAAGTCTCCAGAGAAGGAGACTCCACAACCTCTCTAGGGAGCCTGTTCCAGTGCTCTGTGACCCTTACATTGAAAAAGCTCTTCCTCATCTTGAGGTGGAGCTTCCTGTGCTATAGTTTATACCCATTACCCATTATCCTGTCACAGCATGCAACAGAGAGGAGTTTATCCCCTCCCTCTTGACCCCCAGCCCTCAGATATTTATAAACGTTGATTAGATCTCCACTAACTCTTCTCTTCACCAAACCAAACAGTCCCAGGTCCCTCACCTTCTTCTCACAGGGCAGTGGTCCAGCCCATTCAGCATCTTTGCAGCCCTCTTTTGGACTTTCTGTAGTAGTTTCCTGTCCCTCCTGAACTGGGGAGTGCACAACTGAATGCAATATTCCAGGTAAGGTCTCATCAGGGCAGAGCAGATGAGGAGGAGAACCTCCCTTGATCTGCTGGCCACACTCCTCTTAATGCAGCCCAGCACCCTATCAGCCTTCTTGGCCACAAGGGCACATTACTGCCCCCTGGAGAGTTTCTTGTCCACCAGCACTCCCAGGTCCTTCTCCACAGGGCTGCTCTCCAGCAGACCACCTCCCAGCCTATACTGGTGCAGTTCCTTGCCAGGTCTGCACTTATCCTTGTTGAACCTTATCAGGTTCCTCTCTGTCCAGTTCTGTCTGCCCATGTCCTGCAGAATGGTCTCACAGCCAAGCCTCCCAGCAAACTTGCTGAGCAGACTCTGTCTGTCTCCTCTTCAGTGGCACTGATAAAGCTGTTGAATAAGACCTGAGGAGATCTTCACACAATCATGTAGGGATAAGCTTCAAGCTCCTAGAGAGTTCCTGTGTCTCTCTGGGGCACTTGCTGTTTTATACTCACAATTGCACAATTCTTTCCCTTTATTTTCTGTAATGCTCAAGACAGGTAGTGCTGCAATATCACAGTTTTCACACTAAGTAACCATAGGTCTGTCCTGGAGTCCTGTATACCCCTAAATTCCTCTCCCTCTGTGGCTTGAATGGGAGAGGAAAAGCCACCTGTTCCCCACCCCCACCCCTGCCTTGCCCTGCATGCGTGAAGGGGGAGAGCAAGGGGCTCTTCTGGCATGAGGGGTGCCTGTGCAGTGCCCACACTGGAATTGGGCTGGGATTGGCTGTGCCCTTCACACCTAGGTGTGGTAACTCTGCTCTTTGTCTAGGAAGGGTATAAATATTGGGGGACTTCTCGCCTTTGGGGTTCCTGCCTTGGATTCGTTCCCGCGTTGGAGTTCATTCCTGCCTGAGCATTCATGCCTGCCTGAGAGTTCTCCCCCACCCCTCGCCTGGCCTGGATACAGACAGAGCCCTGTGCTCCAAAGGATTGCTTCACCCATTACCATCTTTCGTGCAGACCTGGGTACCTCTTAACGACCCTCCTGAGGCTTCTGAAAGAGAGTGAGAGCACAGCCGCGGGACCAAGTCAGCCTGATCGTGAATTATTTTGGCTCAGCTTTATTATTAAGTGGGAAACACTATTAATTAATAGCTAAAGCCTTTTCCAACTTCTGACTTCCAAAATAGTCAGATTATCAATGGCATCCTGTAGATTTTCTCAAAGGAACTGAATTTGGTAATTAAAACTAAATTAATTTCTGTATATAGTTTTGGGGGCAGGCTTTTGGGAAAATAAAATACCTCTGTTTTTGTATAAAGTTCCTGACTCGGCCACATTAATTCCCTGCCTCCACAACAAGGTCTAAGCTTCTCTCATACACCCAGGTACAGGTCAGAATTCAGTGAAGGTGGTGTCATATGAACTGCAGTCAAACTTGCCCTGTTGTCTTAAAACCTTAAATGTTATTAAAGTTCCTTTCTCTGAACAAAGTATTTTCTCTTCAGGGTATTTAGCAGCCGTTGCCCAAATCATAGAATCATAGAATCAACCAGGTTGGAAGAGACCTCCAAGATCATCCAGTCCAACCTAGCACCCAGCCCTAGCCAGTCAACCAGACCATGGCACCGAGTGCCTCATCCAGTCTTCTCTTGAAGACCTCAAGGGACGGTGCCTCCACCACCACCTGCCATTGGAATGGCAGCCCATTCCAATGCCAATCACTCTCTCTGGCAACAACTTCCTCCTAACATCCAGCCTAGACCTACCCCGGCACAACTTGAGACTGTGTCCCCTTGTTCTGTTGCTGGTTGCCTGGCAGAAGAGGCCAACCCTACCTGGATACAGCCTCCCTTCAGGTAGTGTAGACATCAGTGAGGTCTGCCCTGAGCCTCCTCTTCTCCAGGCTAAACAACCCCAGCTCCCTCAGCCTCTCCTCATAGGGTTTGTGTTCCAGACCCCTCACCAGCTTTGTCACCCTTCTCTGGACATGTTCCAGCACCTCAACATCTCTCTTGAATTGAGTGACCCAGAACTGGACACAGCACTCAAGGTGTGGCCTGACCACTGTTGAGTACAAGGGCAGAATAACTTCCCTTGTCCTACTGGCCACACTGTTCCTGATGCAGGCCAGGATGCCATTGGCTCTCTTGGCCATCTGGGCACACTGCTGGCTCATCTTCAGCTACTATCTCTCAGAACTCCCAGGTCCCTTTCCTCCTGGCTTCTTTCCAGCCACTCAAAATACAGGAACTTAGAATATTTCTCATCTTTCCAACTGCACTAGCATATCCACTGGCAAGAACAAAAGAATAACAACAAAATATCACTATAGCCTCATATGGTTTGGTATTTAACTCTGCTGGCATCTGCCTGTTTGCTTATGCATAAAAAACAAAGGTGTACCCTGCAGTTTTGCATGTGGCTCTGCACTGACACCTTAGGTTTCTCTAGCTTCAGGGAAAAAATGTTACCTTCTGTTTTAGAGGCATTTGAGGTTTCATTTGGGGTTAGATATGAGGCTGATTTTGAAAGTTTTAAAATAATTTAATGACCTATACTAAGAGAATTTCCCCTAAACTTCTGTACAGTTAACCCACACAAATTCTTTGTATGCAGTTAGTGAAACTGTTTTACAGAATATCTATTTACAGCAGGATTAAGCAATTTGGTAGAGGTTTGGAAAGGTCCTGGTCAGAGAGTCCTGTGGCATAAGTGCCACTGGGAAAGTCAATGAAACTCCTTAGCTACTCAAATCGAGAGAGTTCAGTTACTCGCTAATTGGAAGACTCAGTCTCTGTGGCCCCAGATATGTGTAGCGAAAGTCATGTAGTTGATTCCCGTGGAGCTAATAGTTCAATTCGGATTTTGGGGTGCGCGATCGGGCTGGTGCGGCAAGCTGGAGCAGTGGTGAGCTGGAATGGGAACACCTTGGTCGATCTCCCACTGGATCGGTGCAGAGTGCCATGGAACAAAGGGTCATGTGTAGCGAATAAAAGCAGTGGCCCCAGGCAACAAGGAGGCTAGGAGAGGTGGGCAGAGGAGGTGGCAGGAGGCACTTTGTATACCTGAATTGTCCTATTTATCAGGTGTGGGCCGAGATTGATGGTCCTTTGGCCACAATATTGTCCAATAAGCATCTGGCAGCAGGCCAAAACACACCAAATAAGGAAGGATCCTTAAGTCTGATACCCCCAAATATGGGAAGAGCATAGGTGGGCAGCACACTAAGCATGTAGGCTTATACAACCTGTTTACATCGACCTTGTATAACCAGGGCAGGTCAGACTCTAAGGCACCAGGGCTTATTGTGCTCCTTTTGTCTGCTTAATGTGTTTACCTCTGGTTTGGGCAGAAAAACACGTTTGGGCTGGAAAACATGTCCAGGCAAGCACAGGCACATGTATAAGCCTATTTGAGCCTATGTGGCCCTCCACTACACCTTCTTCTCCCCAGACATATCAGAGAATCAAAACTTCAGAGGTTGGAAGGGACCTCCAGAGTCCAACCCCCCTGCCAAGGCAGCATCCCCTAGGGTAGTTCACACAGGAATGCATCCAGGCAGCTTTGCAGAGTTCCCGCAGAAGGAGACTCCACAACCTCTCTGGGCAGCCTGCTCCGGGGCTTTCTCACCCTCACACCAAAGAAGTTTCTCCTCATGTTGAGTTGAAACCTTCTCTGTTACAGTTTGTAGCTGTGGCTCCTTGGATTATTGCTGCTGACCACCAAAAAGAGCTTGGCCCCAGGCACTTGACACCCACCCCTCAGATATTTGCACACATTGATCAGATCTTCTCTCAGCCTTCTCTTCTCCAGACTAAACAGCCCCAGGGCTCTCAGTCTCTTTCCATAGGGGAGATGCTCAAATTCCTCAGTCATCCTCATCCTCGTGGCTCTCTGGATCCTCACTCTTCCATTCCTAATTTAACCATGTTTTCTTTCTGCAACCAATTAGTCTAGTTCCATATTTTTGGACAAGTAATGTCAAATTTTGTACCAGCTGGAATCAAGAAGTTAATCTTGCACCCTTTCTTTAGCATCTACCTTTGCACTGGTGTAAAAGGACTGTATCAAAACAGATTATGAGATCTGAAGAGCATGGATGCCTCTTGTAAACCCACTGAAGTCTGAGGTAGTTGACTTTTTTGTTATGGAACAAAACCATCAGCATTTGCAAGGAAAAGCACACCTTAAAAAAAAAATCTCTGTAGTCTGGCTTCAAAGATGATCTTAAGAATTGGTAATGTCTAAATGGACTATCACACTCTCATCTCCTTTTGCTATCCCTACAGCCTCAAAGATAGACAAGAGGAATTGGCAACTCTGATCTCTGGAGCTGAGGTTGTTTAGCCTGGCGAAGAGGAGGCTCAGAGGGGATCTCATTGCTGTCTGCAACTATCTGAATGGAGGTTGTAGCCAGGTGGGGGTTGGTCTCTTCTCCCAGGCAACCAGCAATAGAACAAGGGAACACAGTCTCAAGTTGTGCCAGGGGAAGTCTAGGCTGGATGTTAGGAGGAAGTTGTTGCCAGAGAGAGTGATTGGCATTGGAATGGGCTGCCCAGGGAGGTGGTGGAGGCACCGTCCCTGGGGGTCTTCAAGAAAAGACTGGATGAGGCACTCAGTGCCATGGTGTAGTTGACTGGCTAGAGCTGGGTGCTAGGTTGGACTGGCTGATCTTGGAGGTCTCTTCCAACCTGGTTGATTCTATGATTTCTTGCTTACCTACCTTCTACTTCAGCATATGTTGTATGTTTACATGTCTGCTGCGCTAAGAATAAGAATGCCCAACAGAATGTGGCTACTGTTGACATTTGAAAGTATGTCAAAACCCTGAAATATTATGCAGTGGGTACGTATCTGGGGGAGGAGGGGGAAGTTTTAGATATTGGTGCAAATTTTGACTGAAATAACTTCACTTGCATCTGCAGAGACTGTCCTGGAAGGCTAAAAGACCTATTAGATGTCCTGGATTGCCCCACCTTTCTGCTGATGGGGGAAGCAAGGGCAAGAGGAAAACAAAGGCATGGGCCCTTATGTCCCCTCCCAAAGTGATAAACAGGTACCCACAGGTGTTTAGGTACTTGCTGGTGTCTTGCCCAAAAAACGGTGATCAAGCCCTGGGTTCACTTAATGTGATCAGTTTTGGAAATGCCATTGTGATTGGTGAATCTCTGTGGCCAAAGGAGCCTTTGCACTCGGGCAAGTAATATAAATGGAGCTAAGTTGCAAGTAGTTGAGCTGCCTCTGCCTGGCTGCTTCTGTCTTGCTGACTCTGTCTTGCTGCCTCTGCCTCACTACCTCTGCCTCATGGAGCTGCCTCTGTCTCACTGCTTTTGGACAGTGTGTTCCGCTCTGCCTCGTGCTTCAGACCAGCTCAGCCCTGATGTTTAGGGCTTGAACTAACTGGAAACTTAAGTGCCTCGAGTTCTCCAGGAGAAGGCATTTAAGTGCCTCACAGCGTGGCAAGAAGTGCCACCGACATGGTGCTCTCTGCACATCTGCAAGAGATTCTGCCTGCACCTCTGCAAACCTCTGTGCCAAGAGGAAACAGGAACAGGTCAGAGATCATCTGCCTCTTTCCCAGCACTCTGGGAAGATCTAGAAGCCTCTCAAGGGCCGAGCAGCTCTAACACTGCCACAAAGGAGCTGGGGACTATCTTGAAATTTCCACTCCACCACAATGAGCAGAACAGACTGGGGTCCAGGGCTCCTAGGGCTCCAGGCTGCCTATTTGTAAGTGAGGCAAAGCCATTTCGTGGCTAAACTTCTCCAAATTATCTGGTTCTCCTAAATGAATGAATTGCCCATGAGCACCCTTGTGAAGATTTCCCCTGGCGCAGCCTGGAGAAGAGGAGGCTCAGGGGTGATCTTATTGCTGTCTACAACTACCTGAGGAGTGGTTGTGGCCAGGAGGAGGTTGCTCTCTTCTCTCAGGTGGCCAGCACCAGAACGAGAGGACACAGCCTCAGGCTGTGCCAGGGGAAATTTAGGCTGGAAGTGAGGAGAAAGTTCTTCACTGAGAGAGTCATTGGACACTGGAATGGGCTGCCCGGGGAGGTGGTGGAGTCGCCGTCCCTGGAGCTGTTCAAGGCAGGATTGGACGTGGCACTTGGTGCCATGGTCTAGCCTTGAGCTCTGTGGTAAAGGGTTGGACTTGATGATCTGTGAGGTCTCTTCCAACCCTGATGATACTGTGTGATACTGTGATACTGTGATTTCCCCGACCTAATGAGAACCCAAATGTAACTAATTAGTATATAGTTGTGGGCAGGGCTTTCTGGAAATAAAATGAATTATGTATTTTATAATTTCTGCCTCATTAATTGCCACAACTAAATCAGAGACTATCTGCCGTGGGCTTCAAAGCCGTGGGCATAAGAAGAAGAGATGGGGCAATGCTTAGCGTAGGCAAGTTCCAATCCGTTTATTGCCTTCCAATCATGTGTTTTTATACCTTTCATCAGAAGGCTACAAATTGCATTAAACTGCAACTGGTTAAATGTACTTGTGTTAGAAATTACTTACTAATTAGCACAGGCATTCATCATATTCTCTCAGCAACACATACATAGTGTCTAAGCAATCTAAGTCAGCAGAGATAGGCAAAAATCACAGGCTCCAGCCTTACACTTGTTTATATTTGTTACACCACTCCCTAAGGTCATTTCAACCTTCCACTTTATCTCAACTCAGCACTTACTGAGCTCATGCACCTTCTCCTGTCCATGTCCCAGTATTTCATATTTCCAATAGCTGTACCATAATCAGACAATTCTGTAGAATCACTGCATTTAATATTACTATTCCAAACAACTATCCTCAGTTAGTTATACCAGAAATTATTTCCCTCAAAAATGGAGGGTGTTAGGTGAAGGAAAACAAAAAGTAGGCAACCTTGTTTTCCAGTTTACAACTGAAAACAAAGTGTGGAAGAGATATTTATTGGTTCTAAATTTCTGAAGGATGCAGCCAATGGGAACAACTTGTTCAATCCATTGTATCCCTTAATAAATCATTCTGTAATACAGAATATGATTTGATAAGCTTATTTTCTCCTTTGTGCCCAGCAAATGCAAGGCAATTTAACAAATAAAACTACTCTTAAATTCTGCTGCCTGCATTTTAGCTGACTTCTAATTTCCATCTAAATGTTGCTTTGGCATATCACAAATAGGAAGTTTCTTAGAGGCAGGGCACACGCAGTTTGCATTTGTCTAAGCAGCTATTGAGCTGTAAATGGTTATGTAGCTTAATGTAGTTATTCAGTCTTATTTAATCTTGTGAAGATGTTGTATGCTTCCTTCTGTTATAAAAGAATCTGGTGAAAGAGCCGCGGTAGTTGGAAGAACTACAGCGGTTGAAAATTCACATATAATTACAGCTTCACAACATGAATCAACTTTTCTTCAGGAAAATAAAAAGACAGCAAGATTAAAATGCGTGACAACACGAATGAAGACCTCTCCTGTGGTCTCGGTATGGCATTTTGCATCGATTCACCCTGAAAATACCGTGTACCTCAGCCTCTTGAGTCAGGCTGGCATACCTTGAGAGCTCTGAAATGCCAGCTGCGCTAAAGGTGGCACTACGGGGTGCATTGTTGCCGTTGCTGAGTAGCAGTCAAAGGTACCCAACACCACTAAGAAGCCAGAAAGCCAAAGCAAGCATTGAAAGCTAAAGGAAGAAAAGGGCTAATGGAATTGGAGTGTCTGCATATCTCACATCAAAGAGTTGCCTCTCCTGTCTCAGGGCACTGCAAGCGTAGGGCTTCTGGCAGTACAGCTGCGGCACATGCTGTCCCCTGCCTCACACAGCCAGTGAGCTGCGTTGGGTACAAACCATCACAAATCCGAGTTCAAAATGCTACAAAACTGCTAGAAAAAAAACAAGGCTGAAGCAGCTTTAATCTTTGTTGTTGTTTTTAAATGCATTTATTTCTTTATGATTAAGCTAATCCCATGAAAGGTATGGATATAAAAGTAGCTCAAATCCTGCTCTTGGTCAGTGCCCTATCAGCCCCAGGCAGCAGTGCAGGGAGGGGATGAGCCAGCAGCAATACTGCCTTTGCCTTCCCTCCTGAGTTTTAACAACACAGGGGCTGACTTGGGCCAAGGAGCAGCGCCAGGATTGTCTTAATACATACAGCTCATATTTTTTACCAGCAGAAAGTGTGTTCTGACTGCTTCTGTTCTAGCTGGGCCATTGAATATAAGCAGCTTAACTCTGGGCTCCTCTCTGGCACTGAAGATGTTTCTCGTTGCAGAGAAACCTGCTTCCAGAAGGGTGGGATTTTTGCCTTTTCTGACATCAAGACTGCAGGTGCCTACAGCCACATCTGTAGTCATAAAACAGAATAATATGTCTTTATCCATTTAAAGCACCATGTTTTTTTCAGCAAGGTCAGCAGGCAGAACCAAGAGTCTGGTGTTTATTTTGTTTCATAACTGTAAATGTTGTGCTGTCCAGAGACATAGTTCAGTGCCATGTGGCAGTCCTGTTTGTTTGTCCCTGCCAGAGAGATCAAGGAACTGGAGAGTCACAGGCCAAGTGTTGGTGGGATGGTGAATATCTCCAGTCAGTATCCATGTGGCCACAGCAGGAGATAACCACAGGCATAAGGTCACCATCTGAGTCTCTGTCAGTGAAATGCTGTAGCATCACAGCACTAAAAATAAAGCACTTCAGACTTAACTCATTTTTGATGACAAAAACCCCCAGTGAATCTGTGTGTGTAAAGACAACCCGAAACACCCAGTGAATGAACAGTGTTTTAAAGGAATGTTTTAAAAATGTATTTGCACACATCTGCCACTTGCTTTTTGTGCCATTAGGGTACCTAAATACGCACTCAAGATGTTGACAGCAAAGTTACACTTCACACACAACAGAACCGTAGCTCAAAACACCATAGCTGGTTTCTCAGGAGGCTGTAGCCTGCTGGCTGTGCTGGCTTGGGGGATCGCAGCCATGAGCAAGCTCTCCAACAGCCCCGTTTGGTGTTCAGCTGCAGTAACTGCCTGCCTTCAAAGCTCTGCTCTGGCATTCATGTCTTGTAGCCTGTCCTCACAGCAGAGGCTTGGAGAAGATCTTGGAGTGGCCTTGCAGTATCTGAAGAGGCCTACAGGAGGGCTGAGGACAAGACCTATTGACAAGGTCTTGTAATGACAGAATGAGTAATGGGTTAAAATTGGCAGAGGGAGATTTAAACTGGCTGTTAGGAAGAAGTTCTTTGCAATGAGGGTGGTGAGACACTGGCACAAGTTGCCCAGGGAGGCTGTGGCTGCTCCCTCCCTGGAGGTGTTCAAGACCAGATTGGATGAGGCCTTGAGCAACCTGTTCTAGTGGGAGGTGTCCCTGCTTATGACAAGGGTTGGAATGAGATGGTCTTTGAGGTTCCTTCCAACCCAAACCATTCTATGATTCTATGGCTCACCCATCCAATTTATCCAAGCCCTTCTGTAGAGTCTCTCTACTCTCCTGCAGATGGCCACTGCCAGCCAACTTGATGCCATCTGCAAACTCACTGCTGACACACTCTGTTTTCATCAAGGTCATCAATAAAGACGTTAAACAGAAGTGGCCACAGTACTGAGCCCTCAGGAACTCCACTTCTGCCAATCCAGTAGCTGGATTTAACTCCACTGATCACCACCTTTTGGGTCATAGAAGTCATAGAATCAACCATGTTGGAAGAGACCTCCAAGATCATCCAGGCCAACCTAGCACCCAGCCCTAGCCAGTCATCTAGACCATGGCACTAAGTGCCTCAGCCAGGCTTTTCTCGAACACCTCCAGGGACGGTGCCTCCACCACCTCCTTGGACAGCCCATTCCAATGCCAATCACTCTCTCTGTGAAGAACTTCCTCCTAACATCCAGCCTATACTTTCCCCAGACACAACTTGAGACTGTGTCCCCTTGTTCTATTGCTGGTTGCCTGGGTAAAGAGGCCACTCCCCACCTGGCTACAATGCCCCTTCAGGTAGTTGTAGACAGCAAGGAGGTCACCCCTGAGCCTCCTCTTCTCCAGGCTAAACAACCCCAGCTCCCTCAGCCTCTCCTCATAGGGTTTGTGTTCCAGACCCCTCACCAGCTTTGTTGCCCTTCTCTGGACACCTTCCAGCACCTCAACCTGACACAGCACTCAAGGTGTGGCCTGACTAGTGCTGAGTACAGGGGCAGAATAACCTCCCTTGTCCTGCTGGCCACACTGTTCCTGATGCAGACCAGGATGCCATTGGCTCTCTTAGCCACCTGGGCACACTGCTGGCTCATCTTCAGCCTACTATCCATGAGTACCTTCAGGTCCCTTTCTTCCTGGCTGCTTTCAGCCACACTGTCCCCAGCCTGTGGTGCTGCTTGGGGTTGTTGTGGCCAAAGTATAGAACCCTGCACTTGGTCTTCTTAAATGTCATCCCATTGGCCTCTGCCCACCCATCCAGCCTGTCTAAGTCCCTCTGCAGGGCCTCAACCCGTGTGCAGAGGACTGTGCCAGAAAGTGCATGGACATTCTCCTCCTGTTCCTAAAATTCTGCCAGCTGATCATCCCTGGACTCACAGTTTCCAGAAGCAGCAGCATCGAGGCAGAGACCATCCCTCGCCAGGAGAACAAAAGGTTAGATAAACCTGTTTACCCCAGAGACTGGGAAGATTTATCATTTCTCTCTCAAGCTGGGAGGATTCCAGCCCCATGGAGTCCACAGGCAGAGCCCCTGGGAGTCCAGACACTGGACACAGGCTGTGACACAACCCCAGGCGGGTGATTAATAATTAAGATCAACACTTACAAGTAAAGATTCAATTCCTTTGTAATATAAGTTGCCTCTGCCTTAGAGCAGACACAGTTTCAGCCCACCCTGCTGGGCAAATAGCATAGTTCCTAAGCAGCACTAAGCCAAAGGGAAATGTCTCTCTCTGCAAATAGTTTGAAATAGTTTTGCCAGTTATTGACCAAATCCCTGTATATATCATAGACTAAATTGTTTTCATAACTTTGCACAAAAGAACTAAACAGTGGTTGGGGGTGGCAAGAGTTTGTAAATATTGATTTTAATAAATTAATTTTTATATAAAATTAATACTGCCTCAAATTAATTTCTCACCTGCGCCAAATAGGCGTAGGCACTGAGCACCCCCTCCACCACAACAACTTATCCTCTATGCTGTCCTTAGGTACATCAAGGACATGTCCAGAGAAGGGCAACAAAGCTGGTGAGGGGTCTGGAGCACAAATCCTATGAGGAGAGGTTGAGGGAGCTGGGCCTGTTTAGCCTGGAGAAGAGGAGGCTCAGGGGTGATCTTATTACTGTCTACAACTACCTGAAGGGGCATTGTAGCCAGGTGGGGGGTGGCCTCTTCTCCCAGGCAACCAGCAATAGAACAAGGGAACACAGTCTCAAGTTGTGCCAGGGTAGGTATAGGCTGGATACTAGGAAGAAGTTCTTCACAGAGAGAGTGATTTCCCATTGGAATGGGCTGCCCAGGGAGGTGGTGGAGTCACCGTCCCTGGGGGTCTTCAAGAAAAGCCTGGATGAGGCACTCAGTGCCATGGATAGGGCTGGGTGCTAGGTTGGACTGGATGATCTTGGAGGTCTCTTCCAACCTGGTTGATTCTATGATTCTATGATTCTATGATAAGAGAGTCATTAGGAGCAGTCAGCATAGTTTAACCAAGGGGAAGTTCTGTTTCACCAACCTAATAGCCTTTCATGGGGGCATAAGCAGGTGGATTGATGATAGAGCAGTGGATGTGGATTTTCTCAATTTCAGTAAAGCATTTAGCATCTGACACTGTCTCCCACAGCATCCTTCTGAGTAAACTGAGGCGATGTGGTCTGGGTGATCAGGGAGTGAGCCTTCCCATTGGTCACAACTCTCTCCAGCCAGAGAGTTGTGACCAATGGGAAGGAGTCTGGCTGGAGGCCAGGATCCAGTGGAGTACCTCATTGTTTGGTACCTGGATCTTGAATTCTCTTCAATACATTCATCAATGACCTTGATGAGAGCACAGAGAGCACTGTCAGCAGGTTTGCTGGTAACACAAACTTGGTGCAGTAGCTGCCACATCAGAAGGCTGTGCTGCCATTCAGCCAGACTTGGACAGGCTGGGAGTTGAGCAGCAAGAAACTTCATGAAATGCAACAAGGGCAAGTGTAGAGCCTGGCATCTGGGGAAGAACAACCCCAGAGATCAGGATAGGTTTTGAACTGACCTGTTTGAGGTCGGTGCCATTCTGGGGTATATTAGAAGGGCTGTGGTTAGTAGGTCTTCTGTCCCTCTACTCTGCCCTGGTGGGGCTGTATCTGGAATATTGTGTCCAGTTCTGGGCCCCTCAGTTCAAGAGGGATACAGAACTGTTTGAGATACTCAAGCTCTCAAAAAAAATCACAAAAATGATTACTGGACTGGAACATCTTTAGGATGAGAAACTGAGGGAGCTGGGGCTGTGCTGCTTAGAGAAGAGGAGGCTGAGAGGTGACCTCATTAATGTAAAAGGAGGGTGCCAAGAGGCTGGAGCCAGGCTCTGCTGGGTGATGCCCAATGACAAGACAAGGGCCAATGGGTGTAAGCTAAAGCAGAGGAAGCTTCACCTAAACATAAGGAACATTTTTTTTTTTTCACTGTAAGGGTAACAGAACACTGGAATAGGCTGCCCAGAGGAGTTGTGGAGTCTCCTTATCTGGAAATGTTCAAAACCCACCTAGATGTGTTCCTGTGTGATCTGGTCCAGGTGATCCTGCTCTGGCAGGGTTGGACTGTATGAGGTTTTGAGGTCCCCTCCAACCCCTGACTTCTGCAGTTCTGTGAAACATCCAGGAACAGGAAAAAAAAAAAAAAGGTCTGCCTTTTCTTCAATCACAAAAGGAGGTGCTTAAAACAAAGGAGTAGCCTCCTGATGATGCTAAGAAAAATGCTGCAATATAACTTAAAGAAAACAGACTACAACCCCACATTATTCAAAGCCAATTTCTGTGAAAAGCAGAGTGCTCATCAGCAGCCACCTTAGGCAATAAATGGATGATTACAAACAGTAATCAGTTTCTGGTTTTCTCTTAAGAAATGACAAATTGGACCAGAAAACCCTGTAATTTAGAGATGTTAAAACAGACTCATTAAAATAAAAATAAATAAATCAAACCTTTTCTTACTAAGCATAAATGACATCCATTCCTTCATCAAAGGATGATGCTTTACTCTGCTCCTGACAGTCCGTCCCCACCTGGAGTACTGCATCCAGTGCTGGAGCCCCCAACACAAAGACAGAGGAGGCCATGAAGACGTTCAGAGGGCTGCAGCAGCTCTGCTATGAGGACAGGTTACACGAGTTGGGGCTCTGCAGCCTGGAGAAGGAAGAGAAGGCTTTGAAGAGACCTCACAGTGGTCTTCCAAACACCAGTTGCCAGAAGGCAACTACAGGAAGGCTGTGGAGGGACTATTGACAAGGTCTGGTAATGACAGGACAAGGGGCAATGGGTTTAAACTGGCAGAGGGGAGATTTAAACTGGCTGTTAGGAAGAAGTTGTTTGCAGTGAGGGTGGTGAGACACTGGCACAGGTTGCCCAGGGAGGTTATGGCTGCTCCCTCCCTCGAGGTGTTCAAGGCCAGATTGGATGAGGCCTTGAGCAATCTGTTCTAGTGGGAGGTGTCTCTGCCTATGGCGGAGGAGGTTGGAACTGATCTTTGAGGTCCCTTCCAACTTAAACCATTCTATAATTCTTCCAGCAATGCCCCACACTGTTCGGAAACTGCAGCATAAGAATCTGTTTTCAAAGTAGGTGATTTAAAAGCAGTATTAAAGCAAGGTACAGCCAAACAGCTGATTTTCTTTCCTCTAAAGGAGCCAAGGTCAATCTTCCTTACAGTCAACATTTTAGTCTTTAATGCATTTATTTTCTTAAGATTTTTTTTTCTTCTTAGAATTGGACAAGACTGTTTTTTTGCAGCTAATACTGTCCCAGAAAGCAAACCTTTCTGACTTCTTTCTCCTGCTTCTGTAGGTCTCCAGAAAGAAGCACCTTCCTGCAGCACTTGCACATGAGCATGGCTGTGAGGTCTGTGTGCAAGACAACTGATTAATGAAATAGATTCAAGGTAGTCAGAAAGGAATCTGGGGGTGCTGATTGATACCCACCTGAACATGAGCCAGCAGTGTGCCCAGGTGGCCAAGAGAGCCAGTGGCATCCTGGCCTGCAGCAGGAATGGTGTGGTCAGCAGGAGCAGGGAGGTCATTCTGCCCCTGTACTCTGCACTGGTTAGACCACACCTTGAGTGTTGTGTTCAGTTCTGGGCCCCCCAGTTCAGGAGGGACATTGAGATGCTTAAGCATGTCCAGAGAAGGGTGACGAGGCTGGGGAGAGGCCTTGAGCACAGCCCTACGAGGAGAGGCTGAGGGAGCTGGGATTGGTTAGCCTGGAGAAGAGGAGGCTCAGGGGAGACCTTATTGCTGTCTACAACTACCTGAGGGGTGGTTGTGGCCAGGAGGAGGTTGCTCTCTTCTCTCAGGTGGCCAGCACCAGAACAAGAGGACACAGCCTCAGGCTGTGCCAGGGGAGATTTAGGCTGGAGGTGAGGAGAAAGTTCTTCCCTGAGAGAGTCACTGGACACTGGAATGGGCTGCCCGGGGAGGTGGTGGAGTCGCTGTCCCTGGAGCTGTTCAAGGCAGGATTGGATGTGGCACTTGATGCCATGGTCTGGCCTTGAGCTCTGTGGTAAAGGGTTGGACTTGATGATCTGTGAGGTCTCTTCCAACCCTGATGATACTGTGATAGTCTGTGCTAAGTCACACACCCAGGTGTACGGGAACACAGTTCAAATTTTGCTCACTTCCAATAAGCTGGGTTTATCTGTAGACAGCTTCATACCATCCAAGGCAGAAAATGGTTTGTCAAGCTGGTTGTGTCCCACCAAAGAGAAAGGCAAGGTACCCTTTGAGGATATGGCCATAAGAGCTGAGGAGCACAGGAGCCTGTGAGAAACAAGTGAAGCCTGCATAAAGTGAGCAAAGTCTGAAAGAGAGTACCAGTCTGCAGGGTGTAGCAGGGAGCTAAGGGATTTTGGTGGGTTTTTTCTTTTGCTTTGCTTTTCTTGTCTTTGTGGTCTGTTGGGTTTGTTTGTTTGAGTTTTTGGTTTTGTTTTTTGGGGGAGGAGGGGGTGTTTGGTTAGTTTTCTTTTTTTGTAGCTCTTATTTCTGTTCTGTCTCACTTTGAGGTTTGTCTTCGTTTTTCCAAGTCTGTTGCTCAAGCTCTGGGTTTCAAGGCTGTCATGGAGGGTAGCAGGCCTCTGTTGTGCATGTTACAGTGTCTCACACTGAAGACCAAAAGCAATCGTAAAACCAAACCAATCTTTCTGGTACCCATGAGAAGATTCCTCCCTAGGAAGGGTAAAAGGTAAACATTGGCTCTGTTTTGGTTTTGGGGGACTTTGGTTCCCATGTCCGCTCAACACCTGTTGAGGGGCTGACTCTGGGTGGTCTCATGGGTTGTTTAGGGTAAGAATTGTCCAGTTGTATGAGTTGATTATAATTTGTGCCAATCTGTAAAAATAACGTAAAAATCGCCTGAACTGGTGTGATGGTTTGGGCTCTTACCCGCCCCCCCACACAGAATTATAGAATCATAGAATCAACCAGGTTGGAAGAGACCTCCAACATCATCCAGTCCAACCTAGCACCCAGCCCTATCCAATCAACCAGACCATGGCACTAAGTGCCTCAGCCAGTCTTTTCTTGAAGACCCCCAGGGACGGTGCCTCCACCACCTCCCTGGGCAGCCCATTCCAATGCCAATCACTCTCTCTGTGAAGAACTTCTTCCTAACATCCAGCCTAGACCTACCCTGGCACAACTTGAGACTGTGTCCCCTTGTTCTGTTGCTGGTTGCCTGGCAGAAGAGGCCACCCCCCACCTGGCTACAATGCCCCTTCAGGTGGTTGTAGACAGTAATAAGATCACCCCTGAGCCTCCTCTTCTCCAGGCTAAACAGGCCCAGCTCCCTCAACCTCTCCTTATAGGATTTGTGCTCCAGGCCCCTCACCAGCTTTGTTGCCCTTCTCTGGACATGTTCCAGCACCTCAACATCTCTCTTGAATTGAGGGGCCCAGAATTGGACACAGTACTCAAGGTGTGGCCTGACCAGTGCTGAGTACAGGGGAAGAATAACCTCCCTTGTCCTACTGGCCACATTCTTCCTGATGCAGGCCAGGATGCCATTGGCTCTCTTGGCCACCTGGGCACACTGCTGGCTCATCTTCAGCTTACTATCTATCAGTACCCCCAGGTCCCTTTCCTCCTGGCTGCTCTCCACACTTTTGGAATTGCCCCAGCTAACTCAGAGGGGACTCCAGGAATATAAATGAAGCTATATATTTTACAGCAGCAAATATACAAGCAGCTATTTACAATATATACAGTTATATACAGAAATATACAAAGGATAAGCAATACAGAAGCACAACTCCCCTCCCAGAAACCTGAGTCCCCAGGAGGGGCTCTCAAACCACCCCAACACCTCCCCTTGCCCTCTCAACCTTACCCCAGTTCTCAGAAAGAAGAGAGGTGCAGCCAAGAGGTCAGGGAGTGTCCCAGGTTTGGGCTGATCCCTCCCCTGGGAAGAAAATTCACAACACAACCCCCTTTTTTTTTTGAAAGTCAGGGAAAGATGAAATTGTATTTTCTTTTAGTATAAGTATAACAATGTAAAGAGAGATAATAACTAGAGAAGGAAAGAAGGGGGAAAAAAAATACAATAACCTTAGGGGAGATGGGGGAGGGGTCAAGCGGCGGCGAAGCAGCAAAGCAGCCAAACAGCAGCCAGGGGATGACAGGTGAAGCTGCAGCAACAGAAGCCAGCAGGAGAAAAAAGTTGAGAACAAATTGTGCTTCTAGACATTAAGTTCTTGATGCTCCAATGAAATTATATTAATTTATCTATTGTTGCCATTTATGTGACCTATCCCTGGAATGTTCATCTCTCCCCTATGTCTGAGCTAGAGGATCAGCTCAAACGGCCACAGGGAGCTAGGTTAGTGGCAGCAAGGTTAATGAGATGCAGCTTTGTCAAAGCCCAGAAGCAAAGAGAGAAACCAAAATGGAGAATGCTATCAAATGTTTTCCTTCTTCTTCCCAGAACTCTCAGCGAGACTGTGAGAGAAGTTGACATCACCATTGTTTTCCTTTTCACTGCCTCTTATCTACTTTTTCTCACCAAAACATTCTAGCTTGCTTCAGACTAGCACAACTGGTCAAGCACACCCCTCTTAAACATTATAAAAATGGTGTGTCTGCTTTAATCGAGAGCTCCTGCTCTCTAGCTCCTGCGCTCCTGTTGCTCCTGCGCTTGATCTCTCAACCCTGCTGAACCTGCTCGGCACAGAATCAACAACGTCCATGTGATGGTTTGGGCTTTTACTCACCCCCTCACACTTTGTCTTTGCCCCAGCTAACTCAGACGGACCCTGGGAATATAGATGAAGCAATTTATTTACAGCTAGCAGAATTTACAAGCAGCTGTTTACAATATATACAGTTATATACAATTATATACAGAGATATACAAAGGATAAACAATACAGAAGCACAACTCCCCTCCCAGAAACCTGAGTCCCCAGGAGGGGCTCTCAAATCACCCCAACACCTCCCCTGGCCCCTCTCAACCTTACCCCAGTTCTCAGGAAGAAGAGAAGTGCGGCCAAGAGGTTAGGGAGCAGGGTTAATAGGAGCAAGGTTAATGAGATGTGACCAGGTCTGAAGGCAAAGGCAGAAGGAAAAAAAAAAAATGGAGAAAGTTTACTTCTTCTTCCCAGAGCTCTCAGCGAGACTGTGAGAGAAGTTGACATCAATTGTTTTCATTTCACTGCCCCTTATCTAGTTCTTTTACCAAAACATTCCAGCTTGCTTCTAACTAGCAAAGTCCAAACCTGCAGGGGGCCTGGACAACGCCCTGAACTCAATAATGCTTCAAGGCCTGTTGAACTGCTTTGAACAGTGAGTAACCAACCAACTTTTGCTTAGAGACTGAGCAACTTATCAAAACTCAAAGAACCCTCTTAAAATCACAGACTCTCCTTGTTTTGCCATTTTCTGCATCTTTACCTGTGACCGCGGATCAAAGAACTTTCATGGGATAGTTTTAGACAAGTCTGGGAAAGGAGATTTTAGCAATGAATCATTTAGTCTTTACAAATTAGCCTCGCATGTTTTCCCCCATAAATTTCCCCAAACGACATTTTACGACAAAGGCCTTTGGGTGTCCCTGGCAAACAAAAGGTGCTGCAGCTGCCCTCAGAGTAGCCTCTAGTCAGAGGACCCACCACAGCCATTCTCCAGAGGGAAAGGGGGATTGATCCATAGAGCAGCTCATTTTCACTCAAAGGCAGTATGAAAGAACTTAAATACTAGGAAGAGTGCCAAAGGCACATAATTTGTAATGAGGTGATAAAGAAACCTCTGGAAGTCATGTTGCCCAACACCCACACTCAAGCAGGTCACTCAGAGCAGATTGTTCAGAACAACATCCAGTCAGGTTTTGAACCTCTCCGAGGATGGAGACTGCCTATCCTCTCTGGGCTGCCCAAGGCATCAGGCAGGAACATTTTGGTGTTTTTTGTTATTCTTATGTGGCTCTTTATTCTGCGGTGTTTTGTTTTGTATTGCACTTCACTGAAAGTAACAATCTACTTCATTGAAACAAAATGTTCTAAATGGTTGACATCAAATTAATTGTCTTTTATCTTCCCCCACCTCCCCATTTAGTAAAGGAAACTTTGATGCTTTGGGCTTCCCACACACATGTATTTTGCTATGAATACAAACAGCAACATTTTTTGAGCTTTCAAAGTAAAAGGAGTACTGAATTTCAACCAGATCTTGTTGGAAAATCCCAGCTCTTATATCTGCAAGCATTGGGATTGCAGAGCTTTATCCCCACCTTTACAAACAATTTTGTTGGGTTCATTTTTTTTTCCTGGAGTTAGCAAAGATGTCGTGATCTAGAGATAGAGGCTGGGGAAGAATCTAATTTGTTGCTTCATAATGGTACAGATGTGAAACATTACCTACATCCCTATTTACAGCTAATAGCAAGATAACATGCCCAAGAGACAAATCACAGGCAATCATAGGCTCTTTTAAGTACATGTTAGCTCAGAAACACAGCACCCCACAGCATTCAGCAAGCAACAAAGGTTTGCAAAGGCATTGTTGAGCCTATTGTTAGAGAGTAAAGATGATATGAATGGACACAGGACTATGAATAATATGATTTCATGAAAGGGCACCAAGAGAACAAATTTGAGCTGACATCTTTGCAGCATGACCACAAAATCAAATAGCAATGAAGTCCTAAGGAGGGTGATGGAGGAGGGTCCTGAAGCAGCTGCTCTGAAAGAGCAGCATGAGGGTGCTCCACTGCTTCAGTAGCCCTTCACAAAAGGAAGAAATGGTCTGAAATCACATTTCTTCTCCTTCAGTACTTGTCCCCAGGTTTTTTATCAGGCTTGAAGTTTCCCTGGTGAGTATTTCTTTGTTTCTGAAGGGCATCCTGGAGAAGCACAGGATGTTGAGGTGGAGGGTCTGCAGGAGTGGCAGAGGCAAATTAAGTGATGCACCTTTGGCAGGGCAGAAGGCTTTTGGGCTTGATATAATCACAGAATCATGGAGTCAACCACTTTGGAAGAGACCTCCAAGCTCATCCAGTCCAACCTAGCACCCAGCCCTGTCCAGTCAACCAGACCGTGGCACTAAGTTCCTCACCCAGGCTTTTCTCCAACACCTCCTGGGGCGGTGCCTCCACCACCAGAATTCTTTCTATTTCCTGCTGATATCATGCTTGGTTTGCATGACCAGAGCACTTCTCTCCTGTGTTATGTTGTGGCAAAGCTGGTCCCTCCTCTGTGAGAAGCTTTGCTGATGATTCAGGAACACATAGCTCTCCTCAACTGTCAAGAAGTACTCCCCTGTGGCCCAAGAATGCTCTATATAGCAGGATAAGCTCCAAGAAGTAGTCATGCAACACCCTCAGCTTTTTCAAGGGCTTGTTGAACACTTTCTGTTGCAAGAAGCCAAGGAAGGTATCTTGAACAACACTATCCTGTAAGCTATCAAGATACAAAGAAGAGAAATGAGATTGTTGGGAGATGAGTCAAGCCTGCACCACACCTTGTGGCTGCACTCCTGGAGCAGGTTTGCTCTCATCAAAAGAATGGTTGCATTGAAAATCAGCTCTTGTGGCAGAATTACCAGCCCTGGGAGAGTTACCACATAACTTGTTATGGAAAGAGGCTTTAATAAGAGAAACATACAGATGATAAAACCTACATTAAGATTATTAAGAGCTGAAGCAATGTGAGAGGATGAACTTTTAATGATCTCTCTCAGATGAGAGGTAAAAAAGTAACTTTTCTGGTACCAAGAAAACTACCACCACTGGCCAAAAGTTTTCTTTAAAACTATTCAGTCTGGAGCAGAGGAGGCTCCCAGGTGTGGTGGTTTGGCTTCTATTTTGCCCCCCACACACTTTTAAAATGCCCCAGCTAACTCAGATGGACTCTGGGAATATAAATGAAGCTATTTATTTACAGCAGCAGAATATACAAGCAGCTATTTACAGTATATACAGAAATATACAAAGGAAAAGTAATACAGCAGCACAACTCCCCTCCCAGAAACCTGAGTCCCCAGGAGGGGCTCTCAAACCACCCCTGCACCTTCGCCCTACCCCTCTCAACCTTACCCCAATCCTGAGAAAGAAAAGAGGTGCAGCCAAGAGGTTAAGAAGGAAAGTTAGTGGCAGCAAGGTTAATGAGATGTTTTTCAGTGTAAAGCCAGAAGCAGAGTGAGACAAAATGGAGAATGTTATCTAATGTTTACTTCTTGTTCCCATACTTCTCAGCAGGACTGTGAGAGAAGAGACACAACCATGTTTTCTTTTCATAGCCAATTATCTACTTTCTCTCACCAAAACATTCTAGCCTGCTTCAAACTAGCACACCAGGTGACCTACTGTGGCTTTCCAGTGTCTGAAAGGGGACTACAAAAAAGCTGGGGAGAGACTTTTTAGGCCATCAGGGAGTGCCAGGACTGGGGGAAACAGAGCAAAGCTGGAGGTGGGTATGTTCAGGCTGGAGGTGAGGAGGAAGCTGTTCAGTATGAGAGTAATGAGAGCCTGGAATGGGTTGTCCAAGGAGGTGTTTAAGGCCAGGCTGGATGGGGCCATGGGCAGTCTGCTCTAGGGTAGGGTGTCCCTGGCCATGGCAAGGGGGCTGGAACTAGATGATCCTTGTGGTCCCTTCCAACACTGACTGATTCTATGATTCTAATTTTGCCCAGACATGGGCAATGAATAAACTGCTCTCCTGGTCTTGGCAGTATGGGAACCAGCTGTTCTCATTTTTAAGTGATCTGATTCTCCTGTGTATTCTCATGGTTTATTTGGTTTTTTTTTTGTTTTTTTTTTTTTTTTTTTTGGCTGGTTTTTGTTTGTTTGTTTGTTTGTTTTTTCAATTGTACCACAATCATCTGGGGACTACTCCAGAGCCTGATCAAAAGCCTTGATTGAGCACACACAGAGAATCCTTACCCCAAAACCTGGCTACAGGCTCAGCTGTTCCAAGAGACCTTGAGTTCACATTGGTGTCCCCCAGCCCTGGTGTAGTGGTTTGAGGAACTCCCACACACACACTGTTGGAATTTACCAGACCAGCTCAGAGGGTATGGAAGTAAGATAAAGCTGTGTTGACAGCAAAGCTACATTCACAAGCATATACACACAACATATTTACAGGTATTTACAATTATATACAACTGAGAAGCAACAGAGAAATCAAAGCATCCTTCCTGGACAAACAAACCGTCCCTGGAGGTCTTCAGGAAAAGACTGGATGAGGCACTTAGTGCCATGGTCTAGTGGACTGGATAGGGGTGGGTGGATAGGTTGGACTGGATGACCTTGGAGGTCTCTTCCAACCTGGTTGATTCTATAATTCTATGAAAAAAAAAAAAACAGAAGGGGCTCAAAGCCACTCTCCTTCTCTCTCTCCCTCTTTCCCAGACAGAAAACAAAACAACCAGCAAAGCTTACTTGGTTATCTGGAAATGTTAGCTGGGTTTAGTGGAAGAGATCAGAGAGAGCAGTGAGTAGATTCAATGTGCAGAAGTGAAGAAAACCAAATGGTTTACACTTTGTGTTTTTACCCCTTTTAGCAAACCAATGAATGATGTAGGCTTTTGTGCTACTTTGAATCTAGCTAGAATGTTTTGGTGAGAAGGATTAGATCACAGGCTGTGAAGGGGAAACAATGGTGATGTCTACTCATAGGCTTGCTGAGAGGTATAAGAATAGGAGTATAAACATAGATAAGGTATTCACACTTTGCGCACAGGCTGAGCTCTAAGCTGCATTTCCCTCTAACCTCACCTCCATTTCTCTGATTAATCCATTTGATTCCTAACCCCTGGCTGACCCTCAATTCTTCCTCGGGGAACAAGGCAAAGTCTGGGGTAAGGTAGAGGGGTGGGAAAGGTGGAAGGGAGGTTGGGAGCCCCTCCTGGGCACTCAGGTTTCTGGGAGGGGAATTGTGTTTCTGTATTACCTTTTACCTTGTCTATTTCTGTCTATAACTGTATATACTGTAACTATCTGCTTGGATATTGAGCTAGCTGTAAGTATAAGCTGCATTCAATTTCCAGAGCAGGCTGAGTCTAGTCTGGGTGACTTCCAAAGTGTGTGAGGGGGAGGGGAGCAGGGAACACCCAAACCATCACAGCTTTATTATTATCATTCTCTTACAACCAATGGCCTAATTTATCTTGTTAGAATATTCCAATGACCCTCACACCAGCACACTTGGCATCACACACATCACACACGTTGCCCATTTTGTAATCAGAAATAATTACTTTCACGTGTCAAAAAAAAAAAAAAAGACCCCCAAGCCATATCAGAACTGGGGGAAGTTAGTGACATCTCCATTACTGAAAGCAGATCTTGCCTTGCCAGCACTTCAGGTGCTTTGTCAGCTCTAGAGTTGTCCAAAATGCTAATAGGCAAACTCTCTGCTCTTGGGTTATGTAAAAAGCTCTGAAACTGAACATTTGCCTGCTGCCTCACTACTCCCTTTTATGAAGTAGCTAATAGCAAACCATAGGATTTTCAGGCAGTTGTTGTGAAGGGGTTTGTCTGGGTTTTGGGGGGATGAAATATGAGGCCAAATTTAAAAGGGTTTAAATAATTTAATATTACATACACAAGGAACCCCCCCCCTTATCCCCAAACGTATCTACGGTTACCCTACACAGATTCTTTGTATGCGGTTGGGAAATTATATTATAAAATGTCTATTTACAGCAAAAAATCACAAATTTGACCACCTGGACAGATGGGCAGAGTCCAAGGGGATGGCATTCAATAACTTGAAGTGCAGGGTGCTGAACTTTGGCCACAACAACCCCATGCAGAGATACAGGCTGGGGTCGGAGTGGCTGGAGAGCAGCCAGACAGAGAGGGATCTGGGGGTGCTGATTGATACCCGCCTGAACATGAGCCAGCAGTGTGCCCAGGTGGCCAAGAGAGCCAGTGGCATCCTGGCCTGCATCAGGAATGGTGTGGTCAGCAGGAGAAGGGAGGTCATTCTGCCCCTGTACTCTGCACTGGTTAGACCACACCTTGAGTACTATGTTCAGTTCTGGGCCCCCCAGTTGAGGAGAGACATTGAGATGCTTGAGCGTGTCCAGAGAAGGGCGACAAGGCTGGGGAGAGGCCTTGAGCACAGCCCTACGAGGAGAGGCTGAGGGAGCTGGGATTGGTTAGCCTGGAGAAGAGGAGGCTCAGGGGTGACCTTATTGCTGTCTACAACTACCTGAGGGGAGGTTGTGGCCAGGAGGAGGTTGCTCTCTTCTCTCAGGTGGCCAGCACCAGAACAAGAGGACACAGCCTCAAGCTACGCCAGGGGGGATTTAGGCTGGAGGTGAGGAGAAAGTTCTTCCCTGAGAGAGTCATTGGACACTGGAATGGGCTGCCCGGGGAGGTGGTGGAGTCGCCGTCCCTGGGGCAGTTCAAGGCAGGATTGGATGTGGCACTTGGTGCCATGGTCTGGCCTTGAGCTCTGTGGTAAAGGGTTGGACTTGATGATCTGTGAGGTCTCTTCCAACCCTGATAATACTGTGATACTGTGAAAGGTTTTAGATAGAGAGTTTGCAGCGTGAAAGTGCCGCTGGTAAAACTACTGACGGTCTATGCTGCCCAAGTTGGGATCGCTCAGTTACTCACTGGCTGGAGCCACAGTCTTGGTGATCCCAAATACGTGTAGCAAAGACATGTTATTGACCCTCATGGGTCTGAATAGCTCAGTTCAGGTGTTATTGGGGCGCACTGTCTGAAGGCTCCACAAGCATGATCATGCTGGGAACAACAGGCTGGAGCGGCAGCTGGCCAGGAGCGCCTTGGTCAGTTCCCTGGGCCGGCGTGAGGTGCCGTGGGCTGGAATCATGCAGCGGCGGTGGCCCCAAAACGCGGCAAAGCGGCCAGGAGCAGCGGGTGGAGGAGGGTGGCAGGACACTGAGTTGCCCCTTTTATGAAATCTGTGCCCAAGATTGATGGTCCCCTTTGGCCACAATTCTGTCCAATAAGGGTCTGGCAGCAGGCCAAAACATGCCAAATAAGGTGAAATCCACAGGTCTGGTACCAATAGAACAAGGGGACACAGTCTCAAGTTGTGCCAGTAGAGATCTAGGCTGGATGTTAGGAGGAAGTTGTTGGCAGAGAGTGATTGGCATTGGAATGGGCTGCCCAGGTAGGAGTCACCGTCCTTGGATGAGTTCAAGAAAAGCCTGGATGAGGCACTTAGTGCCATGGTCTGGTTGATTGGACAGGGCTGGGTGCTAGGTTGGACTGGGTGAGCTTGCAGATCTCTTTCAACCTGTTTGAGTCCATGATTCTATGATGAGCAGCCAGGACTGGTAACAAGACAGTGACCTGGCCAAACAGATTTGAAATTATCCTTGAAACAAGCCACTTGGTGTCACTTCAATGTGTGTGACTGCTATCACATCCCCAGTTATCTTACACTCATACAGATGCACGTGTGCTGAGGATCCTGAGACTATCATGTTAGCACATGTGGAAGAAAAGGTACACCACTCCAACCTCCACCCCCAGAATTAAATCTCTTGTTAAAAGGAAAACATTTAATTTACTTTTTAGAATCATAGAACCAGTCAGGGTTGGAAGGGACCACAAGGAGCAGACAGTTCCAACCCCCCTGACATGGGCAGGGACACCCTACCTTGGATCAGGCTACCCACAGCCTCATCCAGCCTGGCCTTAAACACCTCCTGGGATGGGGTCTCAACTACCTCCCTCAGACAGGCCAAAAAGAGTGAAAACCATATATTATTTTTGAATATGACTGAGGGGGAAGAAAAAACATGAGGGGAATGGCATGGGAGAACCATCTCTGTCTGTGCTTTTTGGAGAAGGTCTTCAGCTGCAGGGGCTTTTTGTGTTAGCTTATAACAGGCTTACCAAGTATCTCAGCCATCCTGTTTTGAACCACTCAAGCAGAAGAACTCTCTGCTCTGAAAAATCTCTCTGCAACAGCTCAGTTTCCTACAAAAGTACCTCTAATGTTTTGTGATGCCTTAGAAAAATCATAATGGCAACAAAATCAGCAGAAAGGTACGGGTGGGATTCTCTCCCCCCTGCCACAGGGACCCTCATAACCAGGAGCATCAACAAATCCTGGGACCCATACCCCCTTCAGCAAACCATGCTTTGGAGAGGGATCATTGCTCATTTTAGCCACCAGTTAAATTCACCTAAGAGCACATAACAGCTTTCCTTCTCTTTGGTCCTGGAGTTTCATAGCAGAAACCAACTAAGCATTGACCTTTCTCTCCTGTCATTTCAGTCCATTTGGATATTACCCCTCTGTGGGTGAGGATGTGTTGAATGCATAATTTCCATCTGTCTTTTCAGCTCTCTCATCACTCATCCAGGTGATTGCAAAGTGCCTGGGCATCAATCCCTCCTCCTGCCCTAATACAGAAGCAATAAAGATTTGCGTTTCTGAGGCAAGAAAGTCTTACAGAACCATCAAATATAATTGTGAGGTGATGTGTTTATTAGATTATTTCTAGATTACAGTGCCTCCCTACCTCGATGCTTGCAAGCTGCAGGCTTAAGACATTTACTGACCCAATGGTGAGAGCACACACCTGGGAGCACAAATCCTGGCATCCTTAGGCCACAAACTCACTAAACTGATAGATGTGGCTATGGCTGGGTGATAGGATTGACTGGATGATCTTGGAGGTCTCTTCCAACCTGGTTGATTCTATGATTCTGTGTTTTGTAGTTAATGCTTAATTGGCTAAAACTGCAATAGGCAATCTCCCCCCTCAACTCCATCCCCCAACCCCCCACCCCATCTGTGCATGGGTTTGTCTGGTACTAAGAACCGGTCTCCTTGTGAGGTAAAGCTGTTAACTACTGCCAAAATGTGGCATCTTAGAAGAGCTGTTCCACATATTACAGCTTCCAGATGTGCTCCAAACAAGCACAGGGTTCAGCACTCAGCAGCATTGCATAGCACTTCCCAGTTCCTCTATCCCACTGTCGCTGGCTCTGCCCTAAGCATAGCTCTGTGTCCTGCACATGCTGCAAACGAGCAGCCTAGCCTCTGGCAGGTCCCGCCTGGCCACTTTCTAACACAATCAGAAAGCCCCTTTCAGGTCAGGATGCCTGTTGGACTTCACAGTATCACAGTATCACAGTATCATCAGGGTTGGAAGAGACTTCAGAGATCATCAAGTCCAACCCTTTACCACAGAGCTCAAGGCTAGACCATGGCACCAAGTGCCATGTCCACTTCACCTCTAAGCCTGTGATCCTGAAGGTTCCCCAAGTGCATACTTAAAGTTGAGTAGTTTTGAAAGACATACACTCATAGAGATCAGCCGAAAGAGGATCCCCCCAACCCCCGCCCCCAAATCAATATCCATGAGCAGTGACCTCTTAGCTGAGTTCACTGACCAAATACCAGTGGCTTCACGATGCAATGGGAGGGGCTATTTAGCTGCAAGATCTCTGTCTGCTGTGCTTGGCTTGTATTTAGTTCACCTGGCTTGTATTTGCTGCTTCCTGGTCCCTTTACCCTTATCAGATCCACCATGAAAATAATCTGCTGCACAATTAAAATCCCCATAGAAACAAGCCCTCAGGTTGAGATATGTTCTCAGAGGGATTGTCTTGCAAAGGGTCAGACAGCTTGTTAGGTAGAGACATACAGCGGCAGTAATTTGGGTAATGAATTACTGGCCATGACCTCCCAGGCTTTTGAAGAGAACCCTGAGTGATTCTCACCATTTCCCCACGAGGACACAGATAACCTCCGGGGTTTCATCCTTGTTGGCACCTGGAGACTGCTTTCAGAGTGGATCACTTTTGCAGCTGCACACCCAGACTGAGGGTTTTGGGGGTTTTTTTTTGTGACTATTGATCTGCCAGCACACTGAGGATTACTTTGCTGCAAGACTGCAGGCAAGTTCCTCAGAAATTATAAATGGGATATTGCAAAGCTGTGGTTTATTTTATATTGATCTTCAGCCTCTTCTCCTCGCTGCAGCAGTTAACATGCCCTATAAACGCTGAATTGCTCTTGATGAGAACATGGATATGTTGTTGCAGACTTTGGTTTTACAGCTAGCAGATTTATGCAGTTAGCTCCCCCTTCCTGTCTCCCTCTCCCTTCCAAGGCTGCAGCTTGTCTGAAGAAGGGAAGAATCTGAAAATGTCAGTGTTAATCAATACCACAGCAGAGAATCAGCAAATAGCACCCACTAAACCCAAAGGGGAAGGATCAACAAAACTACAAGAAGCATCTCTTAGCAGAAATCAAGTCTCAGCACCAGTGCTGCCACAGGACTGAGAAGAGCTTTTGTGCCTTTCAGTCTGAGATGTCGGCTCCGAAGAAGTCTGTCACCGTTCTCAGCACACAGTGGTACTGCCCTGATGCTGTAAGAACACCTGGGATCTGAGAAGAGTTGTGTCCCAGCCTGGTGTGTTTGCCATTGCCACAGTGGACATTGCAGCCAGGAGGACAGACAGCACTGGGGCTGCTTAGCCTCGGCCGTCCACAGGACCACAGAAATGTTCAGGTTGGAAATGATCTGTAGGGCAACAAAGCTGGTGAAGGGCCTGGATCACAAACACTATGAGGAGAGGCTGAGGGAGCTGGGGGTGTGCAGCCTGCAGAAGAGGAGGCTCAGGGGTGACCTTATTGCTGTCTACAACTACCTGAAGTGAGGCTGTAGCCAGGTGGGGTTGGTCTCTTCTCCCAGGCAACCAGCACCAGAACAAGGGGACACAGCCTGAAGTTGTGCGAGGGGAGGTCTAGGCTGGATGGTTAGGAGGAAGTTGTTGGCAGAGAGAGTGATTGGCATTGGAATGGGCTGCCCAGGGAGGTGGTGGAGTCACCATCCCTGGGGGTGTTCAAGAAAAGACTGGATGAGGCACTTGGTGCCATGGTCTGGTTGACTGGATAGGGCTGGGTGCTAGGTTGGACTGGATGATCTTGGAGGTCTCTTGAGAGTGGCGATGAGGCTGGGGAGAGGTCTTGAGCACAGCCCTACGAGGAGAGGCTGAGGGAGCTGGGATTGGTTAGCCTGGAGAAGAGGAGGCTCAGGGGAGACCTTATTGCTGTCTACAACTACCTGAGGAGTGGTTGTGGCCAGGGGGAGGTTGCTCTCTTCTCTCAGGTGGCCAGCACCAGAGCAAGAGGACACAGCCTCAGGCTGTGCCAGGGGAGATTTAGGCTGGAGGTGAGGAGAAAGTTCTTCACTGAGAGAGTCATTGGACACTGGAATGGGCTGCCCGGGGAGGTGGTGGAGTCGCCGTCCCTGGAGCTGTTCAAGGCAGGATTGGACGTGGCACTTGGTGCCATGGTCTGGCCTTGAGCTCTGTGGTAAAAGGTTGGACTTGATGATCTGTGAGGTCTCTTCCAACCTTGGTGATACTGTGATACTGTGATACTGTATCAGTATAGGTTGGGGATTGACCTGCTGGAGTGTAGTGAAGGGGAGAAGGACTTGGCAGGCCTGGTGTGTGGAAGGATGGCCATGAGCCAGCAGTGTGCTCTTGTGGCCAGGAAGGCCAATGCCATTCTGGGGTGTATCAGAAGAGTTGTGGTTAGTAGGTCAAGGGAGGTTCTCCTGCCCCTCTACTCTTCCTGGTGAGGCCTCATCTGGAGTACTGTGTCCAGGAGTGCCCCCCTCCCCACCAGCTCAAGAAAGACAGGGAGCTGCTTGAGAGAGTCTGAAAATGATTAAGGAAGTTGAATATCTTCCTTGTGAGGAGAGCTTGAGGGAGCTGGGGCTGTGCTGCTTGGAGAGGAGACAACTAAAGGGTGACCTCGTTCATGTGTATAAATATGTAAAGGGTGAGTGCCAGGAGGATGGAGCCAGGCCCTGCTCAGTGGTGCCCAGTGACAGCACAAGGCCAACGTGTAGAAGTTGAGCCATATCCTTCCATGTGAACCTGAGGAAGAATTTTTTCCCTGTGAGGGTAACTGAGCACTGGAACAGGCTGCCCAGGGGGGCTGTGGAGTCTCCCTCTCTGTCTGGATGTGCTCCAGTGTGACCTTCTCTGGGTGATCCTGCTCTGGCAGGTGGCCTGGAGCAGATGATCTTTGGAGGTCCCTTCCAGCCCCTGACATTGTGTGATTCTGTGATTAACCTAGCACTGCCAATCCCACTACTGAACCATACCCTTAAGCACCACCACTACCTGTCTTTCAAATACCTGCAGGGATGGTGACTCAACTGCTTCTCCAGGCAGCCTGTCCCAATAGCTGATAAATTTTCACTCACTCACAATCTAAGCCCCCAGTGGCACAACTTGAAGCCATTTCCTCTCCCTCTATCACTGGTGGCTTTGGAAAAGGCACTGACAAACACCTTGCTGCAACTGTGAAAACACAGCCACTTCACAGAAGTGAGAGGAGGTGAACGAGTAGCAGTGCATTAGACACAGGCTAGGAAACCAGATGTGCTGATGCTCAGCTTTAGCTCTGCAAAGTCATTCCTCAGCACCGTCTCTGTCCATGCCATCCATCGCAGCTGCGTTTCAGCTGAGTGCGGCCGGAAGGAGCAGCTCCCCGCTGACGCCCTGCGTCCAAGCACAGCACGCACCAGCTCTGCTCTTCTGCTCTCAGCAACTCTTGTGCCGTGGCTTGGCAGACACATGGACACATGCTTCTTCTACCTTCAGCTGAGGACAAGTCTGGACACACAGGGAGACCACTGAAACTTGAGCTAATCTGTTAGGATTGGAAAGGTTCCAGTAGGAGGAAAACACAAATGATGGGTTTTATTGGAGCAAATGCAAGGTGGAAGCAGACAGACATTATTAGCAAGCCAGAGTGCCTAGCTGCAGCCAGTCAGTCTTACTTCCATGCCCAGTGAGATCATGGAGCAGATCATCCTGCAGCCACTACTGAGACAGAAGGATAGTGAAGATGTAATTGGGTACAATCAGCATGGCTGCAGCAAGGGCAAATCCTGCCTGGCACACCTGGTGGCCTTCAATGAACAGGTCACAACATTCACAGATGAGGAGTGAGCAACTGATGCCATTTACCTGGACCTGAGCAAGGCCTTTGACACTGTCCCACACCACATCCTGGTCCCCAAGCTGGTGACACATGGGTTTGATGGGTGGACCATGAGATGGATAAAGATCTGGCTTGATGGCTGCACCCAAAGAGTGGCTGTCAGTGGCTCCATGGCCAAGTGGAGACCAGTGAGAAGTGGAGTCCCTCAGGGATCAGGCCTGGGACCAGTCTTGTTCAACACCCTTGTGGGTGCCATGGACAGAGGCACTGAGTGCAGCCTCAGCAAGTTTGCTGCTAACACCAAGCTGTGTGGTGCAGCAGCCAGGCTGGAGGGCAGGGATCCAGCCAGAGAATCATAGAATCAACCAGGTTGGAAGAGACCTCCAACATCATCCAGTCCAACCTAGCACCCAGCCCTATCCAGTCAACCAGACCATGGCACTAAGTGCCTCATACAGGCTTTGTTTGAACACGTCCAGGCACAGTGACTCCTCCACCTCCCTGGGCAGCCCATTCCAATGCCAATCACTCTCTCTGCCAACAACTTCCTCCTAACATCCAGCCTAGACCTCCCCTGGCACAGCTTGAGACTGTGTCCCCTTGTTCTATTGCTGGCTGTCTGGCAGAAGAGGCCAACTTGTAGACAGCCGTGAGGTCACCCCTGAGCCTCCTCTTCTCCAGGCTAAACAGCCCCAGCTCCCTCAGCCTCTCCTCACAGGGCTGTGCTCCAGGCCCCTCACCAGCTTTGTTGCCCTTCTCTGGACACATTCCAGCACCTCAACATCTCTCTTGAATTGAGGAGCCCAGAGCTGGACACAGCACTCAAGGTGTGGCCTCACCAGTGCTGAGTACATGGGAAGAATAACCTCCCTTGTCCTACTGGCCACACTGTTCCTGATGCAGGCCAGGATGCCATTGGCTCTCCTGGCCACCTGGGCACACTGCTGCCTCATCTTCAGCCTGATATCTACCAGTATCCCCAGGTACCTCTCTGACTGGCTGCTCTCAGCCACTCTGTCCCCAGTCTGTAGTGCTGCTTGGGGTTGTTGTAGCCAAAGTGCAGAACCCTGCACTTGGCCTTGTTCAGTTTCATCCCATTGGCCTCTGCCCACCCATCCAGCCTGTCCAGATCCCTCTGCAGGGCTCTCCTACCCTCCAACAGATCCACACCTGCCCCTAGCTTGCTGTCATCTGCAAACTTACTGATGCTGGACTCAATCCCCTCGTCTAGATGATCAGTAAAGATATTGAATAGGACTGGGCCCAGCACTGATCCTTGGGGCACACCACTAGTGCCAGCTGCCAACTGGATGTGGCACCATTCACCACCACTCTCTGGTGGTGAATGAAGCAACTTCCTTGAACTTCTCCTGGGACACCTCCCCTCTTTTCCAAAGGTCATACACTCTCTTTTTAATCTTTAATTCCTTCAGCAGCTCCCTGCCCATCCAGCCTGGCTGCCTCCCTCCTCGGCTCATCTTCTGGCTCAATGGCACTGCTGCTCCTGTGCCTGCAGGAGTTCTTTCTTGAAGCAGCTCCAACCTTCCTGCACCCCTTTGTTTTCAAGGGCTTTTTCCCAAGGGACTTTCTGAGTTAATTCCTTAGGCTGAAGTCTGCCCTTGGGCAGTCCTGTGTGGAGGTTCTGTTGAGGGACCTGGACAGGCTGGAGAGGTGGGCACAAGCCAACCTCATCAGGTTCAACAAGACAAAGTGCAGTGTCCTGCATCTAGGTTGGGGCAATCCCAAGCACAACTCCAGGCTGGGCAGTGAGTGGCTGGAGAGCAGCCCTGACCAGAGAGACTTCAGAGTTCTGCTGGACCAGAGGCTCAACAGGAGCCAGCAGTGTGCACTTGCAGCCCAGAAAGCTAATCAGAGCCTGGGCTGCATCAGGAGAAGTGTGGCCAGCAGGGCCAGGGAGGTGATTCTCCCCCTCTACTGCGCTCTGCTGAGACCCCACCTGGAGTACTGCATCCAGTTCTGCACCCCCCATTACAAGAGGCATGTGGAGATGCTGGAGTGTGTCCAGAGAAGAGCCACTGGGATGATCAGAGGGCTGCAGCAGCTCTGCTGTGAGCACAGACTGAAAGAGTTGGGGCTGTGCAGTCTGGAGAAGAGGAGGCTCCCAGGTGACCTTCTTGTGGCCTTCCAGGATCTGAAGGGGGCCTACAAAAAAGCTGGGGAGAGACTTTTCAGGATATCAGGAAGTGCCAGGACTGGGGGGAATGGAGCAAAGCTGTGATGGGTATGTTCAGGCTGGATGTGAGGAGGAAGTTGTTGAGCAGGAGAATGGTGAGAGGCTGGAATGGGTTGCCCAGGGAGGTGGTTGAGGCCTCATCCTTGGAGGCTGGATGAGGCTGTGGGCAGCCTGCTCTAGGGTATGGTGACCCTGCCCATGACAGGAGGTTGGAACTAGATGATCCTTGTGGTCCCTTCCAACCCTGGCTGATTCTGTGATTATAACGTTTGCATTTTTAGCAATATGTATTGGAAAACTCAGCTTTGTCTGCTGTAGCCTCACACATCTTGCTTTATTCCTGGACAGATCTGAGAGAGAGCATTAACTGCTCATAATTAACAGCCATAACTTCCAAAGGGCTGGGGGAAGTATCATTTGGCAGGATATGGGTCCCACATCCAATTCACAATTTTTATTCACTCACTGCCTGAAGAGATGAGACCGATTCTATCCTAGAATTAATATAGAATCACAGAATCAGTCAGGATTGGAAGGGACCACAAGGATCAGCCAGTTCCAACTCCCCTGCCATGGGCAGGGACACCCTACCCTAGAGCAGGCTGCCCACAGCCTCATTCAGACTGGCTTTAAACACCTCCAGGGATAGGGCTTCAACTACCTCCCTGGGCAACCCATTTGTTCCTCACTCTGAATGCCAGTTAGTTAACCACAAAGGGAGCTGACTGCAGCACTGATGTCTGCCCCTCAGACGGTAAATCCAGTGGCTCAACCTTAAAACAGCTTGAGACAATTAGCATGTAAAAACAAGTAAGCCTGCAGGTGGTACCAGTTCAACTCTTCTGTGGCTTCCCTTCTAATTTTTGGAGGTGAGATGTAAGTTTGGTTTTGCTCAGGTTTTTTTGTAAACCACTCTCCTTCTGATTGCAGCTTTTGTGCTTCTTGTTTGCCCTGCATCTACAGAAGTTTCAAATGCCCTTTTCTACCTGTCTATTATGTTCTTTCCAGCTGACAGAACCAAAGGTAATGTTTCAGAACTTACCAAAAGCAGTTAATGCAGGCACTTAGGAGACTATTTAGGTGCTTTCCTGGGACAAGAAAGATGTGCTTTGAATTCTCCTGTACCAAACCACAACAAACACTCTCCTTGCTGAGTTAAGACAGGGAAAGAAGCAGCATCACTTGTTTTGCAAATCAACTTTATCTGTGCCACTTCAATACAGAAAACTGCATAAGCCTACACAGAATCATAGAATGGTTTAGGTTGGAAGGGACCTCAAAGCTCAGCCAGTTCCAACCCCCCGCCATAGGCAGGGACACCTCCCACTAGAACAGGTCACTCAAGCCCTCATCCAACCTGGCCTTGAACACCTCCAAGGAGAGAGCAGCCACAGCCTCCCTGGGCAACCTGTGCCAGTGTCTCACCACCCTCACTGCAAAGAACTTCCTACTAACATCCAGTTTAAATCTCCCCTCTGCCAGTTTAAAACCCATTATCCCTCCTCCTGTCATTACAAGACCTTGTCAATAGTCCCTCCTCAGCCTTCAGATACTGGAAGGCCACTCCAAGGTCTTCTCCAAGCCTTTTCTTCTCCGGGCTGCAGAGCCCCACTCTTATAGCCTGTCTTCATAGCAGAGCTGCTGCAGCCTCTGATCTTCATGGCCTCCTCTGGGCTGGCTCCAACACTTCCATGTGTTGGGGGCTCCAGAACTGCACACTGGACTCCAAGTGGGGTCTGAGGAGAGCAGAGTAAAGGGGCAGAATCCCCTCCCTTGCCCTGCTGCCCACACTGCTTTTGCTGCAGCCCAGCACACAGTTGCTGTCTGGGCTGCACTCACACTGCAGGCTCATGTTGAGCTTTTCATCAGCCCAGACCCCCAGGTCCTTTTCCTCCGGGCTGCCTGGTGAGACCCTCTAGCAGTCAGGTGTATGGACACCAGATTACTAGTCTCGTTTGGGCACAGGCTTTGTGACAAAACGTGTTGACTTGTGCTGCACTGAAGGCAGCAGCAGCAGCAATGCCCAGAAGCACTGCGGCAGCTGCAGTCTAAAGTATCACAGCTCTGCACAAATTTTGCAGTGAAGCTCTGCTCCAAACTGCCCGCTCAGGGGACAGCTTTAAGAGCATGGAAATAGAAACTCTCGTTATAGGTTCTACTACTCCCACAAGCAAGTGATGTGGTCCTTGTTATTGCAAGCCACTACAGAAATAAAATACAAATACCATAGGAGACAGATGGGAGAGGACCAATTGGTCTTGAAGGCAAAACTTCTTTCATGTTCTCATTTCTTCTAAATATGTCATGTGAACCAGGCACAGCAAGTTTCTCCAGCACAGGCACAATGCCTGCTTTTTACCTTTGCTGTAGCCTCTAAGTCTGATGTTTTGTAAACACCTTCAGGAAAGAAATTTCATCCCTGCCCCCTCCACTCAACATTTCTCCTGCCGTGGTTCCATTAAAAGCTGCCACAGATTCTGTGCTGCAGGTATATTCTGAGTCAAGACCCTGGTCTACAGCAGTGAATAGGTATGTGCAGAAGAGGGACTTGGAATGCTGCAATGCATGAAAGAAATGAAATATTGCATGAGAGGCAACAGAAAATACACAAGACACTGCTCAGATATGTCTGTGCCCAACTGTTCTATTTCTCATTGTGCTGGTTGGAGGTGTATTGGGATATTACAGTATCACACAGTATCACAGCATCACAGTATCCCAGTATCATCAGGGTTGGAAGAGACCTCACAGATCATCAAGTCCAACCCTTTAGCACAGAGCTCAAGGCCAGACCATGGCACCAAGTGCCACGTCCAATCCTGCCTTGAACTGCCCCAGGGACGGCGACTCCACCACCTCTCCGGGCAGCCCATTCCAGTGTCCAATGACTCTCTCAGTGAAGAACTTTCTCCTCACCTCCAGCCTAAATCTCCCCTGGCACAGCCTGAGGCTGTGTCCTCTCGTTCTGGTGCTGGCCACCTGAGAGAAGAGAGCAACCTCCCCCTGGCCACAACCACCCCTCAGGTAGTTGTAGACAGCAATAAGGTCACCCCTGAGCCTCCTCTTCTCCAGGCTAACCAATCCCAGCTCCCTCAGCCTCTCCTCGTAGGGCTGTGCTCAAGGCCTCTCCCCAGCCTCGTTGCCCTTCTCTGGACACGCTCCTAAACTGGGGGGCCCAGAACTGAACATAGTACTCAAGGTGTGGTCTAACCAGTGCAGAGTACAGGGGCAGAATGACCTCCCTGCTCCTGCTGACCACACCATTCCTGATGCAGGCCAGGATGCCACTGGCTCTCTTGGCCACCTGGGCACACTGCTGGCTCAAATTATATTCCAATAAGAGAAATTAGTTGTAAAAAGAAAATAAGGATAAAGTCTGTCTCATTCATTGGTTTGCTAAAAGGGATAAAAAGCCAAAGTGTAAGCTATTTGTCCCTCCTTTGCTTCTGAGCTCTGGATCTGTTTGTTTCCCTCTCTAATCTCTTCCACTAACCTTGGCTAACAGGTAACACAAATTTTGTTTTTTTGTGTTTGGGGAGAGAGGGAGGGGGTGGCATTTGGCCCCTTCTAGGCTTCCTTTCTTTGTCCAGGAAGGGAGTTTAGATGTCTGTTATTTCTCAATTGTATATAGTTGTAAATACCTGTAAATATATTGTGTGATAAGCTTGCAAATTTAGCTTTGCTGTAAATAGAGCTTCAGCTCACTTCCAAGCCCTCTGGTAAATTTCAGTGGGGTAGGTAAATTTCTATGGGGTGGAGTTTCCTGAACCCATTACTATCTCACTAGTTCTGGCACTTACCTTGTAGCCCACTTCATCTAGGTGACAGACTGTTGGATTTTGACCATGCAATATACATTACCAAAAAGCTCGGTTTCAGAGCAAATCGTTGAGGTTTCTTTATGACCCTAAACATTTTCCTTCACATTTCTCTACCTGCTTTCCAATGATACAGAAGATAAACTGATGCTGTGAAATAATTAATTGTGACACTGGTCAGGCCACACCTTCAGTCCTGTGTCCAGTTTTGGGATCCTCAATTCAAGAAAGATGTTGAAGTCACTGTCCCTGGAGGTGTTCAAGGAAAGCCTGGATGAGGCACTTAGTGCCATGGTCTGGTTGACTGGATAGGGCTGGGGGATAGGTTGGACTGGATGATCTTGGAGGTCTCTTCCAACCTGGTTGATTTTATTATTTTATGTTCTACTGGAATGTGCCCAGAGAAGGGCAACAAAGCTGGTGAGGGGCTTGGAACACAAACCCTATGAGGAGAGGCTGAGGGAGCTGGAGGTGTGCAGCCTGGAGCAGAGGAGGCTCAGGGCAGACCTCATTGCTGTCGAAAATTACCTGAAGGGAGGCTGCAGCCAGGTGGGGGTTGGTCTCTTCTCCAGAGACCAAAGAACAAGGGGACACAGTCTCAAAGCTGGATGTTAGGAGGAAGCTCTTCACAGAGAGTGACTGGCATTGGAATGGGCTGCCCAGGGAGGTGGTGAAGTTGCCATCCCTGGAGGTGTTCAAGCAAAGCCTGGATGAGGCACTTAGTGCCATGGTCTAGTTGAGTGGCTAGGGCTGGGGGATAGGTTGGACTGGAGGATCTTGGAGGTCTCTTCCAACCTGGGTGATTCTATGATTCTGTGTCTTTGGGCTCACTGAAAACGAAGTCATCACAAAAATGAATGTGGATCCAGCTGGTAGCTGAGTTTTGAGCTTCATTATCTATGTTTATGAAATCTCTCCGCCTTCAGCCACGATTTCAAGGCTTTGTGTGTACTGAGGTGTGACATACAGGTCCCACTGAGCTGAACACAAGCTATTCCTTTACTGCCACCAATGGCAGAACAGAACACCATAAAAAACAGCAACAAAATGAAACCTGGCATATCCAAACTTTATTTCACTGATCTTTTGCAAAATCACAGGCTTTGACATTAAGTTTGCAGCGCTTACAGTACAACTACATTTTCTACTAATAATTCTTTTTGGGTTTTTTTTTTTTTTTTTTTTGCTTTTCCAGGGATAAAAGTCAATAAAACATAAAGTGAAGTACGTCCAATGTGATAATGTAGTAGAATCAATGTGATAATGTAGTAGAATCATCATTTTCTTCAGGACAAAGAGTATCAACTGTCCATTCCTTGTGAAATGCAGGGGATGATCTCAGTGATGTCCTAATAAACCTTCATCTATAACATCAACCACTAAAGGAAAATGAGAGGCTCTCATCCCTGTAATTTCGGTCATTGCAACTACTGCTCAGAGTACACCTCATCTGTGAACCACACCTGAGCCCACAGAGAGGGAAATACTTAGGAATGCTTTAATTTCAAATCCTACTTTACAAATCAATTAAAAAAGTGGAGTCACAGCTTGCTGCAGTGAGCTTGTGTGGACATGTGACATTTCCCTAACAATACCAATGTTCCACTATGACTGTAATGTCCTCAAGATAAAGAAGTTCAAGTGTGACATACAGGTATTTGCATCACTGCTGTGTACAGAGAGAGCCTGTTCTCCTTTCTTCCTCTGTTTTCATGTTGACTTTTGCTGTCTTGCATTAACATGGATACAAATAAGAGAAGACACAGAACTCAGCTATCCTGCATGTATGACAGTCTTCAAGTACTCTTCCACACTCTTGACCAAGTGTGATCGATCCCCAAGCTGAAGAGAAAAAAAAGTAACCTGCTGCACAGACTTTAGCTGGTTATTCCTCACAACATCCCTGTGAGGTAGGATGACAGCTTTTCCAGTAACCAGAGACAAGGCAGAGAGCACAGATGACACTTCTCAAGGCAGTAAGTGGAGAACCAGAGAAGCTGAAACTCAGGAGTTCTTGACTCCTAATTCTTTGCTTCAGAAACCAAGGTTCTGAACTTCCAGACATTACTGGGTCATTAGTCTATTTACAGCCATATGTCAATTACAACTATGGCTTCTGTGCGTACGCCAGCAAAGCATAGTTCTACAGCGGCAGCAACATTCACCCGAAGCTGCCCCCAGGTACTTCTCCTGTACTTTATATATGTCAATAAAAGTTTGCTGTAATTAACTAATCAGCCCTACAACTAATGTAGCATAGGTAACTGTAATAGACTGACATTTCATTTATACATTTATTTCCCAGCTATTTCTTTCCTGGCTAGTAACTCACTTCCCCTTCATAGTTGTTCTTATACTCCACCCCTAAACTCAGCATCCATTCTGGGTTCTCTCTGTGAGGCCTCTAAGTGACAATGAACAAGACACCTTGAGAGATCACAGCCATCCTTGGCACTGAAGGCAAAAAAGTCAGACACCACAAGGAAGGGTCCAGATTGTCACTGAGGTGTCTATGGACTGGGGAAGAGGCCTCTTTCCAACATCAAAACTGTTTCAAACTGAGCTAAAATTCTCCTCTTTTGTTGTATAGGCTTTTGATCTGCAAAGCCACCATGAGCAGAATTTCAGCCCACCTCCACAGCAATAGAAATAGCTAAACTTTAAGAAGGAAACTTGTTTGGAATGAGTGAATAACAGAGGCAATACTTTAAACAGAGAAAACAGGTGAGAACTAAAGCTATCTAAAAACTAACTTGTGCTAATCATAGATTAAGATGTCCTGAAGCACTTTGATCGTTGTAATTTCAAGTCTTGCATTCAAATCACCTACCACCAAATCACTGGTGTATGTTTAATCATGAAGTCAGTGCTTTCCCATGGGTCTTGCCTACAGGTTCAGGCTACAACACAGCCTACCACCACCCATCAACCCCCATGAGCCCAAGTCATACAGTTTAGGATACTGGGAGTACTTTTGTTCAAAGGCATTTAGTTTATTCCTCTGTGGGAAGAAGAATAGCCTGGTTTACTGTAGGCAAGAGGTCATAAAAGAATTGCTTGGAGTAAGTGCAATTAAACCAAATAGCCTCTCTAAGCAAAACAGTTTTACTGTCATAAAACCTATGTGTGGATCAAGAAAAATCTTGTAACTGTCCCATAAACAAGAAGCACTTCTTCAGAATGAAAAAAAAACACAGTACAAAGGCTAGGTGCAGGAGCTAAATACTGCAGGATTTCCCCATCTAATTCTGGAGCAGTGTGTTGCACTCCTTACACAACACACACTGACTATGGTGAAAACCTCATCCACCTATCCTCAGAATGCCTTTCCATACCACATCCCAGCACTGCTTATCACAAGTACAATAGTCAACTGCATGTATTTACTTATGCAGCTGCATTTTGCATGACTTTCAGCTACTTAATCTGCTTCAGTGCCAATGTCAAACATTGCATCATGAATTACTTTCACTGAAGCACTTAAAGTGTTCCTATTAACTAGAATTACAAAACCCACCATACTTTGAGCATCAAACACTAGTGGTGTTTTTTTTTTTTTTAGTAAATGTATATTTTCCAGTCAGTTCATGCTTGGCATAATAAAGATATACTGTGATGATTTGAGACGTGAGATCTAATCTGTCATATTGCCTATTCCCAAGAGTAACAGTCGTTTTGTAATTAATAATAGGGAAAGGAAGATCTTTATCAAGTAGCAGAACCACTATGACAACGATTTCAGTTGTCTGATGGCTTTTCTTCTGGTTACCATGAGTTTGGGTTCCACATTCTTTAGTTTTTGCAGATGCCTTGGTTGGGAAATGGTGCATACTTATAGCTTTTACCATTAATCAACCGCAATCCCTTTGGAAGAAATCTTCAAAGTGCCCCCAGCATTTTCCCACTTTGTGTCTCTATGTTAACACTGAGAGAACAGACCTCACAGCAGAAACAATCCTCATTGCCTTTGAATGGATGCTGAGTAGAAGGATTTTATCTGGGAAGTCAGAGTGGCTCCTGTGGGCTAAAGATGCAGCTACCAGCTGCATGGGGATGGAGACTTCTTAATCTCCTTCATACGAGCCACACTCCAGTTTGTATACAAGAGGTCAGAGTTGGACTTTGGGAGTGTAGGCTTCTTAATGCCAGGAGACATATACCATGGAAACAGCAGATACATTCAGGCCTAAGGACCCAGTAATTTCCACTATGTACTTTTGTCAGTCTCACTAAAAGGATCAGGAAAAGGGAAGACCATACTCCTGATGTCTCTAAAGCTATGTACATTTGCTATATGAAAAAAATCCCCATACCTTTACAGGAGAATGGACATGGTAAGTGCTGTAGTTACAAAGCAATGGAATAATTTGTAAGTTTAATGACAACAGAAAAAAGCAGAGGCAATCTCCTAAGTTTTGCATGGTCATTTTCTGAAACTGTAAAAAAATGTAGTATTTGGCAGAGAAACTACAAGGCATTTTTAACAGTCTTCATTTACATTTTAGTATAACATAATTCAAATCTTGGAGAATAAATTCACCCTTCCATTAAAATTGGTAATATTATGAAAGCAAAATCCATTTTAAGATTAATGTCACAGGTTGAGTTTAACTATCTGGAAATGACTTACAAAACCCGTGAAATAAAAAAAAATCAACAAACAAACAACAGCAACAAAACATTAATTGAAAAGCAATCATTGATTTCTTTTCAGTGAGCTCCCATCTGGAAACAAGCTTTCTGGCAAGTTGAGCCCAGTCTGCATTTCATGTTTAAATCTGCCTCATTGGTATTAGTTTTGGAGAAACCTAGTAAAGAGGAAGGAAGAAAACACAACAGTTGGCATACAGATGTAATCATTCCACCATTCACTTCCACCTCTATCAACAATGTGCCAATGAAGACTAGAGTCACTGTATTTAATCAAACAGATGTATTTGCAGTATTTCAGAGACAAACACACCCACAACTAAATTCTCAGATGCTGGATAAAAGATATATGTGTGATGCTTTTACCCAACCTCTCACCTTCATTTATTTTGAGTTGTGTTACAGTTTTAAGAATGCAAGCAGATTAAACTTGGACAGCTGAATATGTACTTGCCCCTGCTAATGTCATGGTCTTCTCAGATGGCTTCTGAGGCCAGTAGAAAGGATAGCTGAACTCAAGTAAAGCAGCTCCTCAACTACACAAAGTGAAAGACAGCACATGAACATAATACAAAAAATAGGCCATGGGTTAAGTTAATACACTGGTCTGTGAATGGTCAGTTTGTGTACAGTGGGGCTGCACATGCTATGGACAGCAATAGGAGAGACAGCTGCAGATGAGCAATGACTTCAGCCATCACCTTCTAATCCACTTGCATTCACGTATCAATACGCTGAATGATGTAGGGGTAAGAAAACAGATTACATTCAATACAAGATTAAACTGGCACTGAAGTATTGAAGCAAGCATGCCAAGGAGTCTTAAAATTTATGAGTTTCCTTCTTTGCACAATGGCCAACTGCCTTTTTCTTCCCACTCATCAGAAGACAAAAGACTGTCTACCAGTGCTAGGACTGTGCAAAAGCAAGCAACTCATTTTTGCAGCACACATATTCACAGGGGATACACGATGTATACATGTAGTGTACACATACTGCATCTATAGTATCTGTATGCTTTCAATTTTTTTTATGATGATATAATTAAATGTGTCTGATTTAATCTATTTTTTAACTTTCCTTCTTCCATTCATATTCATTTTATTGTTTGGCAATGATACAGTTCTATATTCTAATTTTGCCAGTTTTTGGACTTGCCTTTTCCATTCACATTCACCTCTGTGTGAAGACACACTTAGGTATTCTATCGTTTTAATTGCATATACTCATACAAATCGACTAGTGATAGTGTAAGACATCCATCAGACCAATAGAACTCCAAAACAACAGGCCTAAACAAGAAACTACATGAGACTTTGAAGAACATCAACAGCTAACACTTGATTGAATCCTGACTAGACATGTACACAAACACTCTGTGGAAAAGTTTCCCAACAGGAGATCCAAGCTTATTTAAATATCTCCAGTTCTTAGCACAGGTGCCCCAGGAAGAAGATCAAAAATAACTCACATGATATTACTCATTCAGGATGGAAAACAGTTCCACAGATAAGCTGGCTCCTAGTGGATCAATGCGTCTCCCTGAATCATCACATTCCTTCTACCCCCTTGCCCCACCCCACCTGTTCCAGTTAATGGTACTGAGCAGACTAATTCATGAAGGAATGACAGATAAGGGCCTTTCAGGCATTAAAGCCTCTTTCTTTCAGAGGTACAGGGCTTTATTTCCTGTACCAGTGAGATCTCTGTATTATCCTCCCTTCAGCAACTACATATCATCGTTTATAACCTTCTGACAATAGCCACCAAGGAAAGCTCAGTTTTTGAAGAATGAGTCTACTTTATCAAATGGTAACAGAACATTTTCAGTGGATGAAACTGTTTATTGATTTTTTCAAAGTTGTTGTGTGAACTAGGACAATAAACAGATGTAACAGGTAGAGGTGGTGGAGGCACCGTCCCTGAAGGTCTTCAAGAAAAGACTGGATGAGGCACTTAGTGCCATGGTCTAGTTGATTGGATAGGCTGGGTGCTAGGTTGGACTGGATGATCTTGGAGGTCTCTTCCAACCTGGTTGATTCTATGATTCTATGATTCTAAGCAAGGAGAAGTTGGAGTAACTTGCACCATTCCTAGACCAGTTCCAGAAACGTTTCAACATTTCTGGCTCTAAGTGTCTATGTGTCTTGGCTAATTTGGGCCTATTTCTGCCTCACCCAGGAATGGTTCTAGTCAAGTAAAGGTGAAAACTGGAGGAAGAGGATAGTATCATTAAATTCTGTGTTCTGCAAATAATGACAAAAGGCAATTACAGGAGGAGATGATTGTTTTGCTGCTGCTGTAGATTTTGGTGCCATCAAAACCTCAAGTGTTTACATTCAAATGAGCGCATTGCGTTAAATGTCTGCACATCTGATGCTAGCAGCTGTCATTTGCCTCTGCCACTATCCACTTCAGAAAGGGCCTCATCCCTGTTGAGTGTTGAAGTGCCACAATGCCTGCTGTAGGTAACAAAGATGGCAAGGCTCCAGCACCACTCAGAACTGGATGTAAATACAACTGTTTGCTTTAAATAAAATGTGATTATACAAGCAGAAAAATGCTAATGTAACAAAAGTGATGGTTTGTGCTGGGAAAAAGGAAAGAAGTAATCAAGTCTGAAATGCAGAAGGTCCCTAGAGTCCACTGATTTCAGTCCTAGTGGAGTCAGCCAATTTGGTCACATTTTGTGCTAAAAGCACAGCACTTGGTGAGGGCTGAACATGCTAATGAAGACTATTTTACAGTACACTGCTGGAGAATTGTTACTTTCTAACAGCAGCTCCTAAATATCACATTCTTAATATCATTTCACTTACAGTTTATCTTGAAAGCTTCAAAATACTTTGCTAATGTTGAACAGGTAGGTTTACTGAGAGCAACTGGCTTGGGCAGTCCTGTATGGAGCCTCATGTGGCAAAAGGGGACAACCTGCTATTCAATGCTGGTGACTCTCTGATTCCCCAAACCAAACTACCCTTTCAGCTACACAAATGGCCCTCTGTTTATTTCATTGTGTTCCATTACAGCAAGCAGTTCTTTCACAGTTGGATTCTGAATGATGCATACTCTTAACAACTCCCTACCAGGTGTGCAAAACAAAGTTGTTGTTAAAAAAAAAGTAGAAACAGCCCCTCAAAATGAGCCAAAAAACCCCCACCCCAACAACAAAAAAACCTCGACCTTGAAAAAACTCACCAAAAGAAAAAGATAACCAGCATTAGCACAATCAAAAGTTGCCTATCCCTTAATAAATCCTAATTATTTGAAATAGCAGATAAAAGAAAACCACAATTCCAACACTAGCTTTTGCAGTGGGGCTGACTGACTGGGAAAAAAAAACACAGCATCCATTTGAAAATTAACTCAATCCTGCAACAGCCTGTTTCCTCTAAGGACAATGCACCTCCAGAAAACAAAACTGTATCCTCTATTATTTTGTACCCACTGGCTTGAACTTGGACAGTCACTAGTCATTCAACAACATAATGTTTCCTTGGCACAGGATTTGCCTAAGCTCCATGTTTTCTTTTAAGATAATTTTGTAAAAGTGAGCTTTTGCATTAAGAAAGCAAAGCAAAGCAAAACAAACCCAAAACAAACAAATAACAAAAAACCTCACTCATACAAAAACCCCAGACTATCAAAACAACAAGAAGCACCAAAAAAATAAAGAGAGGAAGGGGCATTTTCATAGAATCATAGAATCAACCAGGTTGGAAGAGACCTCCAAGATCTGCCAGTCCAACCTAGCACCCAGCCCTAGCCACTTAACCAGACCATGGCACTAAGTGCCTCAGCCAGGCTTTGCTTCAACACCTCCAGGGACGGTGCCTCCACCACCTCCCTGGGCAGCCCATTCCAGTGCCAATCACTCTCTCTGTGAAGAACTTCCTCCTAACATCCAGCCTATACTTTCCCTGGCACAACTTGAGGCTGTGTCCCCTTGTTCTGTTGCTGGTTGCCTGGGAGAAGAGACCAACCCCACCTGGCTACAGCCTCCCTTCAGGTAGTTGTAGACAGCAATGGGGTCACCCCTGAGCCTCCTCTTCTGCAGGCTGCACACCCCCAACTCCCTCAGCCTCTCCTCATAGGGTTTGTGTTCCAGGCCCCTCACCAGCTTCGTGGCCCTTCTCTGGACACGCTCCAGCACATTTGGTTTAGTTCAGATCATTCTCTGCACCCATTAAAGAGCTGCTAGAAAAAGGGTCAAGTAATTATTCACCTGCTGGTTGTGTGTCACACTAACAAAACATAGGAGGCAAAACCTCTGCTTTTTACTGTAGCAACAGAGTATCACTCAAGTTCCTGTCAAGAAAAAGGCAGGAACAAGATGTCTCATTCAGAGAACATAAATAATCACAAGCACAACTGCTACTCTTGCGAGGAAGCCGCAGGCAGCTCCGAAAAGTGGAAAAACGACCGAGGCTGCTGATTTCTTAACAAGCGCTTATTGCAATGCCCAAACCTCTGTGTCCTGAGCTTCAGTACTAAGTGAAGGAGCTGTAAGTATTCACTGCATATGGAAATCAGCCCATCAAGGGTCCAACAGTGCCTGAACCTTGCTGATACAGATTGCAATGTTAAGTTCTGGTAAGGATTTCAGTGAGAGAATAGGGTCACATTGTCCTGGAAACACTCTTTGTGGGGGCAGGGGAAGGGAGAAAAGAAAGAAAAAAAGGAAGGAAAGCCTCAGCTTTAATAAAGAAGTAACTATGCTTCATATTTCCAGCTGCAGTGCTATGGAGATTTCAGGTATTTTTGGATCTAACAATCAGCAAGGAATGCTGACCTCCAGGCATACGTTGGCAGAGGTACATGCTTAGCAAGCGAGCACTGCGGTGCAAGCATTTATACCAGTCACGTTTGCAAGGCAAATAGATGAAAATGCATAAACCAAGAAGCATCTACATTTTCAAGCCCACAGCTCCTTCAGTGCTGCTTGTGATTTCATGCATGACCACAGAAACCATATAAAGCAGAATCACAGAATGACAGAGGTTGGAACAGATCTTTGGGGATTGTCTAATCCAACCCCCCTTGAAACAGGTTCATCTAGGACAGGTTGCACAGGAACGTGTGCAGGCAGGTTCTGAAAGTCTTCAGAGAGGAAGACTCCAGAACATTGCTGAGCAGCCTGTTCCAGTTCGAAGGAAATAAGCTTTTCTAGTGGAATTTCCTCTGTTCTAGTTTGTGCTGATTGTTCCTTATCCTATGATTGGGCACCACTCAAAAGACACCAACTCCTTCATCTTTGACACCCACCCTTCAGACAGTGATAAGCACTGATAAGATCCACTCAGTCCTCTTTTCCAGGCTGAACAGCCTCAGGCCTCTCAACATCTTCTCCTATGACCATTTTTCCCAGTCCTCTCATCATCTTTGTAGCACTATGTTGGACTCTCTCCAGGAGTTACTGACTGGCCTGTTGTTTCCTGGGTTCTCCCTCTTTCCCTCATTGAAGACTGGAGTGACACTGGCTTTCCTCAAATCCTCAGGCACCTCTGCTTCTTCTGTGCAACCTTTCCAAACTACAGGCTATGCCAGAGTTCAGCAGAACTAGGAAACAGTGCCCTTGGAGTGTCCCTTCCTGATTCAAGTGAAGTAGACCATGGAGATCTTCATGATGAATTGTTGCTGTATCAGTTGCTAACTTTCAGCTAACCTAAAGATTCAAAATTTATACTGCTGCTTTGCAACAATTAGAGAAAAGCACTAAGAAACAGTGAGGAGTGCTCATCCTTCCTTTGGTCCTAATAATCTTGCCCTGTGATACCCCAGTTTGCTGCTGCAAAGTTGAAGGTGATAGCCTATCATTTTATGCTTACTTGGTCTTTATCAGAACTATTTGATGGCTTCTGTTTTCATTGCATTAATCACAGACTCTTGGACTTCACTTCAGGTACCATATTCTCAGTTAGTTACATACTAACTGAGAGGTCACTTGAATGGAACTGAAACCAATTCCTTCCAAACAAGCATGTTTGGACTGAAGTCTTCTTACAAGAGAAGTCCTTCCCCATAGATTCAGTCTATTTACACGCTTAATAAACATAACCCCTTCAAATTCATCATGAAGTTAATCGCCTAAATAAATATCTAAGGATCACAGAATCAGCCAAGGTTGGAAGGGACCACAAGGATCATGTAGTTCCAACCCCCCCTGCCATGGGCAGGGACACCCTACCCTAGATCGGGCTGGCCACAGCCCCATCCAGCCTGGCCTTAAACTCCTCCAGCAATGAGGCCTCAACCACCTCCCTGGGCAACTCATTCCAGCCTCTCACCAATCTCATGCTGAAGAAATTCCTCCTTATGTCCAGTCTGAATCTCCCCACATCCAGCCTTGCTCCATGATAAACAAAAGGTTTATCCATGATAAACCTTTTACAGCAAATTTGATCAAGAAAATTTACACATCCACTCTTTTGTTTCTAAGTGTAGGCCTAGTACTCAGATAAACTCCATGATAAAGGCTCCATGATAAACTCCAGGATAAAACAAAGTGACTGACCACAACAGATACAAATCGGTGTTGTCATTTTTATGTCTTCATTTTGGGTCAGTCAAAGAAAAAGAAGCCCTGAAATTAATAAAAATCTTGAAAATTTATGCATTTTTTCAAAAATCACAGGTAGAAGCTGAATGAATATTTTTCTGCACACAGAATTGCTGAATATGGAAGGCTGCTTCCACTGCAAACTAAAAAACAATAATGTTTCCCATAAATTGTTACATGGGAAAATTAATAATGGACCAAACTGATTTCACAGCAGTTTTCTATGCCTTGCAGTTGCAGTCACTCATCTTCTCTAACTGAACGTTTTATGTCAGATAAACCAATGTATTTTTGAAAGTTCTTTATTTAAAACAATTTAAACTCCACAAGGAAAAAAAATGCACTTTTATATGCAGCTATTGCAAATGCTTTCTTATGTACACAGGAAGTGAATGAAAGTGCACAGGCTCATTGCTCAGAAAGTTTTACTTGCTGCCTACAGTATGCTCAAAGCCCTAACAAAAAAAACCCTTTTTTATATACTAACTGCTCTGCAACCTTTCCAGTCCAACCTAGCACCCAGCCCTAGCCACTCAACTAGACCATGGCATTAAGTGCCTCATCCAGGCTTTTCTTCAACACCTCCAGGCACACAGACTCCACCACCTCCCTGGGCAGCCCATTCCAATGCCAATCACTCTCTCTGGCAGGAACTTCCTCCTAACATCCAGCCTAGACTTGCCCTGGCACAACTTGAGACTGTGTCCCCTTGTTCTGTTGCTGGTTGCCTGGGAGAAGAGACCAACCCCCACCTGGCTACAGCCTCCCTTCAGGTAGTTGTAGACAGCAATGAGGTCCCCCCTGAGCCTCCTCTTCTCCAGGCTAAACAACCCCAGCTCCCTCAGCCTCTTCTCATTGGGTTTGTGTTCCAGGCCTTTCACTAGCTTGTTGCCCTTCCAGCACCTCACTACTGCATCTATTTTTACAGTGCAATTTCTACACTGTCATACTCAAATGTGCTCACCACAGGTAGGCTGACCTGCCCAAAAGACCTTATGATAAAGAAGAAAGAAAAACCCTAACTTACTTGTATGAGAAGGCCATGACAACACCATATGTGATTAAACACACATATGCAATTAGTTACAACCCAGTGTGCTACAGTTTCCAATTAACAAATCAATTTTGTGTTAGCATTAAGTGAGGCTTCAGAATGAATGCAAAGGTCAAAAGGCATGGGCTTTCTTCATTAATGCAGAGGCTCAGTGTGCTAGTTTGAAGCAGGCTAGAATGTTTTGGTGAGAAGAACTAGATTACAGCCTGTGAAAGGAAAACAATGGTGATGTCTACTTAACTCATAGGCTTGCTGAGATGTACAAAAGCAAGAATCAAAACACAGATAACCACTCTCACTTCTGCTGCTAGTGAGCTCTGAGCTGCATTTTATTCTCTAACCTCACCCTTCCATTTTTTTTTTGACTAATCCACTTTGCTTCCTAACCCCCCTGGCCAAACCTCCATTCTCCCTTGGGACTGGGTTAAGGTTGAGAGGGGTAGGGCCTGTTTAGCCTGGAGAAGAGGAGGCTCAGAGGTGATCTTATTACTGTCTACAACTACCTGAAAGGGCATTGTAGCCAGTTGGGGGGTGGCCTCTTCTCCCAGGCAACCAGCAACAAAACAAGGGGACACAGTCCGAAGTTGTGCCAGGGTAGCCATAGGCTGGATATTAGGAAGAAGTTCTTCACAGAGAGAGTGATTGGCATTGGAATGGGCTGCCCAGGGAGGTGGTGGAGGCACCGTCCCTGGGGGTCTTCAAGCAAAGCCTGGCTGAGGCACTTAGTGCCATGGTCTAGTTGATTGGATAGGGCAGGGTGATAGGTTGGACTGGATGATCTTGGAGGTCTCTTCCAACCTGGTTGATTCTATGATTCTATGATTCTATGATTCTATGAAGGTGAAGGGGTGGTTGGGAGCCTTTCTTGGGGACTCAGGTTTCTGGGAGGGGAGTTGTGTTTCTGTATTACCTTTTCCCTTGTCTATTTCTGTCTATAACTGTATATACTGTAAATATTTGTTTGTATATTGTGCCAGCTGTAAATATAAGCTTCATTCTTATTCCCAGAGCCAGCTGAGTCTGGTCTGGGTGTTTTCCAAAGAGGGGGAGGGGGAACACCCAAACTATCAGACTAAGTTTCATTCATATGAGACAACAGGAGAGTAAAACCAGAGAGATCAACAGTGTAATATTTACTTGGTGCTGGTAGCACAGAGTGGACATGTGTAGTCACTGCTGTTGAGAAGACTCACAACCTCACTTAAAGATTGAAATGTAGCAACAACAAGTTAGATAAACTATTTAATACAGCGGAAAAACAAATACTCATCCATTTCTCAGATTACAATCAGGTCCACTCTTCAAAGCACCATAGAAGTTCCCTTTGCATGTTTCCCTTTCTTAGTCATTTCTCTTCATTTTCCCTAGTTTCTAAGGCTTACAATAGATTCCTAATAGATTAGCCCTAAATGTACTTCCTATTTCCATTGTTAAGTACCAATCTGCTAATCCACCCAGTCCTCTCCTACAAGGAGGAAACTTAACACATCTGCAGACCTTCATGTGATGAATATTTGTGTAGAGTACCTGTTCTGACAGCAGATTAGCTGCATTTGTTTGTAAAATGACTTACCGTGAAGTCACAGCCAGTGCTTTTCTTGATATCATCCACTGTCAGCCCTTCCCAGATTTCCACAAGGGTCAATCCCTTCTTCTTGTCCACATCAAACACAGCCTATTAGGTTCAAATAGTAGACAATTAATTTTTTTATATCACAGCACAGAATGAGTATGTTACTAGTAACAGACGGAGTCCTGCAGTAACAAAAGATGCCATTATCAGTTAGTTCAAAACCTGCCTGGATGTGTTCCTGTGTGACCTGCTCCAGGTCATCCTGCTCTAGCAGGGAGAGTGGACTCAATGATTACTCAAGGTCCCTTCCAGCCCCGTACATTCTGTGATTCTGTGTAAAGCAACTAGATTTGCCAAGTGGTGACAGATAGATTTCAGTTTGTTGTTTATTTTCTATTGCTCCTTTTCACTCTTATTTCCTTGCACCTTACATCTGTATGTGACCAGTGAGCAGAAAACCGGAAATATGTCCACATTTTCATTTATGTTCCCTTACTTTGTGGAGAAAAAAACTCTTTACATTGCAGTTGCAATATACCACTAGGAAAAAGTACATTCTCCTTCAGTACCTTTGATGCATTCTATTTAGCATGATACGTGGCTCACAGAGGAACTACTCTAAGCCCTTAAAAATGTGAGCAATGATAATAAAAGGAGTATGATTACAGCGAAACCCTTTAGTCATTTATCCTTTGCTGCAAAAATCTGCTAATGTACTTTGAGCAGCAGCAATGTAAGATGGTCACATGTACTTGCACTGGACAACAAACAGCTTCACAAATGAAATTAAGTAAGAAAAGAATTAAAAACCAGCAACAGGTTGTGTTTCTCTCAAAGACTCTTTAGTACACACCAAGGAAGCCGTTGATCATCTGACATATATATGCTGCCCAGTTGCCACTCTTGAGGAAAAAAAAACAAAGCAAGCTGTGATTACAGCTGTATTGAATCATAGAATCATACAATCAACCAGGTTGGAAGAGACCTCCAAGATCATCCAGTCCAACCTAGCACTCAGCCCTAGCCAATCAATCAGACCATGGCACTAAGTGCCTCATCCAGTCTTTTCTTGAACACCTCCAGGGACAGTGACTCCACCACCTCCCTGGGCAGCCCATTCCAATGCCAATCACTCTCTCTGCCAACAACTTCCTCCTAACATCCAGCCTAGACCTCTGCTGGCGTAACTTGTGACTGTGTCTCCTTGTTCTGCTGCTGGTTGCCTGGCAGAAGAGGGAGAAGAGCCCAGCCCCACTTGGCTACAACCTCCCTTCAGGTAGCTGTAGACAGCAATTGGAAGATTTGTATCTCACACAGTAAATTTTCAGGCATACTTCGGGGAAAATAGGAAGATGCACACTTTTCATACTTCTCATACGTGGCATTTTTGCTCTGAAAGTGGCAGCTCATGGTTTGGACAGATTCACCCTGTGCTGGATCAAGAACTGGCTGGAAGGCAGAGCTCAGAGAGTGGTGGTGAATGGTGCCACATCCAGTTGGCAGCTGGCACTAGTGGTGTGCCCCAAGGATCAGTGCTGGGCCCAGTCTGGTTCAATATCTTTATTGATGACCTGGACGAGGGGATTGAGTCCTGCATCAGTAAGTTTGCAGATGACACCATGGTAGGAGCAGGTGTGGATCTGTTGGAAGGTAGGAGAGCCCTGCAGAGGGACCTGGCCAGGCTGGATGGGTGGGCAGAGGCCAACGGGATGAGATTGAACAAGGCCAAGTGCAGAGTTCTACACTTTTGCCACAACAACCCCAAGCAGCACTACAGGCTGGGGACAGAGTGGCTGGAAAACAGCCAGGCAAAAAGGGACCTGGGGGTACTGATAGATAGTAGGGTGAAGCTGAGCCAGCAGTGTGCCCAGGCGGCCAAGAGAGCCAATGGCATCCTGGCCTGCATCAGGAACAGTGTGGCCAGTAGGACAAGGGAGGTTATTCTTCCCCTGTACTCAGCATTGGTCAGGCCACACCTTGAGTGCTGTGTTCAGTTCTGGGCCCTTCAATTCAAGAGAGATGTTGAGGTGCTGAAAGGTGTCCAGAGAAGGGCAACAAAGCTGGTGAGGGGCCTGGAGCACAAATCCTGTGAGGATAGACTGAGGGAGCTGGGGTTGTTTAGCCTGGAGAAGAGGAGGCTCAGGGGAGACCTCATTGCTGTCTACAACTACCTGAAGGGAGGTTGTAGCCAGGTGGGGGTTGGCCTCTTCTCCCAGGCAACCAGCAACAGAACAAGGGGACACAGTCTTACGTTGTGCTGGGGAAATTGTAGGCTGGATGTTAGGAGGAAGTTCTTCACAGAGAGAGTGATTTCCCATTGGAATGGGCTGCCCAGGGAGGTAGTGGAGGCACCGTCCCTGGAGGTGTTGAAGCAAAGACTGGATGAGGCACTCAGTGCCATGGTCTAGTTGACTGGCTAGGGCTGGGTGCTAGGTTGGACTGGATGACGTTGGAGATCTCTTCCAACCTGGTTGATTCTATGATTCTAATGTGTCTAACTGTATGGCCCATCATGGCTAATGACAATGATGAAAGACTTAGAAGGAAAAAGACGAGACTCCTGAGCTCTGGGAGTGAACTCCAAGGGAATCTTTGCCCTTCACTGGCGACAGACACAGAATACATTCTTCATTTTTACTAAGCTTCATGACTTTTACTGAGTGCCCGTTCTTAGGGAAGGAGAAGGAAGTATTGACAAGGATTCAAGAGCAGTACCTTACCTTCTCTGTAATGATGCGGTTTACGCATTGTTTCCCGGTAAGTGGCAAACTGCACTTTTCCAAGATTTTATGGACGTTGCCCTGTGTTTAGCAATACACAAACAAACATTAATTTTCAAAACCAACACAACTTACCCAAAATTCAAATATGTAAATGGAAGTCACAGCTGCAGCCATTCAGTTCCATTGAAACATTCACTGTACCCAGAGCATTCTTTGAGCTCACTGCTATACCAGGTTACAGCTATGGTTATTTGGGGCAGTTATTACTGAAATCCCATGCATGGGGAGGTGAATAATAAGAATTCTCAGCATACCACTGAGAGGGCTCCTGAGTTAATAAGTTCTTCATACTTCTGCTTCTTAATTTGTCTTTCCTGTTGCAATGTGATGATAAGATCTACATGTGACCTCACTGATGACACATAAAGGACAAAAATTAGGGAAAGACATTTCACACCTGATATTTCTCTGCTTTACACTTTATCAAGAACAGTATGAGCAAGGTCAGTCATACACAGCCATTTCAGAATCAAGGGCATAGTCATGTTCTGGAAACAGTAAATCCACATTCTTAACCCACATTGTATTCCCATTCCCTCCATGTAAAGCCCAAATGCAGATTTAAGAGATGAGTGCAATATGCTCATCTACCCATGCCACAAAGTTACACCATCTTTCTTTTATGCAAATATTGAAGAAAAGAATCTTGAAGGGGAAAAAATGCATGTATATAAAATAGGATTTATTTTAGGTTACCTCCCTTTCCGAGGCATCAAGCTACTCTAAATATTACCTAAGAGAACACTTAGCTTCCAACAGAAAGCTGGGCAGATAAGGTTTGGGTGGTGATTTTTTTGCTGGGTTTTTTTTTTTCCCTTCCTCATTCTTTTTTGCCTTCAATTTTCTAAAATAGGAGTTCACAAATAGCTTTAGATCCTGCTAAATGTATGTAGGTTGCAAGAGCTGTCAATGGATATAAAATAGATGGATCAGTACATTTTTAGTATTTGTAGGCGTTCTACAGAGGTAGCATTAAGTGAGCATTTCTCCCATTATCACACACTTTTACTTTTTATATGATTATTAATTTTCAACCATGCACTTCAAAACTCTCAGAGTTGTATGTCTTAGATGTCTTATTTAGCCATCTGAATGCAATATTTTTAAAGTTTACAATCATCAGTTTGCCTTAAAGATTAATATAAACTCGGGAACCACGCTCAGCCAGTTTGATTCCTGACTGATACAAAATGAACAACCTGTGTGCTCCTGAATTTATCTTTTCCTGTGAAGAACGACTTCTTCATTCCAATTCTAATTATACTGGCAAGATCCATATCTGGTATCAAGGTAAACATGCTGATGAAACTCACTCACTTAATGAAAATAATTACTTCGAACAGTGTTACTTTAAACTGATCTGCTTGCATCTTGTCCATCTGGAGGACCTTGCCATGAACTGTGCCTGTGATTAATCCATGCTATTTGTAATACATTCAATAACACATCAGGTATACTCAGCCACATGAAATAAAATGTCTCTTCTTGATAACTAGTTGAGACAGAAATGCATGGACTTGCAGAAGTGACACTTGAGTGGGTCCTGTACCTCTGAGAACTGACACAGTTCAGCTTCTCAAAACACTCAAGTTGAAGATTATTCTATTATGTTAGCATTAAAGACAACTCTTAGACGATATCCATCAGAACATGAATCCAAATGGCACTGCAGGAGTTTATGTAGGATTTGTTCAGATAAAAGAAGACTGTTGTATAAATACATAAACTCTTAATGTGTTTCAGTCCAAGTAATAAATTCTGTTGTGAAGAACGAAAAATGTCCTCAATCTTCCACACCACTTAATAATCAAAGCTATTCACAATGAAAGAAAGGAGTTTTGAATTCAGCACTCCATGTTCCAGTAATGTCCAAACCAAGAGTTTCCATTCCAAACCACTAGTTTCTATTCTGTTTTTCTGGATGATGTAGACAAGTTATTCCACAGTATGGAACAATTACCAGCTAGTACTTTGATGTGTTTTGCAAAACATATCAATGATAGTACAGGGTTGGAATTTGACTTTTGTCAGGCAGTGATTAGTAGATTAGGCACAGATGCACAGTGACAGTCTAAGAGATTAAATAACAATCTCACATTCTATTACTTTTTTTTGTAGCTGTGAACAAAATAAAAGTAATTCAGAAAAAATACATTAGTATATGCCACAACAAATTAGACTTAAGGTCGATATGCCACATGTCTCATTGCAGCCTAAGTATATGGAGCAAAAATTCAGTGAACCTTCCACAGATATGCCCTTCTGGGTCCTGACTCGCTGTGATGTATAAACTTCCTGAGCTCAGACTGCTCCTGGGCAGTGTGGTATTTAATTGTCACTGATGGACTTAATCTCATAAAACAGTTCCTTTCATACAGCCTTAATTCTTTGAGCTACTGCATCAACCTGCTGATTATCCACAACTTCATTAGCTAGCTATAAAAAAATACTCCTTGTTTGAAAACATGCTGGTGGCTAATTTCAGTTGGCCACTCTTTCTTTCATAAGGCAGGGACTAGCCATTCTACATTCACTTCCTTTATTTTGTGTATTTCTATGTTTCCTTCGTAAGTGGTGTTTCTCAAGCTGAAGAACCTTCTTCAAAACTCCATCATCTTTCTTCTGCATCCTTTGTTTTTCATGACATGTAAAGAGTTGAGTCATTAAAAATGTAAATAGTTTGGGGCAGAATGTATTTAGTTTTACTTGTAATAACTGCATACCAGATTCTAAAAGTTAATTCTTTGAGTACATGAGTACTGAGACAGGTACTAGTTTCACTCTCATAATTAGCTGTAAATTATATTTTGCCTGTGCTTCAAAGACTCCGCAACTTAAAGCAGAATTCACTTTTAAACTCTTAGAAAACTTATTTTACTATTTAGCAAGCCATTATCATTGCACTAAAAATCCTGAAGATCACAAATCAGACAAAAACTGACTGCAGAGGCTACCTATTACAGCAGCCCTTGATCATATCCACTGAAGGTACTGTGTATATCCCAAGCCTTCCACTGTATTTCATTTCATCTCATCTTGACTGCATTTGATTTTCAGGGGACTCTGGCATCTAATGATTTATTATTTATTTGGAGAATAAGACAAAAAAAACCAACCCTCCCTATACTAAAATGCCTGTGGGCACAGCTGAGTGTCACAGTACATGCAGATGTTCCTTTCACTCAGTGGCACACTGGGCTTTGAGAAGGCCAAAAGATAGCTCCTTTGAAGCACAGAAATACGTGAAATAAGTTTGTGAGAAAATCTTTGGTATAAAAAAAAGCTGTTAAGATAAAATCAGCTCTAAAAGAATTAGTCACATCAACAAATGCTTTCTCACTTCCAGAACTGGTCTCATCTGCTGTATTTGCATGTGTATTAAAAAAAACTCAACCAACCAACCTAAAAAGAACCCCAAAAAACAGAGATCACATGAAAATGGTAACAGCTGCTTTTGATTTCCACATATTAGAGTCCCATATTTCATCATCATTTTTGCGCAAGCAAGAAGAAGCAACATGAAGACCCCCAAAAAAAAAGGATAAATAAGAAGAAAGAGTGCCAAGTATATCCTCCACTTTAAAACAAGCATAAAGTGAAAAACTACACCCATAATTCACAGTGCCATCTCATGAAAGCAGAAGTGATTTATGAAAGTCTCTAACTGGCTCTCTAGAAGTGCACACCAGGCACCTCATGTATGTAAGAGCCCACATTATGTATATGCATACCAAAATAGCTAAGTCTGTTCCTGGAATATAACAGTGCTACACTGAATCTATCCTAGTTTCTATCTTTCTCAGGTTGCAGTGTCCTCATGACAAAAGTTAACATTTAAATAATTTCCCAAAGTTGTACTGAATAAAAGATTTTGGTAATAGTGCTTCTAAATGAAAACCTGTCATGAATAGCTACACTGTGTGTGGACTCTGAACCTTAACCAAATTCCACAGCAAGTAGAAATTTAGAACATATATTTATTCAGATTACATTAATAGCTGAAGTATGCATCTGAGTAAATGGCTAATTACACATCCAGGTTTTGGAAGGCTGTGACTGAGATGTGATTAATGTAGATTAGTTTGCTTTGTACTTTTGTTTACTTATTTGCACATATGCATGTGAAAACTACTGTGTCAGACTCAGCCAAGTTAGCAAAAATGAGCCCCTTGAGATCACAGTTTAGCATAAGTTGTGAAACTGTTGCATTGTTTTTATAGAACTGTTCCTAAAGTGAAAATTTGCTCTTCACACATTTACAAAATACAAAGCTGCTAATATATTTCATTCTTATATGTATGTATTTACTACTGTTCACCATGCAAATTTGTTATGCTTGCCCTTATGCATCCTGATAAGGCTGTTATCTCGAACAACACACAACTGATTTTTACTGAATTCTTACAGCAAATTTGGAATAAGAAAAACATGGAAATTAAGCAGAAAGTTCATTTCTAAACACTCAGGATAGTTCCCCCCAAAAAAGAGAATTTTGTCCTTCTGTACATTGTTCTCATATGTTGGCCAGTCTCACTTTCAAGTTTAAAATAACATGTTTCCTATGATCTTTTGTGGGAGACTGTTAATAACTACAAAATTCCCATGCCAAGAGACATCTAACTGCTAACCTCTAACCAATAGTGATGTAAGGCTGTATCCTGTGTATGGCTAGGATAGGGTTAACTTTCTGCAAGCAGCTGGAAGAGGCCACAGCCAAGATAGCCAACCAAATCAGCCAATGTCACAGTCTATGCTGTACTGAAGTTGTGCCTCCTATATAAAGGGAGGGTGGCCAGGCAGGAGGGGATGTTTTGAGCAGGTGGCTGTGGTGGGGCAGGATCAGGCAGGTAAGTCAGGCTGTCACAGTCCTGCATCTTGTATAACTTGCTTTATGTGTTGTTTCATTAATATTATTGTAATTCCTGTTGATTCTTCTCCTTTTGTTCCATTAAATTCTCCTTATCTCAACTTGCATGGTTTGGCCTTTTCCTACTGATTCTCCATCCCATTCCACTGGCAAGTCGAAGGGCAGTGACCAAGCAGCTGCATGGGGCTCAGCTGTTGGCTCTTATCTGAACAAAACCAAGCAGCTCTGCCATCATGACGAGAAAAATCTGTTCTGCTATGCTGTCAGTATCAATTTGGCAACCTAAAACCTAACTCTCTTTCCATCACAGCAAGTATTTAACTACGGGGAAGCTAATTTTTCAAATTATTCTGAGTCAGAGAGCAAGACCTCTGGGGTAGCACCTACCACAGGTCTGACACTTGATACTCTCATTAAATTTGCATGGAGTGACTGAATATGGTGTACAGCTTTTAAAAGTCAAATCAGTATTTCATTTTTTTTCCTTGTTGGAAAGAGGAAAGGAAGTAAATTAGGCTAGCTTATAACAGACATTCATAATAACTGACAGCAAAACAGCTGAACTCTCACAAAGTAAAAGAATAAACTTAAGATGTCTTTTTCCTTCTTCTTCTGTATGGTTTTGTATGGCATAAAACACTTAACAGAAAAGAAGTGTCAGAGCCTTACCTTGGCTGAGTGCTCCATAGTGACAACCACTTTGGTCTGTGCACTGGATACCAGGTCCATGGCACCCCCCATGCCTTTCACCATCTTACCCTAAAATTAAATTTTGATGATTACTGAATCATACACAAAACAAAAACAATAAACCAACAAAAGATATAATCTATTGTTTGCAATGACAGCACAAGATATTCATCTCCTGCTGCACTGAAACTCCATCTATTTCATCAATCCTGAGTACAAATACTAACAGATCTTCACCAGAGTGAGAATAGCTGTCTCATTTTAGGCTCCATATGACAGGAGGAAAATGATGAGTTGAGTAAGAACCCACTGCAATAGTTGGTGTTCTGAGATGTAACTTAAATCTGAGTACTACAACTGGCTTAATAGAAGCCCTTGACACTAAAGCACAGTGAGTTTACTTTCAGTGGTTCTGACACTGGAAAAGTGTTTTTTTCTTGCTGATAGAATGTCATTATTTCCTCAAAACAAATATTTGCTTATTGTCCTGCGTTAACACAGCCCACTCACATAAGCTTTCTAAGTTCTCTACCCCCCATCTTCTCACTGACTGAGGAGAGGGGGAGGGGAAAGGGCCTGAGAGGCAGAGCTGTTAGTTGAGACCAGGACAATTTACTATTCTGTTGCAGGGATATCAGAATGCATGAAAGAAAACAGGAAGAAAAGGTACTAACTAGACAGAACACCATCATGAATGTAAAACGAAAACAGAAACAAAATGGGACAAAACCCAGGCCAGAAACTGGGGAAGAAACATAAAAAAACCTGGACCAGGGAACTTGACAAACCATAGAATACACTGCAATTCCCCTAAAACCCAGCAACCCCTTTCCTGTCATGGAGTGAGTACAACGTTAAGCACCGTGTGGAAAATATGCTCTAGCTTGCCCTACTGCTCTCTGCCACTGTGGATGAGGCAGGGTCCTGTCTCCCTGTGCCGCATCCCTGCTAGTGGGGCCAGTCAGCTTAAACCAAAACACTTATGCGATGTAGTACATCACAGAACTCTCCCACTGCCAGCAATTGCTCACATCACTGTTACCAGCACAAGCAGATTTTGTGTTCCTTCCCAGATGTCTGTGGATGTTATACTAAAACACGGGCAAATAAACTAACATGTATCAGTATTCCCACACGTTTCTCTTGGTCCAAGCATAGCTTTCTGCCTTGGCTATTCAGCAACAGGTGTCAAAATATCATAACACGTGTTATGGCTCAGTGTTAATCTATACTTTTACTTTCTGTAATGCTGCAGCATTCAACCTTTGCTTGCTTCCACCACCTTAAACTGAACATGTGGCCCTGCTTACGTCATGCTGGTTGGACTAGATGAGCTTTAAAGGTCCCTTCCATCCCAATGCATTCTACGATCTATGTCTCATCTCAGAAGAGGTGACACGCTTCTGATGGAATTCGACTGTAAGTACAAAGTTCTATCTGTGTAAGCAGAGTCGTCACTTCTGGACAACAAGTGCTGGACCACAAAACTCAAACAAGGAAACACCATCACATGTTACTCTGGAGTTACAGAGGAGGGCAGCAATGATAACAGAACATCTATGTGATAGAGGAGGTTAGCAGGAAACACACAGCAAACAATTTTACAGTCTAAAATTCCCCTAGAAGAGCAAAGATTCAAACTAGATGACAGGAAAGGGCTCTTTACAATGAAGGTGGTGAGACACTGGAGCAGGCTGCCCAGAGAGGCTGTGTCTGCTCCCTCCCTGAATGTGTTCAAGGGCAGGTTGGATGAGCCTTGAGCAACCTGTTCTAGTGGGAGGTGTCCCTGCCTGTGGTGGGCGGGTTTGAACTAGATGATCTCTGAGGTCCCTTCCAATCTAAATCATTGAGTGCTGTGTCCAGTTCTGGGCCCCTCAATTCAAGAGAGATGTTGAGGTGCTGGAATGTGTCCAGAGAAGGACAAAGAAGCTAGTGAGAGGCTGGAACACAGCCCTGTGAGGAGAGGCTGAGAGAGCTGGCGGTGTGCAGCCTGGAGGAGACTCAGGGGTGACCTCATTGCTGTCTACCTGAGGGGAGGATGTAGACAGGTGGGGTTGGGCTCTTCTCCTAGGAAACCAGTAACAGAAGAAGGGGACACAGTCTCAATTTGTGCCAGCAGAGGTCTAGGCTGGATGTCAGGAGGAAGTTGTTGGCAGAGAGTGTGACTGGCATTGGAATGGGCTGCCCAGGGGGGTGGTGGAGTCACTGTCCCTGGAGATTTCAAGCAAAGTCTGGATGAGGCACTTAGTGCCATGGACTTTTTGATTGGATAGGGTTGGGTGCTAGGTTGGACTGGATGATCTTGGAGGTCTCTTCCAACCTGGTTGATTCTATGATGCTATATGATTAAAATAAATTAATTTCTGTCTCAAGTGTTTCATGTTTGCTCTATTCTGAGTGATTATTATTTGCAATTAAAATAAATTAAGTACAGTAATAGGATGCACACTCTTTTACGTATAAAACCTAAAAAGTATATGGTTAATTGACTGGAAAACTTCCTAGTATAAAGCTTTACTCTTACACTTTTATTAGCTGTGTGATTCATGACCTTACTAGTATCAGTACCTATGCTCCATAATATAAAGCATATGGGAGAGACTTGCCTCATTAAGGTGCCAGGCCCACAAACTGCTGTTCTCTTGAGCATAATAAAGGGACTACATGCACATATATGCTCCCCAAAACCTCCTGTTTTCTTACTGTTTGGAGAGTGAAGAATAAATCAAATCTCCCTCTATCTACAAACAACTCCTTTGGAACTTCTCAGGTCATATAATTATTTGATAACAGTCTCTGACTTTAACTTCCTGGTAACACTCAGAACATTTTCCAACCTACCTGGAAACACAGAGAATCATAGAATCATAGAATCAACCAGGTTGGAAGAGACCTCCAAGATCAGCCAGTCCAACCTATCACCCAGCCCTAGCCAGTCAACTAGACCATGTCACTGAGTGCCTCATCCAGTCTTTTCTTGAAGACCCCCAGGGACGGTGCCTCCACCACCTCCCTGGGCAGCCCATTCCAATGGGAAATCACTCTCTCTGTGAAAAACTTCTTCCTAACATCCAGCCTATACCTACCCTGGCACAACTTGAGACTGTGTCCCCTTGTTCTATTGCTGGTTACCTGGGAGAAGAGGCCACCCTCCACCTGGCTACAATGTCCCTTCAGGTAGTTGTAGACAGTAATAAGATCACCCCTGAGCCTCCTCTTCTCCAGGCTAAACAGGCCCAGCTCCCTCAACCTCTCCTCATAGGATTTGTGTTCCAGGCCCCTCACCAGCTTCGTTGCCCTTCTCTGGACATGTTCCAGTACCTCAACATCTTTCTTGAATTGAGGGGCCCAGAACTGGACACAGTACTCAGAGCTATTACATAGGCAGCAGTGACCTCTCACCTGCCTGCCAGAGGCTTACTGAGTAGATAATGCAGAGGAGTTGAAGATGATGGGTTACCTTCCCAGTAATTCAGAGCACATTTGTATTGAGGATTATGCTATTGGCACATCTGTCCTGATAATGCCCTCAGTTAATTTCTCAGCCCTTGTAGTTCTACTAAGAGCAGACCTACAGGAGATAGAAAACAACTGAAGAAATAAGTGCCAATGAAGGACAATGGCAAATCTGTTGGAGAAGCTGTCACAGAAGACTAAGAGAAGAGACTTTGTGTATGCATAAGCGTGAAAATGATGTCAAGTTGAAGAGAAAGCATAAGGACCTTTAAGTTGCTACATCTGCTCCTCTTCTTTTAGGCAAGCATATTCATCACTGCAGGATGCCATGTAAAGAAAATAAACTAAGCATTAACTCCAACTAGCCAAGTAGTTACATCCTTTTCTTTGAGGAATATCCAAAGCATAACAGCCTTACATCACTGTTTTATTTTAGTACTTTGTATGAAATATGCAGTCTGCCAGCAATACACAATCTGGCATTATTGTGTATTGCTGGCAGACATTTTCTCCTCCTGAAGACCACTTGCAATAGACACCTCTACAGTGGAATCTGAAAAAACAGAGGTGGCTTTGCAGTGAATAGTAGCTGAAACGGGAAACTTACATTTCACTACAGTCTTTCTTTTTTTATGTTTCCAGAGCAAACTGCAAACAGTAGGACTGTTCACTCTTGGTGTCTTGATAAGGAATTTTGGTATAATCACAGAATCACAGAACTTTAGAGGTTGGAAGGGACCTCTAGAGGTCATTGAGTCCAACCTCCCTGCCAAGGCACGGTCATCCAGGGTAGCTCACACAGGAACACATTCAGGTGTGTTTGGAAAGTCTTCAGAGAAGGAGACTTCACAACCCCTCTGAATAGTCTGTTACAGGGCTCTGTCACCCTCACCGCAAAGAAGTTTCTCCTCATGTTGAGCTGAAGTCTTCTCTGTTCCAATTCATAGCTGTTGCTCCTCGGCTTATTGCTGCTAACCACCAAAAGGAGCTTGGCCCCAGGCACTTGACACCCACTGCACAGATATTTGTACAGACTCTTCTCCAGACTAAACAAGCCCAGGGCTCTCAAATTCTCTTCATACAGGAGACACTCAAGTCCTCCAAGTCATCCTCGTGGTTGTCTGCTGGACTCTCTCGAGCAGGTCTCTGTCTCTCTTAGAATCATAGAATCAACCAGATTGGAAGAGACCTCCAAGATCATCCAGCCCAACCTAGCACCCAGCCCTAGCCAGTCAACCAGACCATGGCACCAAGTGCCTCATCCAGGCTTTTCTTGAACATCTCCAGAGAAAGCAACTCCACCACCTCCCTGGGCAGCCCATTCCAATGCCAATCACTCTCTCTGGCAGGAACTTCCTCCTAACATCCAGACTAGACCTCCCCCTGCACAACTTGAGACTGTGTCCCCTTGTTCTGTTACTGGTTCTCTGGGAGAAGAGACCAACCCCCACCCGGCTACAGCCTCCTTTCAGGTAGTTGTAGACAGCAAGGAGGTCACCCCTGAGCCTCCTCTTCTGCAGGCTGCACACTCCCAGCTCCCTCAGCCTCTCCTCACAGGGTTGTGTTCCAGGCCCCTCACCAGCTTTGTTGCCCTTCTCTGGACATGCTCCAATACCTCAACATCTCTCTTGAATTGAGGAGCCCAGAACTGGACACAGCACTCAAGGTGTGGCCTCACCAGTGCTGTGTGCAAGGGAAAAATGACCTCCCTTGTCCTGCTGGCCACACTGTTCCTGATCCAGGCCAGGACGTCATTGGCTCTCTTGGCCACCTGGGCACACTGCTGCCTCATCTTCAACTACTACCTACCAGTACCCCCAGGTCTCTTTCTTCCTGGTTGCTCTCCAGACACTTTGTCCCCAGCCTGGAGTGCTGCTTGGGGTTCTTGTGGCCAAAGTGTAGAACCCTGCACTTGGTCTTGTTCAGTCTCATCCCATTGGCCTCTGCCCACCCATCCAGCCTGGCCAGGTCCCTCTGCAGGGCTCTCCTACCTTCCAACAGCTCCACACCTGCTCCTAGCTTGTTGTCATCTGCAAACTTAGTAATGCTGGACTCAATCCCCTCATCCAGATCATCAATAAAGATACTGAACAGGACTGGGCCCAGCACTGATCCCTGGGGGATAACACTAGTGACAGCTGCCAACTGGATGTGGCACCATTCTACCGCAGGCAGTTAACCACCAGAAAGACGGTTAACACCAGCAAAGACATTTAACATGGCAAGCAGCAGCCACAGACTGACAAACTTTGTTATTGTTTCTTGCTTTTAAATCCATAAGCAACAAGGTGGGCAAGGCAGTAAAGATACTTTTCAAGAAAATGTGAAGCTTTTCCACAATGGTGTCATAGGCCAGAATGATGCTACAGCAACTGGGGAAGTATTTCTAAGGAAATCCTAAAAGATTAGGGGAAGTGGCTGAGAAAAGAGGAAATCTTAGCAGCCTTCAAATACTGCTAAGGTCCTGAATCAATGCTGGTGCGTTACATCTTTCCTCTCTAATCCCAGGGTGAAGGACTTTGCCACTGAATCTTACAGGTGCTCCCTACATTTTGGGATAAAATACATCTGAACAGAACTCTTTATGTTACAAGTACAAACCTTTTGAAACAAACACACATCACATCAACAGTACAACAAAGCATGTGCTAATGACGTGTGAGAAACTGTGAAAAGTCACCAGTGGTAAATGCGGAGTTCGGAGGATTAGAATGCAGATGGAAACAAAATCCTGAATAATTCCATTTAAAACTGAGTATCAAAAGACAGCCAAGCTGAAAATGTACACTCACTTCAAAAGGAATTGGGCTACTTCCTTTTTATGGATTCTGGCCCATGTTGCTAAATGACCTAAAACTGTATTAAATAGAAGTGAGTTTAAAGACCAATTACTGGCTTAGAAGTGAAGCCTTTTGGAATTTCTGACACTATCATAGAATCAACCAGGTTGGAAGAGACCTCCAAGATCATCCAGTCCAACCTATCACCCAGCCCTAGCCAGGCAACCAGACCATGGCACTGAGTGCCTCAGCCAGTCTCTTCTTGAACACCTCCAGGGATGGTGCCTCCACCATCTCCCTGAGCAGCCCATTCCAATGTCAATCACTCTCTCTGTGAAGAACTTCTTCCTAACATCCAGCCTATACTTCCCCCAGCAAATACAGACTATTTAGCCTAAATCCTTCCATTAAATAACATATATGCCTCACACTATGCCAGAAGTTAGTAAGACTGCTACTTAAAAACTCTATCAGAAGAATGCTTCCAGTTTAAACTATAGTCTTCATATAGACTTCCCATTCAACCTGAATTTTTAGGCACCCCACCTAGAAGACCTTGAACAAGCCACCTAGGGTGAGGAGAGTAAAGATATGAAGAATGTCACTATCATCTCTTATGGCAACAGATGCAAACAAAGTGGCAGGTACAGAATCCATTTGCAGCTTCTTTGTGGAAGGAAATAATTATTAATGTGCTAGGGAGAGATACTAAACTTCAGAGCAGTAGAAATAGTGTGAACTCCACATGGAAAAGTACAAGTTAAGGTAATGTAGTTGATAAAAGATACCTTCCACTGCTATTATCAAGACTGATAATGTTGCAGTCAAAAGGATGAACTTAGGACCCCTTTAAAACATTTTGCTGTTCCCACCTCTACAGCAGTGTGTATGCACTGTTAACATATATTGGTCACAGTTCTCTCACCCTGTATAGGTACTGTCTGTCTTTACAGATGTGCCAGCCTCAAATTACACTCACAGCACAAGTAATGAGATCATCAGAGCCACACGTACTTATTTAAAGTAAATACCCGGAACAAAGGTGGAGCATAGAAGGTTTCACCTCAACATGAGGAGAAACTTCTTTACAGTGAGGGTGAGAAAGCACTGAGACAGGCTGCCCAAAGAAGTTGTGGAGTCTCCTCTGGAGACTTTCAAAACTCTCCTGGATGCATTCCTGTGTAAACTACCCTGGGCGATTCTGCCTTGGCAGGAAGGTTGGACTCAATAACCTCTGCAGATCCCTTCCAAACTCTAAAGCTCTGCAATTCTGAAATCTCATCATTTGTTGTGGAATTACATGTGCTTGGTTTAGGGGTTTTTTGTGTTTGCTTGGGAGAGTGCATATTAGCACAGACCTTAACTTTGTACAAAAAACACACCCGTCAGAAGGCAACGTTTACAAAATGCATCTGCATAAAACTACTCTAAGTACACAAAAGTGTAGGTGGCAATCTCTGCCAACTGCTAGCAGTCCTGTCCAGTGTTTAAAAGAAATATAAACTTATAGTTGACTCTAAAATGAAAGCCACAGCACTTACAGGTATCATTCTTCCTTTCTTCATTGAAGAAGACTTGATAAAGACAGTATCAAAGATGAGTAAGGCTGACTGTTATGCTGAAACATACTTCCTTGTCCTATTATCCACTGATTTAATGTTCTTATATAGCACAGTTACAGATATATTGTAATCACACCATCAAATGGACTTTTTACAAGGGCATGTAGTGAAAGAGCAAGGGGTACTGGCTTTAAAATGAAAGAGGGTAGATTAAGATCAGATGCAAGGAAGAAATTCTTTACTATGAGGATGGTAAGACAGTGGGAACAGGTTGTCCAGAAAAAGCTGTGGATGTCCCACTCCCTGGAACTGTTCAAAACCAGGTTAGATGGAGCTTTTAGCAACCTGATCTAATGGAAGCTGTTCCTATCTGTGGCAAAGGAGTTGCAACTAGATGTTCATTAAGGTTCCTTCCAACCCAAATCATCCTATGATTCCATAGTTCTATGATGATGACGGCTAGGTTAGATTTCATTCTGCCTAACAAAGCTGGCAGCTCCTGGCTTGGACAGATTCACTCTGTGCTGGGTCAAGAACTGGCTGGAGAGCTGGACCCAGAGAGTGGCGGTGAATGGTGCCACATCCAGTTGGCAGCTGTCACTAGTGTTATCCCCCAGGGATCAGTGCTGGGCCCAGTCCTGTTCAGTATCTTTATTGATGATCTGGATGAGGGGATTGAGTCCAGCATTACTAAGTTTGCAGATGACAACAAGCTAGGAGCAGGTGTGGAGCTGTTGGAAGGTAGGAGAGCCCTGCAGAGGGACCTGGCCAGGCTGGATGGGTGGGCAGAGGCCAACGGGATGAGATTGAACAAGGCCAAGTGCAGGGTTCTGCACTTTGGCCACAACAACCCCAAGCAGGTCTACAGGCTGGGGACAGAGTGGCTGGAGAGCAACCAGGAAGAAAGAGACCTGGGGGTACTGGTAGGTAGTAGCTGAAGATGAGGTAGCAGTGTGCCCAGGTGGCCAGGAGAGCCAATGGCATCCTGGCCTGGATCAGGAACAGTGTGGCCAGCAGGACAAGGGAGGTCATTTTTCCCTTGCACACAGCACTGGTGAGGCCACACCTTGAGTGCTGTGTCCAGTTCTGGGCTCCTCAATTCAAGAGAGATGTTGAGGTATTGGAGCATGTCCAGAGAAGGGCAACAAAGCTGGTGAGGGGCCTGGAACACAGTCCTGTGAGGAGAGGCTGAGGGAGTTGGGGGTGTGCAGCCTGCAGAAGAGGAGGCTCAGGGGTGACCTCCTTGCTGTCTACAACTACCTGAAAGGAGGCTGTAGCCAGGTGGGGTTGGTCTCTTCTCCCAGGGAACCAGCAACAGAACAAGGGGACACAGTCTCAAGTTGTGCCGAGGTAGGTCTAGGATGGATGTTAGGAGGAAACTGTTGCCAGAGAGAGTGAGTGGCATTGGAATGGGCTGCCCAGGGAGGTGGTGGAGTCACTGTCCCTGAGGTGTTCAAGCAAAGCCTGGATGAGGCACTTGGTGCCATGGTCTGGTTGACTGGCTAGGGCTGGGTGCTAGGTTGGACTGGATGATCTTGGAGGACTGTTCCAACCTGGTTGATTCTGTGATTCTATGATTCTACAAGTCTACTAAGAAATACTGTGAAATCATTAATTGCATTTTTGAATCAATAGAATTGATAATATAGCAGCACAACAAGGAGTTAATTCTGGTTGAATGCAACAAAGCTAAGCACACTTTACATGTGCAACAGGGTGAAGATATTTTTTGAAGGATGTCCAAAATGACAATTTAGCTGTATGTCTTATGAGTACAGAAAATGACATAATTTCCAAGACAATTGTTCAAGTACCCCCTAAAACATACACACATAATGAAAAGCAAAATTAAAAATTAAATGTATTTTTTGAAGAGCAGAACACAAAAGCTCTTGAGCAACTAAACCTTCTTGTCAACATTTGTTATTAACACTTCCCTAAAAGGTAGCACACACAAATATATGAATTAACATTATTAATATTTTTGTTTTCCCTTACATGAAAATGGATTCAACATAAAATATGTGCAAAGAAAGTTGGGTCATTTTTTTATTCCTTTATTATCCCTTGAAATAACCATTGGCAATAGATCTGAATGACTGACTGAAATTCAAATGAATGCACTGAGAAACCACATCTTGGGAGCAACTCAAAACAGTCTGACATGCTTCATTGAAATGGATTTGCTTTGAGGTGATGAATGTTATTTCACTGTAATAGGACAGTTAAGCCTTCAATTTACCTTCGCATACTGTGTTCAAAACACTCAGCATAGCATGTCATAATTAGAGATTACTGCCAACAAAATACTACTCTTGCTCGAAAGTGATGGTTCCATAGCGTAGTCACAACTGTTACCACTAACCCACAGAGCAGGAGTCTTTTGACTTAGGCTTGTATTTTTGACACAGGCAGAATTCCTTCAGCAGCTCTCATCATGCAGCTGCCTAATGCAGATCTGCCACTTCCCACACTAAAATTTTAAAAGATTATGAATAAAACACCAACAGTGAGCTCCCACTCATTCCACGCAGTCTGCAGAGAAACAAACACAAATAATGGTGGATAGAAACACCCCTCCAAAAGGTGGAAGAAGTAAAGCTAGCATGATACACTTCCTTTCTCCTTTGAGGGTCCAGGACTCTTCCAATGGTGGCAATTACGTGCTGCAAGGGCTTGTTTCGGAGGGGGATTCTCAGTGCCTACGCCTATTTGGCAGAGGGGAGAAATTAACTGGGGCAATATAAATTTTATATAAAAATACAGATTTATTAAATTCAATATTCTGAACTCTCACCACCCCCAACCACTGTATATTAATAGTCAGTTCAGTACACAGTATCACCAAGGTTGGAAGAGACCTCACAGATCATCAAGTCCAACCCTTTACCACAGAGCTCAAGGCTAGACCATGGCACCAAGTGCCACGTCCAATCCTGCCTTGAACAGCTCCAGGGACGGTGACTCCACCACCTCCCCGGGCAGCCCATTCCAGTGTCCAATGACTCTCTCAGGGAAGAACTTTCTCCTCACCTCCAGCCTAAATTTCCCCTGGCGTAGCTTGAGGCTGTGTCCTCTTGTTCTGGTGCTGGCCACCTGAGAGAAGAAAGCAACCTCCCCCTGGCCACAACCACCCCTCAGGTAGTTGTAGACAGCAATAAGGTCACCCCTGAGCCTCCTCTTCTCCAGGCTAACCAATCCCAGCTCCCTCAGCCTCTCCTCGTAGGGCTGTGCTCAAGGCCTCTCCCCAGCCTCGTCGCCCTTCTCTGGACACACTCAAGCATCTCAATGTCCCTCCTAAACTGGGGGGCCCAGAACTGAATGCAGTACTCAAGGTGTGGTCTAACCAGTGCAGAGTACAGGGGCAGAATGACCTCCCTGCTCCTGCTGACCACACCATTACTGATGCAGGCCAGGATGCCACTGGCTCTCTTGGCCACCTGGGCACACTGCTGGCTCATGTTCAGGCAGGTATCAATCAGCACCCCCAGATCCCTCTCTGTCTGGCTGCTCTCCAGCCACTCTGACCCCAGACTGTATCTCTGCATGGGGCTGTTGTGGCCAAAGTGCAGCACCCTGCACTTGGAGCTATTGAACCCCATCCCATTGGACTCTGCCCATCTGTCCAGGCGGTCAAGGTCCCGCTGCAGAGCCCTTCTGCCCTCCAATCCAGTCACATCTGCCCCCAGCTTGGTGTCATCTGCAAAGTTGCTGATGACTGACTCCATGCCCTCTATGAAGATGTTTAAGAGGATGAGGCCCAGCACTGATCCCTGAGGGACACCACTAGTGACAGCTGCCAGCTGGATGTGGCACTATTCACCACCACTCTCTGGGCTCGGCTGTCCAGACAGTTCCTAACCCAGCACAGAGTGTTGCCATCCAAGCCATGGGCTGACAGCTTAGCCAGCAGTTTGCTGGGAGGGATATGGTTATGAAAACAATTTAGGATAAAATATGTACAGGGATTTGTTCTGACTAGCAAACATTCAAACTACAAACAGAGAGAGGAGTTTCCCCTGTGGCTTAATGCTGTTTGGGATCTTTATGCTATTTGCCCAGCAGAGTGGGCTGAAACTCTTTCTGCTCTACAGCAGAGGCAACTTATATTACAGAGGTATTAAAGCTTTTACTCACAACTCTTATCAATTATTAATCACCCTCCGGGGCTGAGTCACAGCCTGTGCCTAATGTCCAGACTTCAGAGGATCTCTGCCAGTGGACTTGGACGCTGGAATCTTCCCGGCTTGAGGGGAGAGGATAAATCTTCCCAGTCTCTGGGGAAATACTGTTTTCTGACCTTTGTTCTCCTGGTGAGGGATGATCTCTGCCTTGGTGCTGCTGGCTTCTTCTGGATGCTGTGTCCAGGGATTATCAGCTGGCAGGATTTCAGGAGCAGGAGAAGAATATCCGTGCTGCCTCTGGTACGGTTCTTCACCACATCACGCCGTGTGTGCAGCTGCTAAGAGTCTGAGCTCTGTAGGTAAAGCAATGCAGGATCTGGTCCTGATAGCTTGCAGATGTGCACAGCTGGCTTAGGAGGCTATGGGCTCCTTATATATATATATTATATGTGCAGGCTTAAACGAGCTCTGCATCTAAGGTACACAGGCAGGTAAGCTGTGAATAAATCAAAGCGTGAGGGTCTGAGCCTCTGAACATTGGAGCTATGCAATGGCATCCGAGTGTGGGGGTTTGAGTGGCTGAGCACTGCAGGTGAGGGTCAGAGCTGTGTCTGATCCATGCAGGTGAGTCAGAGCTGAGCTGAGCTGCGGGTAGGGTCAGAGCATGTTGTTTTCCTGTGCACCCCTATTTATTGACTGCGGGCTGAAATTAATGGCCTCTTTGGCCACTAGAATGTCCAATCAGGTTGGCAGTTAGCCAAACCTTACCATAGTAGGCAGAAGCTCTTGCCTGGACTTTCCCAAATATGGGGGTCATAATGGATTTGCCCCAGGGAGACACGAGCTGGGTGTGTGTGGCTTACACAACCTGTTTACAACCAGGGGTCCTGGCAGAAAGACATTTCCAGGCAAGGCATAGGCATAAATAAGCCTCTTTTTGGGCCTACAGGCCCTCCACAACAGGGCACTGCTGGGCTTCCAGGCACATATTTGTTGGGCGAGAAGCAGTAAGATGATATACTACTGTGAGCTTTGTTCCAAGACACATCTACAAGAAACTAGTATATCTTCATAATACTCCACTGAAATGTGGATTTTCAAGAAAAATCTACTTAACAGCAGGTTTTCTCCTTTTTTCAACTACTGTTGTGTAAGGCCTACTCAGTCATGTTCCAGACATCAAAAAACTTCACATTACCACTAAGAGAAAGACAGTTATTGAAAGCCATGAGCCTGCTGCTGTGGAGGGCCTGGAGGCCCAAAAATAGGCTTATTTATGCCTTGCCTTGCCTGGACATGTTTTTCTGCCCAAACCAGAGGTAAACACATTAAATGGATAAAAGGGGAACAACAGGCCTGCTGCCACAAAGTCTGGCCTGCCAGGACCCCTGTTTGTAAACATGTTGTGTAAGCCCACACACACAGAGCTCTTGCCTGCATGGTGTAGGCCCATGTGATCCCCATATTTGGGGAAAGTCCAGGCCTGTGGCTTTTGCCTATTATGGTAAGGTTTGGCTGACTGCCAACCTGATTGGTCATTCTAGTGGCCAAGGGGCCATTAATCTCGGCCCCCATTTAAAAAAGAGATGTACATAGGTAAACAATGTGCTCAGACACCCCTGCTCACGCTGCCTTGCTAGCTTGGACTCCCCTGCATAGCTCGGATGCCATACATCCGATGCGTACTTAGTTGCAGAGCTCATTTAAGCCTGCCTATATATATGTGGAGCCCATAGTCTCCCAGCCAGCTGTGCACACTTGCACGCCACTGTGTTATCAGAACCAGATCCTGTATTGCCTGCCTTTACCTACAGAGTGCAGACTCCAGAGCAGCCATGCACACCTTGCATGCCCATTGCCTATCAGCATTGCCGCTGATAGCGGCATTGCCGCCGAGTTACCAGGAAGCAGACTCTGAATCGTCTGTATGCTATCGGCCTGCTAGCTGCATGAGAACCATGCTCAGACTGCACAGCATCCTACTCCTGCACCTGAAGATCCTGCCTAAGAATCCCTGGACAGCGCATCCAGAAGAAGCCAGCAGCACAAGGTCAGACTGTCATTTCCCCACAAGCCGGGAAGAATCTCCTTTCCCCTCAAGCCGGAGGATTCCAGCCTCAAAGTCCACGGGCAAAGACTCCCCTGAGGGTGACTGATAATTAATAAGAGTTGTGAGTAAATGCTTTAATGCCTCTGTAATATCTGTTACCTCTGCCATAGCGCAGAAAGGAGTTTTCAGCCCTCTACTGGGCAAATAGTATACAGACTCCAAGTGGCATTACGCTGCAGGGAACAAATCCTCTCTCTGTTTATAGTTTGAACTGTTTGCTAGTTATTAACAAGTTACTGTAGGTATTTATCCTAGAATGTTTCCATGACCATGTAGAATCCATTTTAATATTAATATACAGTGGCTGGGGGTGGCGAGAGTTCAGAATATTGAGTTTAATAAATATATATTTTATAGAATAGTATCTCACACCAATTAATTTCTCCCCTCTGCCAAAATCGGCGTAGGTGGCAGAATACACCTTCGCAACACCTGCACATTTCCTTTTCAAATGGAATTCAGTTAATTTGTAGTGCTCAATAAATTTTACAATTGATAATTGAAATATGGTTCTGAAACTTTCTTGTAACGTTGCACAACCTGAAATGAAACACTGACAGCTTGATGCTTGATGCAACAGAAGTAACAGGAAAAGAGAGTTAGCAGACAAGTGTGCCGTGGGAGACAGTGTCAAATGCTTTACTAAAGTCCAGGTTAACAACAGCTACAATCCTTTACTCATCCACAAAGTGGATCATCTTGTCACAGATGGAGATCAGGTTAGTTGAGCAGGACTTGCCTCTCTTTAACCTGGTTGTCCTGCACATGTGATGGCACTCAAGATGATCTGCCTCATAACCTTCCCCAGTACCAAGATTACATTGACTGGCCTGCAGTACCCCAGATCCTCCTTCTAAACCTTTCTGTAGGATGGCCATGACATTTGCCAACCTTCATCCAGATAAGATCTCCTCAGTTAGCAAAGACTGCTGGGAAATGATTGGAAGTGTCTTGGTGAGCAATTCCATCAGCTCCCACAATACCTTTAAATGAATCCCATCCAGCCTCACAGACTCATGTCTAATGGTGCAGAAGGTTGCTGAGAATTTTCCCTTGAGCCATGGGAGCTTCACTTTGCTCCTTGTCCCTGTCTTCCAGCTCGGGAATCTCAGTATCCCCAAGAGCAACTGGTCTTACTATTGAAGACTGAAGCAAAGAAGTTGTTAACAACCTCAGACCTTTTTAAACAAGGTTTCCTCTTGCATTCAATAAAGAATAGGGATTCTCTTTAGTCCTCCTTTTGTTGCTAAATATGTTTACATAAATATTTTTAATATTTTTTTCCTGCAGATTAAGTTTCAGTTGAGCTTTGGCCGTGCTCATTTTCTTTCTGTATAACTCATGACATCCTTGTAGTTCTGTTTAGTTTGTTACTCTCTTATTCATGACATGCATTATAGTTACACATGTCACCCGGGACAGACATTTCATTCATTGTGCTTTTTCAGTTTCATGAGCTTCAAAATGCAGGACTTCTCCACCAGTGGTTCACTGTTTTTTCTGCTGATACAGCATGTCAGCTGTATAAGTAGTTTTATTATCAGCATTGTCTAATGGCTAAGAAACATGTATTAAAGTGACAGAGAATCTAGTGCCAAAGAGAAACATTTCAGAAGTTCTCGTGTTTCCTTTTGACCTATGCCCAGCCTTTGATACATGTCACAAAAGCAACTGGAGTCATGTACCTCTCATTAGGAAGGCTGCAGAAAACAAAGCAGGGCACTTCATAGTAAGGTGTAGGGCAGTAGAAACTGCCCTACAGAAATGCTTCTGTTCTGAAGGTCTCAAAAGGTCATCAGTAAAAAGGAGCTACAAACACAGCATACACCTGCAGGAAGATGTGCACTCAATCCCTCAACTTTTAAAAGTCCAAGTGAAACAATACAAGCTGCTACAGAAGCCAGGACAGGTGTGGCAGTACAGGTTCATGCTGCTGTTCAGTAGATGCAACAGTTTTTCATTGTGGCTTGAGACACACACAGGTCAGATACTGTGCCCTTCACTCATGAAGTGAAATGCGGCTCCATCCAGTAGCTCCTGGCAGCCAGGAGCTCTGAGTCTGCTCTGTCTGCCCTACTCCATGGCCATCTCCTTGGTGTTTCTCCTCTAGTGATCTTGGCCACCTTAGAATCATAGAATCAACCAGCTTGGAAGAGACCTCCAAGGTCATCCAGGCCAACCTATCACCCAGCCCTGTCCTATCAACTAAGTGCTTTTCTTCAGCACCTCCAGGGATGGCAACTCCACCACCTCCCTGGGCAGCCCATTCCAATGCCAATCACTCTCTCTGGCAGCAGCTTCCTCCTAACATCTGGCCTAGACCTCCCCCGGCACAACTTGAGACTGTGTCCCCTTGTTCTGTTGCTGGTTGCCTGGCAGAAGAGACCAACCCCCACCTGGCTACAGCTTCCCTTCAGGTAGTTGTAGACAGCAATGAGGTCACCTCTGAGCCTCCTCTCCTCCAGGCTGCACACTCCCAGCTCCCTCAGCCCCTCCTCATAGGGTTTGTGTTCCAGGCCCTTCACCAGTCTTGTTGCCCTTCTCTGGACACCTTCCAGCACCTCAACATCTCTCTTGAATTGAGGGGCCCAGAACTGGACACAGCACTCAAGGTGGGGCCTGACCAGTGCTGAGTACAGGGGCAGAATAACCTCCCCTGTCCTGCTGGCCACACTGTTCCTGATCCTGGCCAGGATTCCATTGGCTCTCTTGGCCACTTGGGCACACTGCTGGCTCATCTTTACCCTACCATCTACCAGTACCTGCAGGTCCCTTTCTTCCTGGCTGCTCACCAACCACATTCTCCCGGCTGCACTCTGTCCTAAGGGACTACTTGGAAATTTGCCATCTCCTTCTCCTTTCCCTCTTCACAAACCCTTTTGTTTGTTGAGGAAATAACGAAGGAAGGAAGACAAAAAAAAATAATAACTAGTAATGCTTAATGGAATAAAACTACCTATAAATGCCAGTGTTTGGGAAGTAACTTCTGCCTAAGCAAACAGCATTCTCTAGTGCATGTAGGTAAAATATTTTCCCTTTTCTCTTACTTTTCTTATGAGATTTTCCTCTCCATTGGAAATTAGCAGATGAGAGCAAAGAAATGGCTGTAATTGTTGCAATGAGCCTTCCTCAGATTAATTCCTAACAGGAAGTGCAGGTAAACAAACATATGGACACACTGGGGCTACAGTGTTATGAAGCTCTTATGGGAAAGAAAGAATACCTTCATGATGGCATTTTTTCAAACCACAAAATCTAGTGTTATCACTTGTCTGTGAAATACATGGCAAACATCATCAATCCATGAACCCAAAAGTTATAAGGAATCCTTCAATTAAACTTAAATACAAAGTGAAAAACATATACAGCAAATACAGCTTGAAGTTTCCTTAACACTATGAGCTTTTGGCAAAGCTGATCTTTGTATCATCCTATGCAAATTTTGTAGCTAAAATAAAGATTCACCTTGCTCATAACTCAACTTAACTGACAAATAACACACCACCTTATTTACAGGAAAAGGGGGAAGATCTGAAAGCCAAAGTGCTGGTTAATGCCATTTAAAAAATCTGCGCTGTAGTAATAACACATAAGTAAAGAAGATTAAGAATCATCTGCACTGACAGGTCTCAAAACAAAGTAACCAAAGGGAAATGATTGCTACTGGAAAGGCTCCTGACTGGCTTTATGGGGGCTCTTTAGACATCTTTACTCACTGTGGTGGAGGGGCAGCAGCCCCAAAACCGAGGCTTTTCTATGCCTCTGCATGCCCAGACATGCTTTTCTGCCAGGACCCACGAGGCAGCAAACAAACTGCACAACACACACATGCCCAGCCCGTGTGCCCCTGGGGTCCACCCAGGTAATCCCCTGTTGGGAGGGTCCAGGCATGTCTCTACTGCCTATTGGGGCAAGGTTTGGCTTACTGCCAACCTGATTGGTCATTTTAGATGTCCAACGAGCCACGAATCTCATCCCCAGAGCCTTTAAAGAGGGGTGCACAGCAGCACAACGTGGTCAGACGTTCAGTCCTGTTCAGTCCTGTTCAGTCCGATCAGATGATCCAGACTGTTTACCAGCTCAGAAGCTTAGAGCATTTAGACTCAGCTCTGATCCACAGCAGCATCCTGCTGCCCTGACCTGCTTGCATTGGCCTAGACACAGGATCAGGCCTCACTCACTTGCAAGCATTACAGAGGCTTAGACCTCATGCATTGATCTCAAGGTGCAGTCAAGCTTTCTGCAAGCCCTCTGAGAAGCAGAGCACCTTCATGCCTGCACCATACATATATGGGGAGCTGATAGCCCCCTGCCTAAAGCCTAGAGCTATCTTGATTCAGCTATGGAGTTAAATCTCCCTGCAGCATGGCACAGATATTGCTTGCCAGCTATCCTGTAACTCTGGAAAGACCCAGACCCTTTCCAGATGGTCTGCAAACCTGCAAACGCAGCTTGCTAGCTGCCAGACCGTGTCAGAAGCTACATGGACCAAATCCTTCTCCTGCATCGGGAAAAAACCTGCCAGCTGATCATTCCTGGACACGCACAGCTTCCAGAAGAAAGGCAGCACCGAGGCAGAGACTACCTTCACCTCAGAAGTGAAGGTTAGAGAAATACTGTTACCCCAGAGACTGGGAAAATCCTTATCAATTCCCCTTGCAAGCCAGGACAAATCTCCAGCTCCATCAAGTCCCCAGAGACTGGGCACACGCTGAGGCAGATTCCCGGAAGGGTGAGTAATGATTAATACTTAAGAACAGCACACATAAGTAAGCTTTAATTCCTTTGTAATATAAGTTGTCTCTATCTGAAGAGTACACACAGTTTCAGCCCTTGCTGGGCAAACACTAGAGTTGTTAAGAGGCATTAAGCCTAAGAAATATTTCTCTCTGTCAATAATTGTTAATAATTTGATATTTCCACTTAATAATCAATCCCTGTAAATATCCCAAGCTATTTTCATAAATTTGCAAACGAACCCTGGATTTCATAGTGGTTGGGGGTGATATAAACTTGTAAATATTAATTTTAATAAATAATTTTATAAAAAATCAAAACCGCCTCAAATTAATTTCTCACCTCCCCCTAACAGGGAAGAATAGAGAAATCCCCTCCACAACACTCACAATGAAGACTAACTGACTGCAAAAGACATTTGCAGACAAAGGTTAGTAAGAGTGTCAAATGAGTGTAGAAAAAAATCACAAGGGCCCATGTGGTAGAAATCAGTCAAAAGATACACCTCAAAGGTAAGAAAAAGACAGCTGAAAGCTACCCAAAGCTCTATTTTATAGCTTTGTTCTACTTTATAACTTCATGTTTTGAAAACATACCTGTCAATGATAACTTTGGAGATGAACATAAAGAAGGGGCATCTTTATAAGCAAAACAATCAACTCCAGATATGGCAAACAACACCCTTGACATGGATGCAAAAGCAAAATCACCATCTTGTAGAGAATATAAAGCAATGAAGGAAGGAATATGCAAGTCTACACAGTTCTGAGAAAAAAACTTAGAAGATAATCTTCGAATGCAAATTCCTGACTTCCTCTTTTGATAGGTCAGATATCAAAACAGAAGTCACAAAATTAGTCAGGGAAAGAACGAGGCAAAAAAGTACTCTGAAATAGAAGTGTAAATAGCTGCTGGAAAACTTAGCATTACTCAATCTTTGAAAGCATTGCCTGGTGTTGTAGGTATTATTTGTGCCTGAAGTTTCTGTGAGTACTGAGTTTTTAGAAGTTTAGACAAATGTTTTGTTCAACAGAGATGTTACTAGCGAATTGAAAATAACACAGAAAAATAATTCTGACATTTTCTAATTGTGATACATCTTTGGAAACTGATGCTAAAAGGAATCAAATTCTGGTCAGTCAACTTATCTATCATAGATCCAGTCAGACCTAACAATTTGCCCTAGCCAATCAATTAGACCATGGCAGCAAGTGCCTCATCCAGGCTTTGCTTCAACACCTCCAGACAACGGTGACTCCACCACCTCCCTGGGCAGCCCATTCCAATGCCAATCACTCTCTCTGGCAGGAACTTCCTCCTAACATCTGGCCTAGACCTCCCCCGGCACAACTTGAGACTGTGTCCCCTTCTTCTGTTGCTGGTTGCCTAGCAGAAGAGACCAACCCCCACCTGGCTACAGCCTCCCTTCAGGTAGTTGTAGACAGCAAGGAAGTTACCCCTGAGCCTCCTCTTCTCCAGGCTACACACTCCCAGCTCCCTCAGCCTCTCCTCATAGGATTTGTGTTCCAGGCCCCTCACCAGCCTTGTTGCCCTTCTCTGGACACCTTCCAGCACCTCAACATCTCTCTTGAATTGAGGGGCCCAGAACTGGACACAGCACTCAAGGTGTGGTCTCAGCAGTGCTGAGTACGGAGGAAGAGTAACCTCCCTTGTCCTACTGGCCACACTGTTCCTGATGCAGGCCAGGATGCCATTGGCTCTCTTGCCCACCTGGGCACACTGCTGCCTCATCTTCAGCTACTTCAGTACCCGCAGGTCCCTTTCTGCTCTCCAGCCACTCTGTCCCCAGCCTGTAGCACTGTTTGGTGTTGTTGTGGCCAAAGTGTAGAACTCTGTGCTTGGCCTTGTTAAATCTCACCTCCCATTGGCCACTACCCGCCCAGCCTGTCAAGGTCTTCACAAACTTGAAGTTTATCTAAATACAGCAAAATTTGAATTTTCACCTGTTTGTATAAGGACAGATGAGGAAAATTTTTTTATTCAATACTTAAACAACATCAAAATATACTTTGTTTTATGAAATATAAATCCATGTTTATCAAGTTTGGAAAATGTTGGTAAGCATGACTAAATTTTTCAAAAATAGGAAAGACAGGATGATGAAAACAAACAAAAACTGGCACGTGAAAATGGCAATACATGTTGATTTTAACTTCAGGTTGCTTTTTTTTTAAAGGCCTGCAACTCTATTGACAAATATTATAATGAATAACTCCAAACAATGCTAAAATACATTGAAACATAGCAGGAAAATCCTACGAAGAGAGGACTGGGGGGAGGTACAAGGAAAAAGTGAAATAGAAAGAAGAAGAAAAAGGAAAAGGAAGAGGAAAAGAAAAAAAGAAAAGAAAAAGGAAGAGAAAAAAAAGGGATAAGAAAAAGGGGAAAAAAAGGAAAAAAGAGGAAAAGAAAAAGGAAAATAAAAAGGAAAAGGAAGAAGAAAATAAAAACGGAAAAGGAGGAAAAAAGAAAAAAGGAAAATAAAAGGGAAAATGAAAAGGAAGAGGAATAGAAAAAGGAAAAGAAAAAAAGGAAAGAAAACAGGAAAAGGAAGAGGAAAAAAGAAAAGGAAGATGAAAAGAAAAAAGGAAAATAAAAAGAAAAAGGAAGAGGAAAATGAAAAGGAACAGAAAACTGAAAAGCAAAAAAGCAAAAGAATTAAGAAAAGAAAAAAAAGGAAAAGAAAAAAGGGAAAGGAAGAGGAAAAGAAAAAGGAAAAGGGAAAGAAAAGAAAAAAGGAAAAAATGGATAAGGAAGAGGAAATGAAAAAGGAAAAGGAAAAAAGGGAAAGAAAAGCAAAAAGGAAAAGGAAAAGAAAAAGGAAAAGGAAAAGGAAAAGGGAAGGGAAAGGGAAAAGGAAAAGGAAAAGAAAAAGAAACAGAAAAAGAAAAAGATAAAGAAAAAGAAAAAGAAAAAGAAAAAGAAAAAGAAAAAGAGAAAAAGAAAAAGGAAAAGAAAAAGAAAAAGAAAAAGAAAAAGAAAAAGAAAAAGAAAAAGAAAAAGAAAAAGAAAAAGAAAAAGAAAAAGAAAAAGAGAAAAAGAAAAAGAAAAAAAAAGAAAAAGAAAAAGAAAAAGAAAAAGAAAAAGAAAAAGAAAAAGAAAAAGGAAAAGAAAAAGAAAAAGAAAAAGAAAGAAAAAGAAAAAGAAAAAGAAAAAGAAAAAGAGAAAAAGGAAAAGAAAAAGGAAAAGAAAAAAAAGAAAAAGGAAAAGAAAAAGGAAAAGAAAAAAAAAGAAAAAGGAAAAGAAAAAGGAAAAGAAAAAGAAAAAGAAAAAGGAAAAGAAAAATAAAAAGAAAAGTAAAAGGAAAAGAAAAAAGAAAAGTAAAAGGAAAAGAAAAAAAAAGAAAAGGAAAAGGAAAAGAAAAAAAAAGAAAAGGAAAAGGGAAAGGAAAAAAGGAAAGAAAAAGGAAAAGGAAGAGGAAAAGGAAAAAGAAAACCGGAGATAGCGCACAACGGTCTTAAAAAAAAATAACAGAACCAAACCCAAATAACAACAACCACCAAACAAAAAAAAAAACAACACCAAAAAAACCTCGACAAGCCAAAAGCAAACAAAAGGACACAAATTCCTCTGGCCCACCTCAAGTTAAACAAAACCAAGCAAGAAAACAAGTGGTAATTTGTCTGGCTCATTATGCTAGTTTTCAGTAATGACTGCACCAGTGAATAGGTTTTAGACTTAGCACAGATGTAACTGCATGAAGTTCTATGTCCTGAGAGACCAAACATGGTCAGCTGAAATTGCTGGGATTAAAATCTATCCACTGACTTTTCAGGAATGCCTTTTTTCAAAAATGTCAGCTTTGTGAGCTATCACTAAAGGTACATTTTTCTGGTTTACGTGGAATACTTTAGAGAAGGAATCCATATCTATTACCTGTTCACTCAGGTAGTTTGAAGAATACTCGTCTTGCCACTTCAATTTACAAAAGAAACGAGAAAGCAAACAGCAATTCTTCCCACCTACAATTCAGCCACCCTCCTCCTGATTTCTAATAGTCCTTTCGGAAACAGATTGAGTAAACAGAAGACTTTACCAGGTGCAGAAACATTTAACAGTGCTTTCGCAGGACCATAGGACTGCCAAAGAAGAAACTCTCAGGAGCTAAGCAATCTGGAATATAAATGATTGTCTAGGGACATGCTTATATAATAATTTCCCATTTGAAAAAGCATAAAAAGAATGTCAGCCTAAGGCAACTGAGCTAAACAAAACCTAGAATTTATCTGACAATTGAAATAAAAGAATTATTGGATTAAAATATACTTGAACTGTGCCTGTAAAAAAAACATCTACAGAATTTAACCAAAAAGTATTAACTTTATGCTGTAACAATTTACCTTTAAGTATTCTTTCAATCTATCTTCAAAATTTTGACAGAGAATGTAATAATTCAGAACCCTTTTCCATAGCCACTGTGTAAACAAATAATTTCTGCTTGTGTGTCACAGGCACCACAAGTTAACATGAAGGAAGTACTTTCACAAAAGCAGAGATACTTTGTCCAGTGAAAGAGAAGAGTAATTCCTAGATTGACATGAATGAAAAAATTTCCCACTCAGCTTGTCAGTGACAGATGCCTGCAGTACTGAACTAACAGTGTACGGTACTTAAATTTAGTTATGCCAATCACCTGCAAAAAAAACATAGTTTACTCTGCTCTTCTCAGACCCCACCTGGAGTACTGTGTGCAGTTCTGGAGACCCCAGCACAAGAAGGACATGGAACTGTTGGGGCGAGTCCAGAGGAGGGCCACGAAGATGCTCAGAGGGCTGCAGCAGCTCTGTTATGAGGACAGGCTATGAGAGTTGGGGCTCTTCAGTTTGGAGAAGAGAAGGATTTGAGGGGACCTTATAGTGGCCTTCCAGTATCTGAAAGGGGCCTACAAGAAGGCTGAGAAGGGACTACTGACAAGGTCTTGTAATGGCAGAACAAGGAGCAACGAGTTTAAACTGGCAGGGGGGAGATTGAAACTGGATGTCAGGAGGAAGTTCTTTACAGTGAGAGTGGTGAGACACTGGCACAGGTTGCCCAGGGAGGGTGATGCTGCTTCCTCCCTGGAGGTGTTTAAGACCAGGTTGGATGAGGCCTTCAGCAACCGGCTCTAGTGGGAGGTGTCCCTGACTGCAGCAGGGGGTTGGACCTGGATGATCCTTGAGGTCCCTTCCAACCTACACCATTCTATGATTCTGTGAAATATAAGAGTTTTTTAAAATTTAAAATACATCATTTGAGCTTGGGTGACTTATCCTACATTTATGCCACAAAGCCATGGCTAAAACAAGTGAAGTTTTATTTTAGTTACCTAAGGTTTCAGCTGCTTAGAAACTTACACTGCCATACTTTTGCCTTGGCTTAAATGGCAAGCTTAAGGTTAAAAATGTAATTTGATTTATCCTTTACATTTCAAAGTGTGCACGGGTTCCTACATAGAGGTTGATTTCATTATTTTGCATCCTAGTGACAAGTTCCTAGTTATAACTCAAGACAAAAACAAGAAATTGGAACTGGACAGTACAATACTATTATTACCTTAATGCACATCATATTTGGATGCCTACAGTATGCCTGACCATCAGATTACGTTTAAAACACAGAGTATTATAGAAAGACATAAAACAGCAATAGAAGATCAAACACAGGCTTCCAGAGTGGTGTATTAATAGCAGCATTAATTTCCAGACCTCATTTTTCACAATATTAACTGTATGACACTGCAATTAGGAAAGTCTTGAAAAATCTAGCCTTGTATTAGTGGGGTCTGAAATGATCCAGCCGGCACGAGTTCATCTGTTCTCAGTTGTGTGGACATAAAACCAGGTTGTGCTGTGAGAACACCTAAGCAAGACTGCTTTCTTATGGATTTATCTCCTATGTGCCATATTCTAACCTCACTTTAACCCTTCACATCCATCCTTACAGCCACTCATACAGACTCCAGGAATGGTGCATCAGATAATCCTTTCTCCCACATCTGCCTGTACAGACTCTGTCTTTTTCCCCTCTGGCTAAAAAGCAGCCTACACTTCATAGAATCATAGAGTCATAGAATCAACTAGGTTGGAAGAGACCTCCAAGATCATCGAGTCCAACCTAGCACCCAGCCCTAGCCAGTCAACTAGACCATGGCACTAAGTGCCTCATCCAGGCTTTTCTTGAACACCTCCAGGGACGGTGCCTCCACCACCTCCCTGGGCAGCCCATTCCAATGCCAATCACTCTTTCTGTGAAGAACTTCTTCCCAATATCCAGCCTATACCTACCCTGGCACAGTTTGAGACTGTGTCCCCTTGTTCTGTTGCTGGTTACCTGGGAGAAGAGGCCACCCCCCACCTGGATACAATGCCCCTTCAGGTAGTTGTAGACAGTAATAAGATCACCCTGAGCCTCCTCTTCTCCAGGCTAAACAGGCCCAGCTCCCTCAACCTCTCCTCATAGGATTTGTGCTCCAGGACCCTCACCAGCTTTGTTGCCCTTCTCTGGACATGCTCCAGCACCTCAACATCCTTCTTGAATTGAGGGGCCCAGAACTGGACACAGTACTCAAGGTGTGGTCTGACCAGTGCTGAGTACAGGGGAAGAATAACCTCCCTTGTCCTACTGGCCACACTGTTCCTGATGCAGGCCAGGATGCCATTGGCTCCCTTGGCCACCTGGGCACACTGCTGGCTCATCTTCAGCTTACTATCTATCAGTACTCCCAGGTCCCTTTCCTCCAGGTTGCTCTCCAGCCACTCTGTCCCCAGCCTGTAGTGCTGCTTGGGGTTGTTGTGGTCAAAGTGCAGAATCCTGCATTTGGCCTTGTTCAATCTCATCTCATTGGCCTCTGCCCACCCATCCAGCCTGTCCAGGTCCCTCTGCAGGGCTCTCCTACCTTCCACTTCAGCCACTGCTCCACACATGTGCATTCACAGCCTTCAAGAGAATTCACATAAACTGTTGGGATGAGCTAATACTTCTCCAACAGACAGGGTATGAATTTGGAGTTTTTTTAATCCTACACCCAGCTTTCAATCTTCAAAGACTTTCCTGAGACCTTTAGCACTGCTTATACACATAGAAATATGCCTGGCATATTTCTAGACATCACTGAATTGAAAGCCACTGAAAATATCAAACTTGCAAGCCAAGAAAGATAGATATATATAATTTAATACTAAAACATAAAACACATTCTTTGTGTTCAAATAATGGATTAATGTCTTCATCTGCTTAAATAACATTGGGATTATCTTATATGTTTGCAAGCTATAGAGCTATTTGGGTAAATACAATAGTATTGTCTCCTTCTAGATGTATTCCAAATGGAATGTTGCAATCATCTGACAGAAACACTGTGAAAAATAATGCAGGCATTTTAAAGATAATTTTACAATGAGGTACTCGTCATAATATCATCACTCTTTGCAAAGTAGGTTGTAGAGAGTTGGGAGCCAGCTTCTTCTCCCAGGTAACAAGTGATAGGAGAAGAAGAAATGGACTCAAGTTGCACCAAGGGAGATTTAAATTAGATAGTAGGAAAAATTTCTTCAATGAAAGGGTCATTGGGCAATGGAACATTGGGCTGCCCAAGGAAGTGGTGGAGTCACCATTCTTGGAGGCGTTTAAAAGATGTTTGGATGAGGAGCTTAGAGACAGTCTAACAGCTGGGTACCAAAGATGTTAGGTTATGGTGGGAATCGATGATCTTAAGGTCTTCTTCAATCAGGCGATTATATGACTCTATGATGATATTTTACACCCTCTGTCAAGTTCTTGCTCCAGGTGCAACTACACAAGAGTTGTCATTCTTAAAAAAAATCACTAGTCTTCAGCAAAAAAAAAGGTGCTATTTCAAAGGCACAGACCCAAAAGGAGGAAAAAAGCTTTCATACATCATGTCTAGATTTTAATGATATTTACTAAAAGCATCACTCTAGAGGGCCAGCTCCTGATAAATGATTGTTTACTGTTCACAGTATGCAAGAAAACCTTCTGACCTTAAAGCTGAGCATACCTACCCTCTATTTCAATGCTTTGAGCTTCACAATCTCCATTCTGCTTCAGTACTTTCCTCCTTTGTCTGACCCTCAGTTACAGTTTTATTACTCTAAATACAGTGTACTGACAGTAGCCCAAACACATACTTACAGGAATCATCCAGTTGGCCAGGTCACCATACTTAGACACCTGCATGGCTCCAAGCATTGTCAAATCAACGTGGCCTCTGGCAACAGAAAGTGTGTAATTAGCATAGCATGTTCAAGTAACAAGCCACAAATCTTAACAAGCTTTTGTTCACATTCTCAGTACATCAATGTAAAAACAGTGGCACTACACTGACACAGCAACTATTTTGTCACTCGTGTAAGCTGGCAGATTTCCCCTCCCAGATGTATCACTGATGCAAATTTTTTCTGTCTGCCTACTAAGCCTCCAAAATGACACTACTTCTGTTTTCTTTGGGTTTTGGTTAATTGCATGCACAGTCAATCAGCTCTGAACTCATACTTTTAAGTGCACTCCTTCACATATTTACATGCACTCATTATCTTTTCAGAGCCATTAGGATTTAGTGCTTGTTTGCATCCAACCTCCTTCCTGAAAGCCAAATAAAAAACAGGTGCAGACAGTGAATTTCCATTAGGGAGGTGGAATGAGGATCACAGTAGCAAGCTGAGCAAAACCAAAAAAAATACACAAAGTGCAAGTATAGATTGGGTACTTGGAAATGACCAAAACCAAGTTGCTAAAACAGAGTTATAGATATATTTGTATATGACCAGGTGGAGGTAGACATGAACATCACTATGGTATCTGCTAGTTGTGGTGGTTTTCTATTTCCAAAAGCTAGACCTAATCCTCTGTAAATCAACACTGATTAAGTCCAGGCTGTTAAATGTTAACCACATTCATAGAATTGCTAATGTGCTCAGTCACTGACTCAGTTTATTCTTTTCATGTTTCAAAAGATCAGTTTGTGTTGTTACATACCCTCTTATCATTGCAAATGATTCATCGCTAGAAAAATAGGAAGAACCTGGAAGAACCGTGACTGTCTCCTTACCTGCAAAAGAAATAAGCTATAGTAACTATTTTATTTCTTTGACATAAAAGTCATAGTCATTAACCAAGAACAAGGGTGGCTTATCAAATTCCTTTAGATTCTGTAAAACTGTTGAACTGATCACACTTACTACATCATCATGAAGCAGTTTGTTACAGTTTTCAACAAAAAGGATTGCCCACTCTTTGACCACAGGCAGTTCCAGCTGAGACACTGACATCAGAGACTAAGAAATCCCTGCCAACTTCAGCTTTCTGCTCTATCCACAGGAAAAGTGAGAGGTAACTCATCTTTTGAAACAGAGGAAAAGCACATTCAGGAGACACAGAGGTTGCAAGGAAGAGTGTGCAGACAAGATTAAATAGTCTAGAGTGACAATGATGTAGAATACATTTTAAAACGATGGATATATTCTGCTCTTGCTTTGTTAAAGTGCACAAGAAAGTATGCTGTTCTTTGCAGAGTGCTCTGATCAAGCAACAGAGCACACATGGAAATGTCTTATTTTGCCCCTGTCCAGAGTCCTCTCTCCCTTCTCCTGCCAGAACTTTTAATAAGTTTAAACCTCTGGAAAGACATAAGAGACATAGCTGAAGGTGAAATTATAAACCATGCATGGGAAATTTGAGAGGGAAAAAAACACACACAGAAGAACTGAGCACTAGACAACACTAGGAGAAAAAAAATTAATGCAAGAAGAAAAAAGAAGAGGGATGAGACATCATTAAACACTTTCCAGAAAACAAGGAAAAAGACACAAAGAAATTAAATAAGAGGATGAAAAATGGGAAGGAAGCACTGCAGCAAAGCTAAAGGACAAACCTGATTTAATCTGCTAAGTTCAGTTGATGTGTATTACATGACCTGGCATTGTATGGAAATTAAATTTTGACATACAAAAAACTATAGAATTAAGGTCATACAAACAATCTTGAAAGTCAGATCACAGAAATTCACCATGCCAACACTCAGATCAGCTGTAAGAACGCCTGAACTGCTTTTCCCTACCAGGTAGTTATCTAAGGCAGTGAAAGCGACAACACAGCCTACGGACAGCAACACCGAGTGAGAGCCCTGGGATAAAGTGACAAGCTAGGGCACTGCTAAGGAAAGAGAGGTGAAAGCTGAGGATCACAGACCAATGTGACTAGAGCACCATATTACCCACTACTCAAAAATGCAGCCCAGAAAACACAGAATCAGAGAGGTAAGGGTCGGAAGGGATTCCTGGAGATCATCTAGGCAACCTGCCCTGCTACAAAGCAAGTTCATCTAACACAGGTTGCACAAGAGAATGTCCAGGTGAGTCTCTAGATTATCTCCAGAGCCTCTTTGGGAAGCCTGTTCCAGTGCTCTGTCACTTCTGTAATGGAGTTTTTCCTCATGTTCACACAGAAGATCCTGATTTCCAATGTGTGCTCATTGTCCCTTGTCCTGTCTTGACAAAGACAGGTGTCTCTCTGTATGTGTATATATGCAAATGTCTCTGAAATATGTATGTGGGGTCTCTCTGTTCTCTCATTTTCTGAAAGTCTCACATAAAGCTTATCATCACAGTAACTGAAAGATAAATGTGTGTTTTACAGCAGAAGTACCTATTCTATATATATATATATGCATACATACACACAAAGACATAGATACTGATAAGCAAGTTCCCTCTTAGTCTTTTCCAGCCTAAACAGAAACAGGTCTCTCAGCTTTTCATGGCAGAACAGATGTTCCAGTCCCCTCATCATCTTTGTAGCCTCTTTGTAGTTCCTTGTCTCTCTTGAACTAATGAGCCTAGAACTGGACCCAGTACTCCAGAAGTGAGCTCACTAGGGCAGACCAAAAGTGAAAGGGAATCTCATTCAACCTGCTGGCCACAATCTTCTCAATGCACCTCAGAATACCATTGGCCTTCTCAGCCACAAGAGCAGATTGATGGCTCATGGTCAACTTACTGTCCATCAGGACTTCAAGGTCCTTCTCAGCAAAGCTCAGTCGGTAGTTGAAAAACTGCTGTAAAACACAAGTCTATTACTCAGTTACTTTGACAGTTAAAACTTTATGGGAGACATTCAGAAAATGGGATAAACAAAAAACCCCACACATATATTTCAGAGAAATTTGCAGACAAAAACTTGCTGAAAGCCCAAATGGGTCTTGGGGGAATATGCTGGACTGTTTCAGTCAAGGAATGCGAATTGCTATTCCCTTGCTATTTAGCTTCTCTTTTATTCAGATGGTTTTACAAAGTTGGCTAGAAAGTACCTAGAATGGTCTTAATCCAAGTAAACATCAGGGACATTTAGCAGCTTCTGTCTGTTTTAGCAATGATAATAATAATGACTTTGGTGGTATAGCACAGGTTTACCTATCCTGTGTCCTATCTACTGCAGTTTCAAAGGAAGATGTGAAGGTACTCAGCAATTAATTACCAATACTAGAATGTTTTCCACACTGCATTCTGACCTCTTGTGTTATCTTCATCCCTGCAAAATTATCTCTTAAAAAATATTTATCAAGCATAAATAACAATTCAAATTCTTCTTGAAGTCAACATAAAAGCACAATTTTCCATATATCAAGTTCTTACTTTTCTCCATTGTTGCTCTCTTAATGTGTTTGTTTCTAATGCACCCATATTAAAATCTGTGTTCTAATGCACATAATTTTACCACTTATAATAAATAGCTTTTATTATAAGTAGTTTTTCATTCCAGTGAGACCTTCAATATTTTTTACTACTTTTTCTTACTAAAAAACATCACCTCAATTTCAGTTGAAGCACTAACATAGACTCATATGCCTCTGACATTTTCCTTCATACTATATATCACAACAGTTATCTCATGAAATGTTGGACTCAATGTCTTAATAATTTCTTATTCAAAATCAGAAGATGGCCTTGAGTGACTTCTTATTTAAAACACAATAGTGAAATAGGGCAATAATGTAGCAGTATGAAAATTATATCAATTAGTTAAGCCAGGTAGCAAATGTTTCAAGTCAGTGAACACTTGCTGCACTGCACCCGTATATTACATTGAAAGCTTGTTTGATGTCAGTGCTTTATCTCCTTTGACTTTTCAGAGTTTAATTGTACTTGCTAACAGCTGCTAGGAAAGGTAATGTCTTTAGAGACACATGTACACACCCACACATGTGGGTGCACCCTTGACAGCATTAGGTTAACTGTTGGACTTGTTAATCTTCTCCAACCTAAATAAATCTATGATCCCGTGTAGGTATCTGTGCATGCATATATAAATAAAGAAATGGGCAGACGTCAGCTGTGGGTCTGTAACCTATACCATTAATATCAATGAGACTACTTCTTTTGTCACAATATGTAAGTGCAGTTTTACGTGGAAAGAGAGAATGGACGCAGACACAATCTTCCACGGAGTAAACAGAAATCAGACAGATGCACTAAACCCTAAAAGATCAAGTTTTTATATCGCGTGGCTGCCTTGGAGGTAAAACACCTCAAAACACCTGGGTGAAATTTCTGCGTGGGTACTGGCATTCCTCTCCTGAAGTGGCAAAAGCAGAGCCCACCAGTGTGTCAGCTCCCACTCTGGAAGCTCCTTCCCCTTACCCTGGCTACTGGTCCCTCTTCAAATAAATCAGCTGCATTTCTGGCAACTCGGTAGCCAGAAATAAACCAGGCTATTACACACAGGACATTTTAAAACGTGTTCCAGACATAAACCATTGAAAATAATTTTCTAGAAGACACAAGATGAAAACTAGCTGTATATAGGCTTCACAAAACAACCTCATTTCTGAAAAAGCATAGTTGACCCTTTACTGCCTGGCCTGGAAGATAGTTTTATTCAGTAGCTACAAAAACATTGTAACTAGAATATTAACCACCTCCTGATCCAAATCAAGCTTCACATAAAAAAGAATACAAATACATTAATATTTGTAAGTAAATAAAACAGGAGTTTGGGTTCAAATACTGAATGAAAATAATGTTTTTATATTAACAATGCATGATAGTTTCCCATAAATTAAGATTATTTAAAAGATTTTACCTGCATTAATCAGGTCTGGATCTACTTCATTTTCAAGTGGATAAGGACCCTGACAACAACACAGACATATGACAATTTTATATTAAGATATCTTTCAGATGCAATTCATTACTGAAAAGAGACCATCACAGGCATGCATATTTTTTATCAGAACACCTCTGATGATACAAGCTACAATAATACACATCAACTAATGCATCAGGACTGATGGATACACTGTTAGAGGCTGTTAGAAATATAAATAATCATGAAGTGGCAGGTTGGTCTGGATTTTGGGTGGGTCTTTTTCTTATTTTTAAGCAAAGTGAGGGAAGTTTTTCAAAACAGGTACATAGGTGCAACTTCATAAAGCCATGCCGTCCCTGGAGCTGTTCAAGGCAAGATTGGATGTGGCACTTGGTGCCATGGTCTAGCCTTGAGCTCTGTGGTAAAGGGTTGGACTTGATGATCTGTGAAGTCTCTTCCAACCCTGATGATACTGTGATACTGTGAAATAATATTCACTTAAGCTTTATAAGGTTTACAAGGCTTGTTCTTGAGAACTACTTAAGGTTCTGACTTCTTACAGCAAAGTATGCGCTCAAAGAATGTACTTAGCAAAGTAGTCCTATAACCCTGAAGTGTGAATTTTCTTAATAACTTCCCTGCACTACAAAGAGGAATTTATGATCATGCAATGTGACTTATATCTGAGCATGATTCTAAGTAAAATTAAATAATTAAGTTAGGGCTGGGTGTGGAACACAGCACAGCCACTGCAAGGATAAGTACACTGCAATAAAGATCAAGAGACACTCTTACCAAACCCAGGACTCCATTTTCACTCTGTAAGTGTACAGTTATGTCTGGACTGATGAAGTTACTGGCCAATAGTGGGATTCCAATACCCAGATTGGCTGAAGAGAATTGGTTAAGGCACAAGTAAGAACATATGTACTGCAAACTAGTACACAAAACTCAAGAAATCATTGTATTATGATTAGAACTGTGTTCTTCACAAATACTTTCATTTTCAGTTATACACTTCATATTTGTAATTAATTATTTCATTACTTGGACTGTCAAATGTCTTTACATGATAAAAACTTCACAAGTAAGCTTCATTTCCAATGCATGTATCTTCTCCAAGAAATCCTTCCAAAACATTCAACTGCTAACAAGCCCTCCAGATACACCTGAATAAAAAATCCAGGCACATTATGTGCAGAGCTCTACACCTTGGCTATAACAACCCCAAATAGTGCTACAGGCTGGGGACAGAGTGGCTGGAGAGCAGCCGGGAATAAAGGGACCTGGGGGTACTGGTAGATAAAAGCTGAATATGAGGCAGCAGTGTGCCCAGGTGGCCAAGAGAGCCAATGGCATCCTGGCCTGCATCAGGAACAGTGTGGCCAGTAGGACAAGGGAGGTTATTCTGCCCCTGTACTCAACACTGGTGAGGCCACACCTTGTGTTCTGGGCTCATCAATTCAAGAGAGATGTTGAGATGCTGGAATGTGTCCAGAGAAGGGCAATGAAGCTGGTGAGAGGCCTGGAGCACAGCCCTGTGAGGAGAGGCTGAGGGAGCTGGGGGTGTGTAGCCTGGAGAAAAGGAGGCTCAGGGGTGACCTCACTGCTGTCCACAACTGCCTGATGGGAGGGTGTAGCCAGGTAGGGGTTGGTCTCTTCTACCAGGCAACCACCAATAGAACAAGGGAACACAGTCTCAAGTTGCGCCAGGGGAGGTCTAGGCTGGATGTTAGTACAAGTTCTTTACAGACAGTGATTGGCATTGGAATGGACTGCCCAAGGAGGTGGTGGAGTCGTGATCCCTGGAGGCATTCAAGAAAAGACTGGATGAGGCACTTAGTGCCATGGTCTAGCTGATTGGACAGGGCTGGGTGATAGATTGGACTGGATGAGCTTGGAGGTCTCTTCCAACCTGGTTATTTCTATGATTCTATGTCTTATAATAACACCTACTTCAACAGAGCGTTAATAAAATGAGGGAAAGACAAGGTGCAAGGTAAGCAACCTCTCTTCAATGAAACAGCTGGGGTTGTTATTCTAGTGAGTCATCACTTTAACCTATATACAGCACAGCTAAAGGATACCATACATGCCATCTTCAAACTCTAAAGCAGCCCGTCTGATGATCCTCTCCCTCAGATTGTCTCCTTGTTTCTGTTTGGCTTTTGAATCTTCAGGCTTTCGAACTGATAAGCGCTGCAAAAGAAGCAATCGTAAGGAAAGGTAAGAATCCAGATTCTTGCTTCTCAAGACAGGGAAGTGTGATCAGTTGGGTGTTACCCACCTCCCCACACTTAAGAACAATCACCCAGACTAGAATCAGACAGCTGAAAGTTAAGGAATGAAGCTATATTTATAGCTTAGCACCAGATACAAGTATATATACACAGATATATAGTTATATACAAGTTAAAAGTAATACAGAAATAAGATACCCCTCCTAGAAACAGAGTCCCCAGGAGGCTCCTGACCCAAACCCCCTTTCCCCTTCCTCTTTCCCTCCCTTCAGAAATAACCAGATCAACCCATGATTACCTCATGTGATAAATATGGAGATTTGAGGTGAGATGTCAAAAAGATGACAAGAAGGTTAGAGAAAAAGGGTGTGAGGTCAGATTAGAGTTAAGGCAGAGACCAGACCACCAGAAAGAAGGCACAGCCAGAAATGAGAGCTGACATGTGTGTGAGAAGTGAGTGTCTTTATTCCACATTTTGACTAGCTGTGTTTCTCAGCAGACGAATGGATGATATAGGGTACTGTTGTTTTTTTTTTCTTTCCTCTCATAGCTAAGGATTTAATTTCTCTTAGTAAAATATTCCAATTAGCCTCAAACCAGCACAGAAAGCCTGATTTGTGATTACATGGAGATACTTGGTCTAAGAATATTGCTATTTCTATGAAACACAGCCTTTTATTCTACCACTTGAAGCTTATCTAAGCCAATGGAGTCATCAAATATCCCCAATGATAGCCTCAGAGCAAAATGTTATTTCTTTGCCTGTATTGCCAAGGCTGAAAGAGCACATGATAATAGAAAACTGGTTAAGAAGGCACAAAACTGCAAATACTGAAAATTAAAATAGTAATTACCCAGAGATACCAGAATATATTTGCTAAATGCCAACCTAAACCAAAAATGTGTCTGCCCTGCATTCATTCTGTTCAGTGCTGGTATTCTAGATTTATATGCTAGAGACAGAGCTAAGCAACTAAGGTTTAGAATTTAAACCTGTATAATCTTGCATAAATCTGCCTGAAGTTGTTTCCTAAGACTTTGCAGCCTTAAAATGATGCTTTCTAAATCACACCTAGGTGAAAATGCCATGACATTCAAGAAATTTGTAAGACATTTTCTATACATTATTGTTCACACAGACTATGTTCTTTGTGTTTCTCTCCCATGCATGGAAAACTGATCTGGTCAACGTTTTGTCTTCATAAACCTTGCTGCTTCAAGCCACTACAAACACAACATGTAAATTTCTCCTCTGTTCCCTTTCACCACCATGTAAGAATTTTTGCAGACTTTTTTCCCCATGTTAGGAGTCACTTTCTTCTTAAGAAATAGTCAGGATCAATCCTCTTGAATTTCCCAGCAACTTTCCTTTCACACTGTGGCTGCTTTCCCCAGAACTGCTTCTATTTCCAAGTTATGGAAAGAAAAAGTACAATCACAGAGGGTTTCTCTGCAGCAAAGAGAAAGCTGGATAGAAAGTATAACTAGCATTAGAGGAACCTCAGATACACTAGGGAAGAACTGCTACTCAAAACAGATAAAAATTATGACTGACTAGCTTCTCTTTATTCTCTTTATTTCTTATCTCTCCTCTTAACCATCCTCAATGCATTTTATGACCACCTCTGCCATATGTGACTTTTTATAAAAGAGTAAATAAAACTGTCATTTCCTTCCTATACTTTTATTGAGAGGTGCCACTGTAATTTTGAGTTACAAAATCACACAAACAAAACCAAGCTCTTTGCTGCACAGTTTATAGCAGCTTATATTTTTTTCCTCCCCTTTCACTTCCTTATACCCACCTGAACAAGAGCCAGCAGTGTGCCCAGGTGGCCAAGAGGGCCAATGGCATCCTGGCCCGCATCAGGAATGGTGTGGTCAGCAGGAGCAGGGAGGTCATTCTGCCCCTGTACTCTGCACTGGTTAGACCTCACCTTGAGTCTTGTGTTCAGTTCTGGGCCCCTCAATTTAAGAAGGACATTGAGATGCTTGAGCATGTCCAGAGAAGGGCGACGAGGCTGGTGAGAGGCCTTGAGCACAGCCCTATGAGGAGAGGCTGAGGGAGCTGGGATTGGTTAGCCTGGAGAAGAGGAGGCTCAGGGGAGACCTTATTGCTGTCTACAACTACCTGAGGGGTGGTTGTGGCCAGGGGGAGGTTGCTCTTTTCTCTCAGGTAGCCAGCACCAGAACGAGAGGACACAGCCTCAAGCTGTGCCAGGGGAAATTTAGGCTGGAGGTGAGGAGAAAGTTCTTCCCTGAGAGAGTCATTGGACACTGGAATGGGCTGCCCGGGGAGGTGGTGGAGTCGCTGTCCCTGGGGCTGTTCAAGGCAGGATTGGACGTGGCACTTGGTGCCATGGTCTGGCCTTGAGCTCTGTGGTAAAGGGTTGGACTTGATGATCTATGAGGTCTCTTCCAACCTCGGTGATACTGTGATACTTAAGCATATAGGGAAGGGGGCAGTTGACTAGGTAGGTGTATCCAGTTATGCAGCCACTGCAAGAAAAAGCAAGTGTTTCTCTGCTCTGGACAGACACTTTTTCATCCACTGCTAAACTGCAACAGGAATAGTAGTTCAATAAAGGCAAAATGTATTTCTCTAATTAAATGTAACAGATTTTTTTGTGAGATATTGTATCCATTCAGAAGAAAGAAACAGGTCAATAACTGCAGCCTAATACAACATGCCCAAAGGGAAAAAAGAAAGCCTGACACATCTGTTTCCAGTTCAATACTCAACGAAGTGCAATATGCTTTTTCAGGATGAACAGATGGGAAAAAAAAGTTCCATTTGTTATCTTTAACACCCGTAAGAGTTTACTTGTAGAAAATGCCTTGTATGACTTTTCCTAGGACTTTGTGACTTGATTTTAATAATAGAATTTTAATTATTATAATTTCCTTATTGCACATCTTTCTTCAAGATATCTTTCTCATTGTGTCACATTATATTCCCCTCCACCAGCTCTTCTGATGACATTTTGAGTTAATTCTCACCTCCAGAGCATGGAGACACTGGAAAACTACAGAACTCTAAATCGCACTTTAAGAGCATTGTCATGTCACCAGTATGAATATAGGGACATAGCTTGAGAGAGGAAAAGACACAGAAACACAATAATCATTTTTCTTGAATATTTCTAGAGATGGAATGTTATTGCTGCTATTTTTAATAGCTACTGACATCTACTATTTTTATTTGGATCAGAAAGCATAGAATCAGCCAGGTTGGAAGAGACCTCCAAGATCATCCAGTCCAACCTAGCACCCAGCCCTGTCCAGTCAACCAGACCATGGCACTAAGTGCCTCAGCCAGGCTTTTATTCGACACCTTCAGGGATGGCAACTCCACCAACCCCCTGGGCAGCCCATTCCAAAGCCAATCACTCTCTCTGACTACAACTTCCTCCTAACATCCAGCCTAGACCTTCCCCAGCCAACCCCACCTGGCTACAGCCTCCCTTCAGGTAGTTGTAGACAGCAATGAGCCCTGCCCTGAGCATCCTCCAGGCTGCACACCCCCAGCTCCCTCAGCCTCTCCTCACAGGGATGTCTTCCAGGCCCCTCATCAGCCTTGCTGCCCTTCTCTGGATAAGTTCTAGTACCTCAACATCTCTCTTGAATTGATGAGCCCAGAACTGGACACAGCACTCAAGGTGTGGCCTCACCAGTGTTGAGTACAAGGGCAGAATAACCTCCCTTGTCCTACTGGCCACACTGTTCTTGATACAGGCCAGGATGCCATTGGCTCTCTTGGCCATCTGGGCACACTGCTGGCTCGGGCACACTGCTGGCTCATATTCAGCTTCTATCTACCAGTACCTCTAGGTCCCTTTCTGCCTGGCTGCTCTCAAGCCACTCTGTCCCCAGCCTGTAGTGCTGCTTGGGGTTGCCACTGACTAAAATCGTGCCTTACAAAAGAAAAGGGAAGAAAGGTTCCAAGACCTTTACAGTGCAATGTAATTCAATACCTGTCACAAAGCGTGCTGAGACTGGCCCTACCTGCCAATTGCTAAAGGTTTCCAGTAGAAAGAGCATCTAATTATCCAAGACAACTCACTGTCTAGATGTTCCTCTTGTTTTGTCTAGAGAAAGTGAATTGAGACAAGGAATTGAGAAAGTAGCATTTTCCATCAAATTTTCAACTGCATCAAAGACATCCAGGACTATAGGCATTTGCTCTAAATTATTAAGTTATTGAAAGAGAGAGGCTCAATTCCCAGACCCCCAGTTAACTGCTAGCTATGTAAGTACCTACCTAAGCTCCACTTGACAGGTCCTTGTGACATTATTTTCTCAGTGCTAAGACTTGATGGCTAAAGTAAAAACCCTGTAAATTCTAAAATACACCCCAAGATTAAATATGTTGTGAGTCATAGCTGAGCTACTTACTTCAATTCTCTTTTCAAACTTCTCTCCCTTTATCAGGCGATCAACATAGATTTTGGGAACATGAATGTCTTCTGGGGCAAATGCTCCTATATCAACAATTTCTTCCACCTGCAGAGAGAACAGAGAAGTTAAAATATTTAGGAAGAAAATACTAAAGAAGAGATTTTATTACCAATGAAGTTTCCAATATTAAATATATAGTAGACCAAGATAATAAAGGAATAGGACAATATATATATATATATACTCTTTAAAATTGGATGGTTTAGATGTTTATCTTTCCTCCTCTTTCAAAGGATATTTCCATATGTACATGAAAAACAGTTTATGTTTCTGCAGCCCGATTTGTACACTTACCTTGAAGAAATGTACAGCTATATCAGAATTACAAATAATTTAAAGCCAATCAGGAGGAAACAATAATGCTGGCTACAAAATGTCAGACTATGAGGCAGAAATATGAATTTTCATGATACAAAACCAGAAGCTGAATTGATTTGAACTGTAATAACTGATGGTAATGATCATGTGAAGATCTAGAACTCTCTACAGTTAGTGAAACAGACATTTAGCACACAGCATTTGAAATGCCTGTCTATTTGGAGCCTGACAGACAATAGGGATTTCCTTCCTTCTCTGTCCAAGTTCAGGATAGTCTTTCTTTCTGGAGATCCTGCTATGGCTGCACAGACTCTCAGCCGTGCCTTCTGCCTAGTTCCTGACAAATTTCAGGTACAGAGTGCACACCTCACTGTGACACAAGACACTACTGTAAGGGCTGTGTTTGCATCCAACAACAGAGAACATGTACAATTGTAAAGCAATAGAGTTGAAGCCAATAATCTGAAACAATCTATTAGAAAAGAAATTGAATGTTTCCAAACTGCTTTATAACCAGGAACTACTTTCAGTAATATCTGAAGTCTAAGAACTCCAAAACAAGATCCAAGGTATGACATAAGCAGGAGTACATCACTTAGCAGCCATCACTAAGGAAGCAACATTGGAGAGCTTAAAATTCAATTTGACATCCCTACTGCTACTGCACAATGTGATCAATAATAAAATGTATTGTACCTCTCATAGAGAGTTACCTTCTCACTGCGCCTTTAAGTGTGACAATAAACAAACAAGCACATCTATCTTAAAAGCAGAAGAGGAAGAGGAAAAATTAACAAACTAAAGACCAGAAAATGTTTCAGGTGATGTCTTAAAAAAATCCCTGAGGTGAAGAATCAGGAAGAGACAAGCTCTGACATCTATAAAGCAAAGGTGTTAAGGAAGAGGCAATAACAGTCACAGTGACACCAGCCTCAGTGTTCATGGAGAGCAGAATCACACATCCAGAAAGTACTTATCCACAAGTTAAGGACAGACAATCAAATCAATATTTTAAAAATCCACACTATATTCAATAACAAATGGTACAATTGCATCCCATCCACACCCTATCTCACCTGAGTTTACTATTTTATACATGAATTTCAACATTAATACAGAGATTAAGTCAAACACAATGCAAAATGAAAAAAATCCTGAAGAAGAAAACTGAAGCACACTGCACTCTCTGTCAGAACATGCTCAATAGGAGGAGAAGGAGACAAGGCTTTTCAAAAAGATTTTTCAACTCAAGCATATGACTTGTGACCAGCAGAATTCCAAAATTCACCTTTTCTAATTAAATTAATCTTCACTTACCAGGTGAAAAGTTAGGCCTGGGGAATAGCAATTGCTACAGATTTGAACTTTCTCATAGAAGAATGACATTTGCTGCAGTAGCAGAGCTTAAAAAAAACAAAATATTTGCTGGCATAATTCAACCAACATCAAAAAAATTCAACACACAGTCTCTCTCCCCACTCAGAATAAATAATTCATCTAATAATAAATCACTGCTTTTGTTATTAGTTACCCCATTCCTTTAATTAGTAAGTATTTTGTCTCTTTAGAAAGAGCAGTTGGCACGAGAGCTTTTCCTCACAAGAACCATCAACACAATTATTTATTATTGCCATGTATTATCGTAAATAGATGTAACACAAACAAACTTTATTTTGCCTCAGAGGTTTCATATAAACCTAAATGTCTCCACAGTCTGGAATACTTTTGCGTTCACAGGGAGCCCCTCACTATTCTTACTTGTGCTTTGTAATTTACATGTTCATAGAATCATAGAATCAACCAGGTTGGAATAGACTTCCAACATCATCCACTCCAACCTAGCACCCAGCCCTGTCCTATCAGCTAGACCATGGCACTAAGTGCCTCATCCAGTCTTCTCTTGAACACCTCCAGGGATGGCAACTCCACCACCTCCCTGGGCAGCCCATTCCAATGCCAATCACTCTCTCTGCCAGCAACTTCCTCCTAACATCCAGCCTAGACCTACCCCGCCACAACTTGAGACTGTGTCCCTTGTTCTGTTGTTGGTTGCCTGGCAGAAGAGACCAACCCCCACCTGGCTGCAGCCTCCCTTCACGTAGTTGTAGACAGCAATGAGGTCACCCCTGAGCCTCCTCTTCTCCAGGCTGCACACCCCCAGCTCCCTCAGCCTCTTCTCACAGGGCTGTGCTCCAGGCCCCTCACCAGCTTTGTTGCCCTTCTCTGGACACCTTCCAGCACCTCAACATCTCTCTTGAATTGAGGAGCCCAGAACTGGACACAGTACTCAAGGTGTGGCCTGACTAGCGCTGAATACAGGGGCAGAATAATCTCCTTTGTCCTACTGGCCACACTGTTCCTCATCCACGCCAGGATGGAACTGGTTCTCCTGGCCATCTGGGCACACTGCTGCCTCATCTTCAGCTACTATCCACCAGTACCTCCAGGTCCCTTTCTTCCTGGCAGCTCTCAGCCACTCTGTCCCCAGCCTGTAGCACTGCTTGGGGTTGTTGTGGCCAAAGAGTAGAACCCTGCACTTGGCCTTGTTCAATCTCATCCCATTGGCCTCTGCCCACCCATCCAGCCTGTCCAGGTCCCTCTGCAGGGCTCTCCTACCCTCCAACATATCCACACCCATTCCTAGCTTGGTGTCATCTGCAAACTTACTGATGATGGGCTCATTCTACTGGTCCAGATCGTCAATAACGATATTGAACAGGACTGGGCCCAGCACTGATCCCTGGGGCACACCACTAGTGACAGCTGCCAACTGGATGTGGCACCATTCACCATGTCTCTCTGGGCCCAGCCCTCCAGCCAGTTCTTGACCCATATCAGAGTGAATCTGGCCAAGCCAGGAGCTGTCAGCTTTGTTCTACTACTCCGTGAAATAAGCATAAAATGTAATTAAGCCTGTTGAAATACCCACGTAGCATGGAATTCTGAAAAGAGATTAAAAATTTGCATGTCATGTCTACAAGATTACATACCATTCAGTTCCATAAGGAAACTGATCCACATGTTTTTATGCAAAATAAAAAACTCACACTGGGCAAGTACTAATATCACCTGATATTTTCAACTCTTACAGAGTGCTTGATGATACTGCAGCTGAGCTGCTGAGTTGCTGTCAGCAGCCTCCACTGCCAGCAATGCTACCACACAAAACAGGAAATCTGCTAAGTTATAGGAATCAGCATCTTAACTTTCTGTGACCACTGCAAGACATAGCCCACACACCGTTCTAGATAAGAAAAATAATGCTAAAATAAATGGCTCCATTCCTGGACATATTCACTTCCCTTCAAGGTTTCATGCTGTTCTATGAGTCTTTTCCATAACAGAACCACAGCCAAAGCCTCAATGAGACATGTAGCATTTATATTTGCATTTAGAGGTATGTGTGTGAGTTTTCTTCCTGATCTGCTCTCCTTATCTATCCTTCCGTTTGTGCTAGTTTGAAGCAAGCTAGAATATTTTGGTGAGAAGAACTAGATTACAGGCTGTGAAAGGAAAACAACAGTGATGTCTACTTCACTCAGAGGCTTACTGAGAGGTACAAGAAGAAGAAACAAAACATATATAAAAGTACTTCTCTTGCTGGGGAACTCTGAGTTGTGGCTCTCTCCCTAACCTCACCCTCCATTTTTCTTTCCTAATCCACTTTGCTCCCTAACGCCCTGGCCAAACCTCCACTCTTCCTTGGGACTGGGGTAAAGTTGAGAGGGGTAAGGGGAAGGTGAAGGGGCGGTTGGGAGCCCCTCCTGGGGACACAGGTTTCTGGGAGGGGAGTTGTGTTTCTGTATTACCTTTTACCTTGTCTATTTCTGTCTATAACTGCATATACTGTAAATATCTGCTTGGATATTCTGCTAAGCTGTAAATAGTAAGTTTCACTCAATTTCCAGAGCCAGCTGAGTCTAGTCTTAGTGATTTCCAAAGTGGGGGGGGGGGGGGGGGGGGCAGGGAACACCCAAACCACCACACTGTTCTTCTCTCTTGCTTACCTTGCCTCAGGCTTTATTGTGTCATATACAGAAGAATTCCTATAAACATCAAAGAACATTATATGGCACTCAAGAGACATAAAGTCAGGCAAAGCACAAAGAGGGAACTAACCTGGCAGGTAACTAATGCAGATGGCCACCTCCTGCACTATTTTTAATCAGCAAATCAAAATACTGTGGCTCATTTAGACTGCCTCAGTCACATGAGATCACTTTAAATCTTGACTTCATCAACATTCTAAAAGATGGAAAACGTTTGCAACTTTTCCACACAAGTAAAGTTGAAGACTAATTTTAAGAAACAGTATGGGCTGAGTTCTCTTTTCTGAGGAGGTTCTGGTGGGTGACTCAAAATTCTTTCATTGTTTCAAGAGTTTCACAGTACTGGTTTTCCTCCCGAGAATAAATCTTGGGTGATTGCTGACAATGAGAGAAGAATAAATAAATTCAGTCATTTCTGAACATTGGTTTATCTCCAAGTACACCCAGAACATAAAAGCTATCCTCTGCTATGATTCACAAGAGCCTTCTGCCATTCCTTTTGGTATCAGCAGTCATAGAATCAATGGTCATTTGTTTCAAAATATCACTTCTTTCTGTAATTTACATCTAGTATTCCCTTTTAAAAAGCAGCTGGATGGATTACTGCTTCTACAGTTTAATCTCAGAACTTAGGAAGTACAGAATTTCCGAATCCTTCCAGAGCATTGAAACCTCAAATGTTATGGACTTCTAGCAAGAAAGATAAAGAAATAAGCATGGAAATTACAATGACAGCTTCATTCATGCTAAAATACTTGAAAATAAAAAGGCCTTTCCTTTGAGTATGTACCTCTTAACGATTTTCTACAGCCTAATTAGGTGCTTCATAACAGGGAGATGAGTTCCTGTGTGAACTAGCCTAGGTGATCCGGCCTTGACAGGGAGGTTAGACTTGGCTATCTCTGGAGGTCCTTTCCAACTTCTAAAATTCCGTGATTCTGTGATTCTGTGAAATGGAGGGCCTTCTAAGTTCATTTCTATCTTTTTCTGCCTCTAAGGTCAGCCAGACCATGAAATTTTTACTCCTGCCAAACTCCTGAGGTAATGAAATCACAGTCAGTCAATAGTCATCCTGAAGAAGAGATGTTTACAACTTTAAAAAGGAAGCATCTACCAAGTAGTCTCATAAAGGCACATCTTGGGTCAATAACCACCATGTAATGTGGCTACAGATCCCCATAATTTAAGATCTCCTGCCACATTATATGTACTTGACTTTTATTTTCTCTGTTCTAAATCTCCTCAGCTCCACCTCCAGTTATTTAATCTCTTGCCTCACTCATCTCTGCACCTGATGCCCATTTCCTCCAAACATGCCTTTCTTTTCCATGCATTTAACTTCTTTACCCCCAAGCTGTACTGCTGACAGCAAAGAAAAGAGACTGCTCCCGTACTCAGCACTGGTTAGGCCACACCTTGAGTACTGTGTCCAGTTCTGGGCTCCTCAATTCAAGAGAGATGTTGAGGTGCTGGAAAGTGTCCCGAGAAGGGCAAGAAAGCTGGTGAGGGGCCTGGAACATAAACCCTGTGAGGAGAGGCTGACGGAGTTGGGGGTGTGCAGCCTGGAGAGGAGGAGGCTCAGGGGGGATCTCATTGCTGTCTACAACTACCTGAAGGGAGGCTGTAGCCAGGTGGGGGTTGGTCTCTTCTCCCAGGCAACCAGCAATAGAACAAGGGGACACAGTCTCAAGTTGTGCCGGGGGAAGTATAGGTTGGATGTTAGGAGGAAATTCCTGCCAGAGAGTGATTGGCATTGGAATGGGCTGCCCAGGGAGGTGGTGGAGTCACTGTGCCTGGAGGTGTTCAAGCAAAGCCTGGATGAGGCACTTAGTGCCATGGTCTGGTTGACTGGCTAGGGCTGGGTGCTAGGTTGGACTGGATTATCTTGGAGGTCTCTTCCAACCTGGTTGATTCTATGAAATGCAAAGAAAAGAGGAAGCATACTTGATTATCTGTAAAAGGTACACACAGATAAAGCTGCATGCATGCACAAAAGAATATGAAAAGTTTAACCAGTGGCCTCTGAAAAAGTCCTGCCAGGCACATAGAACTGCACTTCAGAAATTTTTAAGCTAGTCACACATTAGCACAACCAAGATACACAACATTCTTAAGTTTCGAGAATATGTTCATAGTCAGAAGGTACTGAAATTTCTCAAGGGAATATAAAATAACTTTTTTTTTTCTTTCTTCCAACTGGACAATTTTAGCCCAAATGAAAACTCACAGAGGCAGACTCACTTGAATCAGAACAGGGATTATTTCATAAAACAAGTGCTTACTTTGACAATAAGTGCTTGCTATCAGCCTTGACTATGAATATGTACTATAAAAATGTATTCTGGAAGGATGAACTGAAACCAGCAGGTTTTTCCTCAAGATGTTTGCAAAGTAGATCACAAATAAAAAAGCAGAATCTATTAACTATTATTGGTCACTGAAGTTACTCCATTAAACTGATGGAATTCCTTGTTCCATGATTTGCATAGGTAGGTCTATATAATTCTGTGCATGTAAACAACAGTGATAAATTATAGCAGTTTTCTTGCATCCTTAAACACATTGATTTGGACTTTTCTACTGCAAAATTGTATCAATACAGAATCACAGAAACATTCTGTTTGGAAAAGACCCTCAGGATCACCAAATCCAACTGAAATCTCTACTCTGTAAGGCTCACCCTAAATCATACCCTCAAGCATCACATCCAAACGACTTTTAAACACATCCAGGGTTATGACTCAATCACCTCTCCTTGGGCAGCCCATTCCAATGCCTGACCACTCTTGCTGGGAAAAAATGTTTCCTAATGTCCAGTGTAAACCTTCCCAGTCATAGCTTCAAGCCATTCCCTCTTGTTCTATCGCTAATTACCTGTGAGAGACCAGCAGCAGCCTCTCCACAACGTCCCTTCAGGTAGCTGTAGACAGTGATGATGTCTCCCCTCAGCCCCCTCTTCCTCACACTCACCATACCCAGCTCCTTCAGTAGCTCCTTATAAGATGTACTCTCCAGGCCCTTCCCCAGCTTCCTTGCCCTCCTCTGCATTCACTCCAGCACCTCCTCATCCCTCTTGTAATGAGATGCCCAAAACTGAACACAATACTCAAGATGTGGCCTCACCAGAGCCAAGTCCAAGGGGACAATCACCTCTGCTCCTGTTGGACACAGCAATTCTAGTTCAAGCCAGAATGCCATTTGCTTTCCTTGCCACTTGGTGCTCACTGCTTGCTATTATTGAGTTGTTTGTCTGCTACAACCCCCAGGTCCCTTCCTGCCAGACAGCCACACTAGCCCAGTCCTGTAGCACTGCATAGGGTTGTTGTGACCTAAATGCAGGACCTGGCATTTGGTCTTGTTGAAGCTCATCCTATTAACATTGGCCCATCCATCCAATCTATCCAAGTTCCTCTCTAGAGAGATTACTTTAAGATCCAATAATCTACTAGTCCAAATATTGCAAACCAATCCAGCCTACTGCAGCACACAGTTCTAAGTAGTGATTCTCTCCTAAACTCCTCTTAAAATATGGTTGGTTTTGTATAAGCCACCAATGAACTGATGCTAGCTGTGACCACATTTTGTGACTTGCACTTCCTTGATGAAATTAGATGAATTCTTAGGGCTCACTGCTTAATTTTACTGTGCTTAACTGGATTACAGTAGTGACAACAAAAACTGGAACCAAATTCTGTTCTTGCTTTTTAATTATAAAGTGCCCAATTTGTATTCAGCACCTAAGTCCTTAACACAACAAAATGCAGCCATTCACATGGAATAAACATGCAATTGCCTTCTCAGATCTGGAAAAGTCAGTTTTGAAAACATTTTTATAGATTACTTCATGCATTTTTTTTTCCAATCAAATAATTAAAATAATTGAAAAGGAGACAGGAAAAAAACCAAACAACCAAAAAACCCACCCACAACAACCTTCATCTGTTAAGGGCTGGCTAATGGAAAAAGAACTTTCATAACCCCTACCTCTGCTGAATAAGGTTAACTGACCAGGTGACCTGCCTGGTGGATGTGGGGCAGGTGGTGGGTGTAGTCTACCTGGACTTCAGCAAGGCCTTTGACACTGTCTGCTATAGCAAACTCCTGGCCAAGCTTGCAGCCCTTGGCACTCTGTGCTGGGTTAAGAACTGGCTGGAGGGCCAGACCCAGAGAGTGGTGATGAATGGTGCCACATCCAGTTGGCAGCTGGCACTAGTTGTGTGCCCCAGGGATCAGTGCTGGGTCCAGCCCTGTTTAGTATCTTCACTGGCGATCTGGATGAGGAGATTGAGTCCTCCATCAGGAAGTTTGCAGATGACATCAAGTTGGGAGCAAGTGTGGATCTGTTAGAGGGCAGGAGGGATCTGCAGAGGAACCTGGAGAGGCTGGACAGATGGGCATTCCAATGCCAAGTTTTAACAAGTCCAAGATACAGCAACCCCAGGCAGTGCTACAGACAGGGGACAGAGTCGCTAGAGAGCAGCCAGGCAGAGAGGGACCTGGGAGTACTGTTTGGCAGCTGAATTTGAGCCAGCAGTGTGCCCAGGTGGCCAGGAAGGCCAATGGCAACTTGGCCTGGATCAGAAACAGTGTGGCCAGCAGGACCAGGGAAGTCCTTCTGCCCCTGTACTCAGCACTGGTTAAGGCACACTTTGAGTACTGTGTCCACTTCTGGGCCCTTCCAGTTAAGAAAGCTGTTGGGGTGTTTGAAGGTGTCCAGAGAAAAGCACTAAGGCTGGGGAGGGGGCTGGAGCCTGTCCCTGTGAGGAGAGGCTGAGGGAACTGGGGGTGTTCAGCCTGGAGAAGAGGAGGCTCAGGGCTAGACCTCATTGCTGTCTACAGCTATCTGAAAGGAGGTTATAGCCAGGTGGAGTTGGTCTCTTCTGCCAGGCAACCAGCAATAAAACAAGGGGACACAGTCTCAAGTTGTGCTGCGGGAGGTATAGGCTGGATGTTAGGAGGAAGTTGTTGTCAGAGAGAGTGATAGGCATTGGAATGGGTTGCCCAGGGAGGTGGTGACTACAGTGTCCCTTCAGGTAATTGTAGACAGCAACGAGGTCACCCCTGAGCCTCCTCTTCTGCAGGCTGCACACCCCCAGCACCTGAACATCTCTCCTGAATTGAGGAGCCCAGAACTGGACACAGCACTCAAGGTGTGGCCTGACCAGTGCTGAGTACAGGGGCAGAATAACCTCCCTTGTCCTGCTGGCCACACTATTCCTGATCCAGGCCAGGATGCCATTGGCTCTCTTGCCCACCCAGGCACACTGCTGCCTCATCTTCAGCTTACTATCCACCAGTACTCCCAGGTGCCTTTCTGCTTGGCTGCTCTCCAGCCACTCAGTCCCCAGCCTATAGTGCTGCTTGGGTTGTTGTGGCCAAAGTGCAGAACCCTGCACTTGGCCTTGTTCAGTCTCATCCCATTGGCCTCTGCCCACCCATCCAGCCTGGCCAGGTCCCTCTGCAGGGCTCTCCTACCTTCCAACAGATCCACACCTGCTCCTAGCTTGGTGTCATCTGCAAACTTACTGATGCTGGACTCAGTCCTCTCACCCAGATCATCGACAAAGACATTGAACAGGACTGGGCCCAGCACTGATCCTTGGGGAACACCACTAGTGACAGCTGCCAACTAGATGTGGCACCATTCACCACCACTCTCTGGGCTCTGCCATCCAGCCAGTTCTTGATCCAGCACAGAGTGAATCTGTCCAAACCATGAGCTGCCAGCTTGGCCAGGAGCTGCTTGTGGCAGACAGTGTCAAAGGCTTTGCTGCAGCCCAGGTAGACTACATCCACAGCCTGCCCCACATTCTCCAAGCAGGTAACCTGATCATAAAAGGAGATCAGGTTGGTGAGACAGGACCTGCCCTTCCTAAATCCATGCTGGCTGGGCCTGATCCCTTGGCCATCCTGCAGGTGCTTTGTGATGGCACTCAAGATGCCCTGTTCCATCACTTTGCCTGGCACTGAGGTCAGGCTGACAGCTCTGTAGTTTTCTGTCTCTGCAAACAAAATGTTTATGCCTTAAATACATAATTCTTTTACTTCATTGACTATTTTCAAAATACATTAGATGGAAAAGCTTGAACTTATTAGAAGGTAAGAAAAGGAAACTGACTTTTTTTTTTGTTGTTAAAATTATTATTACCAAGATACATTTAAAAGAGTAATATCAATTTTAAATTCAGTAAAAGATTTTGTTTTATTAAGCATATGAAAGCAATGAGAAATTAAAAGCAACTGGAAGAGATCTCATCTCCTATGCATTTGAGGAAATGCAACTTAAAGGTGAGCAAGCTTCAGAAAAACAACTAAGAGGAATTTAAGTGACACAGAATCATAGGAGGGGCTGGAAGTGACCTGAAAAGCCCATCCAGTCCAAGCCCCCTGCCAGAGCAGGACCTCCTATACCAAATCACACAGGAATGTATCCAGGCAGGTTTTGAGTATCTCCAGACAGGGAGACTCCACACCCACCCTGGGCAGCCTGTTCCAGTGTTCTGTCACCCTCACAGGGAAAAAAAAGTCATCCTCATGTTTGCATGGAACTTCCTATGCCTCAGCTTCCACCCTGTGCTAGTTTGAAGATAGCTAGAATCTTTTGGTGAGAAGGATTAAATCATAGGCTATGAAATGTAAATCAGAGTGATGTCTACTTAACTCATAGCCTTGCTGAGATGTGTAAATAGGAAAAGCAAAACACAGATAACACACTCAGCATCACTCTTACTTGGGCTGCTGGCTGAGTGCATTTCTCTAACCTCACCCTCCATTTTGGGCTAATCCACTTTCCTTCCTAACCCTCTGGCCGAACCTCCATTCTTCCTTGGGACTGGGGTAAGGTTGAGAGGGGCAGAGGGAAGGTGCAGGGGTGGCTGAGAGCCCCTCCTGGGGACTCAGGTTTCTGGGAGGGGAGTTGTGTTTCTGTATTACCTTTTAGCTTGTATATTTCTGTCTATAACTGTATATACTGTAACTATCTGCTTGTATATTGTGCCAGCTGTAAATATAAGCTTCATTCATATTTGCAGAGCCAGCTGAGTCTAGTCTGGGTGATTTTCAAAGTATGAGGGGGTGGGGAACACCCAACCCATTACACAACCACTGCCTCTTGTCCTGTCACTAAGCATCACCCAGCAGAGCCTGGCTCCAGCCTCCTGGCACTCAGCTTTACATATTGATAAACACTGATGAGGTCACCTCTCAGTCTCCTCCAAGCAGTACAGCCACAGCTCCCTCAGGCTCTCCTTGTAACAGAGATGTTCCATTCCCTTCATCATCTTTGTGGCTCTGTGCCAGACTCTCTCAAGCAGTTCTATGCCCCTCTTGAACTGGGAGGCCTGGAACTGGACACAGTACTCCAATGTAGCCTCAGCAGGGCAGAGTAGAGGGGCAGGAGAACCTCTCCTGACCTGCTGTGACGAAGGGACTGGGATACAGCTTGATGCAAGCTAAGTTCCAGTTTTATTAGGCAATATACAAGGGTATTTATACTTTTCAGAGAGCATCAGAAGGCTTAACATTTTTACATATTGATTAGTCATTTTATCACATGCAAAACCGTCTCTTCCAACCTAAATTCTTGTCTGCCCCATCTGCTTCCTCGTGGAGCAGTGGTCCTAGCAAATTCATCAGATAAGAAGGACAGGCATATTCATCAGACGGCAGGACAGACTCCTTGCCTCTCCTAATCAGATCACTCTGACTCCGATAGTTTGGCCACGGGCTTGTGTTGCACTGATTGACCACTGTTACATTAATCCCACCCTGACCTACTAACCATAGCCCTTTTAATCCACCCCAGAATGGCATTGGCCCTCTTGGCCACAAGTGCACACTGCTGGCTCATGGTCAACCTCTCATCCACTAGGATCCCCAAATCCTTTTCCCCTTTGCTGCCTTCCAACAGATCAGTCTTCAATCTATCCTGATACTTGGGATTGTTCTTTCCCAGGTGCCACTCTACACTTGTCCTTGATGAATTTCATTAAATTTCTCCCTGCCCAACTCCCAGCCTGTCCAAGTCTGGCTGAATGGCAACACAGCCTTCTGCTGTGGTAGCCACTGCAGCCAGTGTGTGTCATCAGCAAACCTGCTGACAGTGCCCTCTGTGCCCTCATCCAGGTCACTGATGAACATATTGTACAGAACTGGTCCCAGTACTGACCCCTGTGGGACCCCACTAGTCACAGGCCTCCAACTATACTCCATCCCACTGACCACAACTCTCTGGATTCTTTCCTTTGAACAGTTCCCAATCCACCTCACTACCTGATCATTCAGACCATCAAAGTATTGAAGGAAGAAGTAGAAAAAACCCAACATTTTAAATTAAAAGCTGAGAGTTTTCATTGCACCAAGCAAAGCAAAGCAAAATTCTTTTTTATTTCCCAGGCTATGCAAGTCCAACTAAGCTACCTTCAAATTCAAGGAATACCTCTAAATAAAGATCAAACCAGATCATGCAAAGCAGCAGACAGAGAGGAAGGTAAGCAGTATTACATAACGAATTCAGTTGCAGGTTCTCTCTGGTAAGGAAAAGACACCTGCAGCTATTCCTATAAAGACAATGAAAAGATGTATGAGTTCTCATTTCAGACAGTCACTGTATACAGTGGTCTGAAAGGCTGCAAAGTTTACAGTTTATATGTATCCTGAAAATTGCTTTACATGCTACCACTTTCTTTCTCAACAAGGGATCATTGTGGTCCATTTCACTTTAAAAAACATAGCAGATATAACAAAACATTCAAGATCAGTGTATTTTTTCCGCAGTGATAAGGAAGAAGGTAGTCACAGCATTTTTCAGGCAAGGACTGGAAGGAAGAAAACAACTCCATGGTAGTATGTCATGCAGCTGAGACACTTTCAACAGATTAATAAGAAACCACAGAAATGCAGGTATCAAGAGACTCTAAGTAAAAAAGTTCTTACACTTAACCATTATCCTTTCTGAAAGCTGCCTGGGAAAGAGAGCACTAGATTTATATGGAGATAAAAAACAAGAATAAAGTCCTTCACTAAACCAGAAACATCATGTGACACTGAAACTGACAGAAACAAGTTAAAATCAATCTTTCATACCACAAAAATCAAAGGATTTCCTTATCACAGCCTAATGACAAAATTCTGATTTCTTTCCCTCCAGTAACAATTAAAAATTGTCAGCACACAAGGAATTCAAAGTGATAACAAGTATGACCTCTAATCTCCTGATCTGCCTCTGTACTTAACAATCAGGGTAAATAACCACTGAAGCACATCGAGCCAGTATCATCTGGCTTAAAGCTTTCCCATACTTAGCTAAAGAAAATCAAGGAATAGTCTATTTTGGTGTGCATTTGGAACAGGAGTCTTTTCTAATTGCTGGTAGAAAAGCAAACACAAAACAAGTAATCTCTCCTAAATGTCTTACAGAAAATGACCAAATACCACCATAGCAGTAAGAATGTGCTGCTGTCCAGGTCAGGAAGTCTACTTCTCAGCTGCCCTCACCCCAGGATAAAAAATCAACATGACTTTACAAAATACACATGAGAAACACAATCAACAAACCCCCAAACCCCTAATAGCACAAAGCAAAGAAGCAATGGCATATAAAAACAAACGTAATTAACTTAAAAGAACAAGGGACAGACCAATGTAACTTCTGACAGCTTGGAATTGCAATAGGCAAACATTCTTGCATAAAAATGTAAGTTTCTTCTTTGAAGGTACTGTGGGGGGAAAAATGGATACCTGATACTATTTTTATTGAGAAATTTAGTTTACCAAAAATACTAGTTGCTAGAGACATTTATACCTTCACTTGCAGCTCTTGATGCTCAGAGTCTTTCAGAAATTAAGCACTTTGGGAGCTGGGGGGCTCAAGCACTTAGTGCATTGCTGACACAGGCAGTTGGCTATGCACTTTGCCTGTTTTGATTTGGAGTACATCTCAGTCCTCCTCTCTGTCTCTCCCCACATCTTTTCAGTAGGAAAAATCAAAACAGATGCAATACATTTGACTTACTCCAAAAGGTAACACAAACCCTAAATGTTCCTGGTTTGCTATGATTTAAAAAAAAAAAACAACAAAAAAAACCAACTAAATATCTGTTTAAACATTAAGTTATTTTAGCATTTTTTTAGGTATTTCTTTCTACAGCTCAATCACAAAGGTCAAATTAAGGTAATCATCATCTAATTCATAGGAATATTAATGGGAGTACATTACCATGCACTTCACTTCATGAATGCAGGTTTTCTATTATGCAATTTAACACAGTTGAGGAAAGAAATGGAGGCAACTTTCAAATAAAGACCCAGAAATATAAAACAAGTCTATGATTCTCTTCCACTCTTTTATCACCACCTGCAGCCTGAAAATTCAGCATGATCTGAGACAGGGCTATGTTAATATCTCAATTCTTAACATTTCTTTAAATCCTCACTTTCTTCACTAAGTAAATTCTGCTCTATAGCTTCTACAGGGAAGGATACTGAGAGAGAAAACTAAAATATGAGCTACTGATTCACATGATTAAAATTGTCACTGCAGCAATAGTCACAAGGCTGCAGATTTTCCAATCTCAATGTTCTGACCACCTGAAAAAAAAATCATTTGTTTCATGTCAGTAGGCAATTAACTCACATTGTAAATTCTCTGTAGATTTTCAGATTGGATGTCAAAGGTTTTCTCATTTTGTACTGAAAATCTGCGTCAAAGACGTTAACAGTGCAGAGCACAAATTGTTACTTGAAAACACATAAATAAAAGTATACATGCATACAAATTCCTTGAGTCATGCCCTAAACTCTCTGCACAATACAATCATGTGTGAATCTAAATGCAAACACTGATCAATCACTGATTAACACATCATACAAAGCAGAACGTGTGAGTTATTATTAGTTTATTGTGCATAAATAAACTGTAAACACAATCAAAAGTTAGAGTATTTGAAATTCTATTGATTTTCAAATTCCCATGATGCAGCGCTCCAGGCTGGGGACAGAGTGGCTGGAGAGCAGCCAGGCACAGAGGGACCTGGGGTTGCTGGTAGATGGTAGCTGAAGATGAGGCAGCAGTGTGCCCAGGTGGCCAAGAGACCAATGGCATCCTGGCCTGCATCAGGAACAGTGTGGCCAGCAGGACAAGGGAGGTTATTCTGCCTCTGTACTCAGCACTGGTCAGGCCACAACCTGAGTGCTGTGTCCAATTCTGGGCTCCTCAATTCAAGAGAGATGTTCAGGTGCTGGAAGGTGTCCAGAGAAGGGCAACAAAGCTGATGAGGGGCCTGGAGCACAGCCCTGTGAGGAGAGGCTGAGGGAGCTGGGGGTGTGCAGCCTGCAGAAGAGAAGGCTCAGGGCAGACCTCATTGCTGTCTACAACTACCTGAAGGGAGGCTGTAGCCAGGTGGGGTTGGTCTCTTCTCCCAGGCAACCAGCAACAGAACAAGGGGACACAGTCTCAAGTTGTGCCGGGGGAAGTCTAGGCTGGATGTTAGGAGGAAGTTCCTGCCAGAGAGAGTGATTGGCATTGGAATGGGCTGCCCAGGGAGGTGGTGGAGGCACTGTCCCTGGAGGTGTTGAAGATAAGCCTGTATGAGGCACTTAGTGCCATGGTCTGGTTGACTGGCTAGGGCTGGCTGACAGGTTGTGCTCGATGATCACAGAGGTCTCTTCCAACCTGGTTGATTCTATGATTCTATTAATAATAAATACTTTAAATGCACACTGTATTAAGATTTCTACAAATCGTTACAAAAAAAAACCAACCAAACAAACAAACAAAAAAAAAACCCACCAAATTTAGCTTTAGGAGCTAACAGAGGCTTTCCATCAGTTTCCTCAGCACACTGACTTCCTGGCAATCTGCTGTATCTCCTGAACAACCATAGATTTGCTTTTAACTTGTTCTTTTTTGAATGTCATATTTGTTCTTAACATATGTGACAAGGATAAACCAAGTTTTTACATTGAATATAATACTCGTATCTGCAGTGAACTTCTGAAACTCATGACACTCATTCAAGAAAGTATCACTTTAGAAAGAAACCAAATGTAAGAGTCAGACAAAAGAAAAAGAAATTCCAATCTACCAGTGCAATATTCTGTGTAGGAATAGCAGTCAGCAACAATTTGATCTGCTATGAATTGTAACCACTTAATATTCAATACTCCAGCAACAAAGTGCCATATCTGAACCCATATCATTAGAGGTTATATATAAAAGTAACCATAGGAGACACACAAAAAAAAAACCCCCCACACAAGACCAAACGACTAAATTAACTACTGAAGATGTTTACTCCCCTGAAAATCAGAAGCATGTTAACTAAACGAACTACCTTCTGAACTCCCCTCTAGCCTGGTCTAATTGTCACAAGATGGCCTGCAGAACATCTGTAAAAATATTCTGGTTTTCTGTTGCATCTTTTAGTAACCACATGCACACACAGAAGTAAGGGACCTGGTATATAGTAAAGGAAAATAAAAACGACCAAAGACTGTCCACATTTGGTGGTGGCCTTTGTGGAAAAACATAAACTACTGTGCCAAGGGTCTGTAAATATATCCAGAAACTGCTTTTCCAAACTACTACTAGTAATCCCTGGGTTTCAATTCCAATCCTTCTCTGACTTGCTCTTTAACCTTCTATGACTGGTGCCATAATAGCCACTAAACTGCTTTTTATTATTGCTGAATGTTGAGGCAGAAAAGCCATTAAACTCTTCAGCCTTCCTTCCACTCTGCGTTGCTAGTTTCCCTTGCTTCATTAAGCAGTGATCATCGACCTCCCTGGTCTCTTAGCCACTATGCATGCATTCATAGAAAGATCTCCTGCTACTTTCAAGTCTTCTTTATTATGTACCGGGATTTCGAGGTTTGTTCCTAAGTGATTAAGTTTGTTTGCTTGGGATTTGCAATGCTGAGCCTCAGACATCTGACCTCAGTATCACTTTCTGTCCTTGTTTTGCATGTGTTTGAGATTGCAATGATTTTGATCAAGGTCCAAACTCCTGCTGCCATTCTAATGCTTTTTTCCATGCTGAAGAAGTTTATTCTCCAGATTTTAACACAGTCTTTCCATACCATCATTTCTTCTTACCTATACTACATAAAAGCCTTCATCTACCAAGTCTTTGAGCTCACAAAATTAGTCTTCTTAAGAGGCATTCCCAGTATTTTGTAGAATCATAGAACCATAAAATCAACCAGGTTGGAAGAGACCTCCAAGATCAGCCAGTCCAAAGCAGCACCCAGCCCTAGCCAGTCAACTAGACCATGGCACTAAGTCCCTCAGCCAGGCTTTGCTTGAACACCCCTGGGGATGGTAACTCCACCACCTCCCTGGGCAGTCCATTCCAATGCCAATCACTCTCTCTGGCAGGAACTTCCTCCTAACATCCAGCCTAGACATTCCCTGGCACAACTTGAGACTGTGTCCCCTTGTTCTGTTGCTGGTTGCCTGGCAGAAGAGGCCACCCCCCACCTGGCTACAGCCTCCCTTCAGGTAGTTGTAGACAGCAATAAGCATTCCTCCACAACTGCTCACTCAAATATTTTATCTGAGGTTCCCTTTGGAAAAGTTAATGCAGTGTCTATGTTCTATAATTGAAATACAAGCATTTCTGATTCAGATTTAAGCAAAAACCTGAGCAGTCCGATCATACAGCCAAAAGCCCTGGAAAACCACCAAGAAGTTTAAGATGCAATAATTTCTGTAATTATATTGATTATTTTTGTATGTATACTTTCCCTATATTCTGGCAACTAGAAATCTGCTGTTATTTGTGCCAAAAACTGCTGGTAAGATGGTACTGTGTCCAGTTCTGGGCCTCTCAATTCAAGAGAGATGTTGAGGTGCTGGAACGTGTCCAGAGAAGGGTGACAAAGCTGGTGAGGGGCCTGGAATACAAACCCTGTGAGGAGAGGCTGAGGGAGCTGGGGGTGTGCAGCCTGGAGAAGAGGAGGCTCAGGGCAGACCTCATTGCTGTCTACAACTACCTGAAGGGAGGCTGTAGCCAGGTGGGGGGTGGCCTCTTCTGCTAGGCAACCAGCAACAGAACAAGGGAAAACAGTCTCAAGTTGTGCCGTGGGAAGTCTAGGCTGGGTGTTAGGAGGAATTTCTTGTCAGAGAGAGTGATTGGCATTGGAATGGGCTGCCCAGGGAGGTGGTGGAGGCACCGTCCCTGGAGGTCTTCAAGCAAAGCCTGGATGAGGCACTTAGTGCCATGGTCTAGTTGACAGGCTAGGGCTGGGTGCTAGGCTAGGGCTGGGTGCTAGGGTGGACTGGATGATCTTAGAGGTGTCTTCCAACCTGGTTGATTCTATGATTCTATGATTCTATCCTGTGCTAACGCGATTCTAGAAGACAACATTCACTCAACTGCAGATCCCTGGAACAACTCAGCAACCATTCTGCGAGTGCATATGGAGTGCACTAAGCAATTAAATGATATTGGAAAAAGCTACAGCAACACACCAGTTCAGTGGTTACATCATTTGCATAGAAGAATATAAATTCTGTATCCTTCTTAGCCTCAAATTCTGATCTGTAGTTTCCCAGAAAGACATCCTAATGTGAAGCCTGTGATCATCCCAAATCTAGAAACACTTCCTGTATCAGAGTTCAGGTTCAAGTTCCATAACTGGGGCACCCAGGTAAGAAAAGATATTCTTTTAGGTTATTTTTGCAGGCTTTTCACAGTAAACTGTCACTATGCTTAAGCACTGATGTATTTCTCAGAGCACGGCTACGCAGCTGAGGGAGGTTTTGCCATAGTTAAAGCACTTGGAGGGATGGACACCAAAAGAAAGTTCATTTTCTAGTTTCCTCAATAAAACACAATGCCATGATTTAGCACAGATAACAGGATACAAATAGCTTATTCCAGTCCGCTTCTGTCCCTCAGTGCAGTGCAGCTCATTGTACCTGAGATAATGGCGCTCACTGACGTGGCTGTGTTGTTACTAGGCAACCAGAGATAAAACGCAGGGTTTAATGATTTTTATTTGATGCATTTTTATGAGAAAGTACATTCTCTCTTCTCCTCTTTTGATTTTACTTGAGGTGGAAATGCTGTTTACACAGGGAGACACATTTAGCCATCCTTTGCAACCTGAACAAGAAAATGATTCAAACTGGACTTTCAAACAGTCAGTCATATTAAATATACTGACCACTACTGTCATCACAGAATGATATAATGTTTTGGGTTAGAGGGGACCTTGAAAGGTCACCTAGGCCAAATCCCACTATCAAACACACCATAGCAGTTTCTGAGATCTCAAATCACTTCACTTTATGTACTCCTCCACGGCAGACAGCAAGAATCATAGAATCATAGAATCATAGAATCAACCAGGTTGGAAGAGACCTCCAAGATCATCCAGTCCAACCTATCACCCAGCCCTAGCCAGTCAACTAGACCATGGCACTGAGTGCCTCATCCAGTCTTTTCTTGAAGACCCTCAGGCCCAAGCCTGTATCACCCTTAACCTCTCCCATGATGTCATGACACACACACCTTGCAAGGCAACATAACATTTCTTCCTGTGGATTTAGGTTGCCTTCATTTTCTCCAAAAGAGAGGCATCATCATCATCAAAAGCTATCCATCCCAGCAAGGCTCTGTTACGGAACGGAGTTTAGGGGAATTTTGGGGAATAACATGCGAGGCCGACTTATAAAAAAGAAAGTTTAAATGATTTATTACTAAACACTAGAAATCCCCTTCCCCAAACTGATTTATAATTATCCCATGTAAGTTCTTGGTTTGTGGTTGCAGATTAAAATACAGAATGGTAAAAATGAAGAGAGTCTGTCATGGAGGGTAGCAAAGCTCCCTTGCAGGTCCTCATGTTGTGCGTACCAGTGTCTCACATTGAAGGCCAAAGCATTGTAAAACCCAAAACAATCTTCCAGTCCCATGAGAAGTTGCCTCCCTAGTGAAGATAAGAGGTAAACATTGGCCATTGTTTTTTCCAACTGTCGGCCTTGGTTCTCATGCACGCTCAACACCTGGTGTGGGCCGAACTTGGGGTGGTCTCAGAAGTTGTTTTTGGTAAAAATTGTCCAATTATATGGGTTAATTATAATTTGTGCCAATCTGTAAGAATAATGTAAAATTAGTTTGAATTGGTGGGTTACACCTCTTTAGAAACACTATAAAACAGTGTGCCTGCATGGATCAGGAACGCCTTTTGCCTGCGTGTCTGCTCGTCTGCTCGCTTGCCTGCCCGCCTGCTGCTCCTGCCCCGGTGACCTCTCACTCCTGATCGGCCCTGCCCGACGCAGGGGCCGCAGAAGCCAGAGGCCCACTTCAGCCCGATCCTGACAAAGGAAGGGACACCGCCCAAAACTTCAAATCCAGCTGAACTGAATTGCTTCACAGTGAGTAAACCAAAGAAAAGACTCTTTTACCTAAAGACTGAATAACTTCGGAAGACTCAAAAGAACTCTAAAAATCACAGACTCTCTCTTTTATTTGCCATTTGAGGTTACTCTGCAGCCTCATATCAAAGAATTCACGTGGGTGATTTAGTTCGGGAGGGGGATCTCCGTGTTTGAGCAATAAATCACTTGATCTTTACAAGTTAGCCTCACGTGTTTTCCCCACAATTCTCCCAAACTACCTTCCACGACAGAGTCTGTGATTTTAAGAGAGTTCATTCGAGTCTTGAGAGATTATTCAGTCTCTAAATAATGAGTTTGTCAGTTACTCACTGTCCAAATGCAGTTCAGAAGAGTTTCAGAGTATTATGAATTTCAGGCGCGTTGTCCAAGCCTCTGCGATTCTGGGCCGAACTGAGCGCTGGCTTTCCGAGGCTAACGAGGATCGGGCGCTGCCGAGTTCGTGCCGTCTCGAACTGGCTGTAACTGTTAATGCTGCGGTGTTAATGCCAAGTGATACATGAGCAGGCAGGGTATCATTCAGAAGGAGAGCAGGAGGACGAAGGGCTCTCAATTAAGGCTAATGCAGCATTTTTATAGTGTTCAAAAGAGGTGTGTTTAGCCAGTTCAGGTGACTCTACGTTAATTTTACAGATTGGTACAAAGTTATAATCAATTCATACAATTGGACAATTACAGTATCACAGTATCATCATCAGGGTTGGAAGAGACCTCACAGATCATCAAGTCCAACCCTTTACCACAGAGCTCAAGGCTAGACCATGGCACCAAGTGCCACGTCCAACCTTGCCTTGAACTGCCCCAGGGACGGCGACTCCACCACCTCCCCGGGCAGCCCATTCCAGTGTCCAATTATTACCCAAAACAACCTGTAGGACCACCCAGGGGTCAGCCCCCAACAGATGTTCATCGGGTGATGGGAACCAAGGTCTTTGTCCCAAAACATAGCCTATGTTTACCTTTTATGCCCCTCTAGGGGACAAATCTTCTCAGAGGCTCTGTAGCTGCTGGGACAACAGATAGAAATATTGCTTTGATTTTGCAATAGCTTGGCCTTCATGTGAGCCACGATCCTGTGTACAAATGGGGCCTGCAAAAGGGCTCTGCTACCTTCCATGACAGGCTCTTCCCACATAAGACTATATGAAGATGTGCATCTTAGGAAGCACGCTAACCCTTTGCCCTGGCAGCCTAGGAGACCTGCCTGTAACTGCAAGCAGCTACACATCTCATTCCCTATTCTACAATTCAATGGGCTGTTGAGGAGCCTGATGGCAAAGCACGTCCCTTCAGCAGGCATGCCCTTCCTTCAAGAGAGCATTAGAAATACTTCTACACCTACAAGACCACAGAAGCTCTCGAGTTTCTTCGCATGCCAAGGTGTTCTTCTGCAACTTTACAAGCACTTGTGTCTCATATATAACTTGTCAGCACTGAACTCTTTTTAGATCTCATGACTTCCTGCCTCTCCTGCCTTTGCAGTAAGAGCAAGAAAGAATCCATGTATGTGAAAATGAACTGAAAGCCTTAGGCAAAGGGCATGCTGATGGCTCGTGCAAACAAAGCTACAGTTCTGACTGCATACTTCTGCAAGGTTTGCAAGATGAGGTGAAAAGATGAGCACAGGAGGTTTGGTTTTTTTTTTTAATGCAACATTGTAGAATAGCTAAAAACAACAAACTCCTGCAAAGTTTTGCATTCACAGATAGATAATCCCAACATAACTAATGCTGCCAGAACTCACAGGATAACTAATTGAGTTCAAACCCCCTGCCAGAGCAGGACCATTCAATCTTGCCAGACAGGCCTTTAAAGTCTCCAGGGAAGGACACTCCACAACCTCTCTGGGGAGCCTATCCTAGTGCCCTGTGACCCTTACAGTAATGAAGTTCCCCCTTGTGTTGAGGCGGAACCTCTTTTGCTGCAACTTACACCCACTGCTCCTTTTCCTATCACAGGGAGCAAGTGAGCAGAGCCTGTCCCCTGCCTCCTGAACAGCCCTCAGATGTTTATAAACATTTTTTAAATCGCCTCTAAGTCTTCTCATCTCCAGAAAAAAAGGTCCCAGGTCCCTCAGCCTCTCCTCCTAAGCCATGCCCTCCAGTCCTCCTATCCTTGTAGCCCTCCACTAGACCCTCTCCAGTAGATCCCTGTCCCTCTTCAACTGGGGAGCCTAAAACTGAAGGCGGTATTGAAGATAAAGTCTCACCAGGGCAGAGTAGAGGAAAAGGAAAACCTCCCTTGCTCTGCTGGACACACGCTCCTTATACACCCCAGGATCCCAATGGCCTTCTGGCCACAAGGGCACATTGCTGACCCATGGATAACTTGTTATCCACCAGCACTCTCGGGTCTCTCTCCACAGGGCTGTTCTCCACCAGATCACCTCTCAGCCTGTACTGGTGCAGTTTATTATTCCTTCCCAGGTGCAGGAGTCTGCACTTGTCCTTGTTGAACTTCACTGGGTTTCTCCATGCCCAGCTCTCCAGTCTGTCCAGGTCTCACTGGGTTACTTTATCAGGTTATTTCACATTTTTTCTCTGCCAAGGTTACCTTCAGTTAACAGGAATCATGCAATTCCATTTAAAATGTCTCTTTGCCCCTTAATATTAGTCATCTTCAAATTAAAATAGACATTCCAGTGGATTTTTACAGACCATTACTATGTCTAAATATATATCCTCATTACTACGATTGTTATCAGGTTCTACTTGATATCACTTAGGTAACAAAATAAATGCATGCAAAGGTTCAAAATAGTTGTGCAGGTCAATAAGCACCTCTTGCATTTTATTAGAAGTTTTAAATCAGTGTGCTTCTGATCCCCAAAACAGTGCTGAACAGCTACATCTGAACATTTGCCCAGTCAAAATAAACAAGGTTGAGGGTCAGACACTTTACTCTGAAGTATGTTGTAGGGAAATTTTGAAAATCAGTAACTTGCCACAGTGTGTCACAGTCA